>NW_004443983.1:747713-748865 GCF_000243295.1 Trichechus manatus latirostris | reverse complement strand
AGTTGTGAATTTATTTTGGCATTTTGTTCCTGCATCATCTTCCTGAATTCTTCCAATTTTTTGTCTGTATTTTCCATGAATTTGTCTATTTTTTCCTCGTGTTTGTCAGCTTTTTGCCTCAGTTCTTAGAGAATTCCAAGTATTAGAGATTTGAATTCCCTATTAGGTGGTTCTAGTGCATTTTCTTCCACAAGAGAGTCATCTGGTGTTTTATTTTGGGCACCTACTGGAACCGTCCTCTCCTGTTTTTGTAAATGTTTTGATATTGACTGCTGTTTTCGGGGCATTCAGTTGTTATTTTTCTTATTTATTGATTGTAGATTTGTTTGTTTCGTCCCTTTTTTAAAAAAAAAATTTGACTATGTCTGAGCAGGCGGACTGGGTGTTCTTTGTTGTTTGCTCATCTGTGCGCTCAATACTTTTCACCTCCTTCAACTGGCAGAGTCAGTCACTCAGGTATGGTACAGCAGGTCAGGTCTAGCTGAAGAGGAGTTTCTGGGACGGGTGGTTAGTGGCACTTACTACAGCCACCAGAGTGCGTCGGTAATCAGTTCAGGGCAGGTTCCAGTAGGCTGTGCCTGTGCTGCTTGGTGTATGATGTCAAGCGCATGGTGCAGGTAGACAGGATACAGTGGGGAGATTGTTATGTGTGGAGCTAAGATGGATGTGGGAGAGAGGAGAGAGGAACAGGAGCCAAAAACATACAAACAAACAAAAAAGAATGCTAGGTGAGCTTGCTGTTGGAATGGAGAGATGAGAGACTATGAAATGGAGAAAAACAAAGGGGAAGAGGAAGAAAAGAAAAGAATGAATAAATAAAAATCAGAAAGGTTAAAGAACTGCAAAGTTCCCAGTGATCCCACTGGTGCAGCTATGAGGTCTGGGGAAGTCGCTCTCAGGTTTTGCAATACAGCCTGGCTAGAAGACATAGAGGTATAGAATGACTGGTATTCAGGGATCAGAAAGAGAAGGAAGATATAGAGGGACTAGAAACTGAGTAAAGAAGAAAGACAAAAAGGGGAAAAGAAAACAAAACAAATAAAAAAAAAAACAAAGAACAAGAAAGGCTCCCCCCAAAAAAACAAAAACAAAAACAGAAAACAACAACAAAAGAAATGCCTTCAGGGATGCCTCTGCACGTCTGTGGAAGCT
>NW_004443983.1:702693-747147 GCF_000243295.1 Trichechus manatus latirostris | reverse complement strand
ATCCGCGCTGCATTAGCTGGTAGGGGACCTCTGCATGAATCTCTCCTCGCTCTCCATTCTCTGTCAGTTTTCTCACTCCATTTGGTGCTTGGCTGAGTTCTTTGTCTCATTTGATGTTTTAGGGTTTCAGGATTGTTGTATTCTCTGTTTGGCTTAGTTTTTCGGATCTTTGCTGTGGAGGGATGGCATGGTGCTTCTGACTATAGCGCCATGTTGCCCGGAAGTCTATTTAATTTATATTTTAAAGAAATTTTCTAAAATTTCATCTTTAAATATTTTTCTTTTCTTTTATTTTGGTTTTCTTTTTCAGTTTTAAAAATAATAGCTTTCTTTAGCTTATCTTTTATAGCTAAAATTTCTGCTCTAGTTCCTTTTTATATACAGTGTGATTGAGATATAATTCACACACCATACAATTTTCCAATTTAAGATATACAATTTAATAGTTTCTAGCATATCCACAGAGTTACACAATCATCACCACGATCAATTTTAGAACATTTTCATCACCCCAAAAAGAAACCTCATATCCATTAGCAGTCATTTTCCATTTCTCCCAGCCCCACTAGCCCTAGACAACCACTATTTTCTGAATCTATAGATTTGCCTGTTCTGGACATTTCACAAAAGTGGGATATTTCACTATGTGATCATTTTCTACTGTTTTTTTTTTTCACTTGGCATAATGTTTTTGAAATTCTTCCATGTTGTAGCATTTGTTTGTACTTAATTTCTTTTTATTGACAAATAATATACCACTGTATAGAAATACCACATTTTTTTCCTCCATTCATCAGTTGGTGGACATTTGGATTGTTTCATCTTTTTGGCTATTATATATAGGGCTTTTTTGAACATTCGTTATATAAGTTTGTTTGAACATATGTTTTCAATTCTCTTGAGTATATGTCTTCTTGTTATTGTTGTTGTTAGGTGCCACCAAGTTGGTACTAACTCATATCTACCTTATGTACAACAGAAAGAAACACTGCCCAGTCCTGCATCATCCTCACAATCGTTGCTGTTTGATCCCATTGTTGCAACCACTTTGTCAATTAATCTCATTGAGAATCTTCATTTCTTCTGGACCTCTACTTTACCAAGCATGATGTCCTTCTCCAAGGACTGGTCCCTCCTGATAACATGTCCAAAGTACATGAGAAAAGTCGCATCATCGTCGCTTCTAAGGAGCATTCTTGCTGTACTTCTTCCAAGACAGATTTGTTCATTCTTTTAGCAGTCCATAGTATTTTTAATATTCTTTGCCAACACTTTAATTCAAAGGCATCAATTCTTCTTCAGTATTCCTTATTCATTGTCCAGCTTTTACATGCATATGAAGTGTTTAAAATGCCATTGCTTGGGTTAGGTGCACCTTAGTCCTCAACACTTTAAAGAGGTCTTTTGTAGCAGATTTTCCCAATGCAATATGTAGTTTGATTTCTTGACTGCTGCTTCCATGGGAATTGATTGTGGATCCAAGTAAAATAAAATCCTTGACAACTTTAATATTTTCTCCATTTATCGTGATGTTGCTTATTGGTCCAGTTGTGAGGATTTTTGTTTTTTGTCGAGATGTAATCCATACTGAAGGCAGTACACTGTCTTTGATCTTCACTAGTAAGTGCTTCAAGTCCTCTTCACTTTCTGCAAGTAAGGTTCTGTCATCTGCGTATCGCAGGTTGTTAATGAGTTTTCCTCCAATCCTAATGCCACTTTCTTCTTCATGTAGTTCAGCTTCTGGGATTATTTGCTGAGCATACAGATTGAATAAGTATGGTGAAAGGATACAACCCTGATACACACCTGTCCTGATTTTAAACCATGCATTATTCTCTTGTTCTATTTGAACGACAGCCTCTTGGTCCTTGTACAGTTCAACATGAGCACAATTAAGTGTTCTGGAATTCCCATTCTTTTAATGTTATCCACAATTTTTTATGACCCACACAGGCAAATACCTTTGCCTAGTCGATAAAACACAGGTAAACATCTTTCTGCTATTCTCTGCTTTCAGCCAAGATCCGTCTGACATCAGCAATGATATTCCTTGTTCAAGTCCTCTTCTGAATCTGGCTTGAATTTCTGGCAGTTATCTGTCAATGTACTGCTGCAACCAATTTTTTATTATCTTCAATAAAATTTTACTTGTATATGATATTAAGGATATTGTTTGATAATTTCTGCATTCCATTGGATCACCTTTCTTTGGAATGAGCACATATACGTCCCTTCCAGGCAGTTGGCCAGGTAGCTGTCTCCCAAATTTCTTAGCATAGATGAGTAAGCACTTTCAGTGTTGCATCTGTTTGTTGAAACATCTCCATTGGTATTCAGCCAATTTCTGGAGCCTTGTTTTTCACCAATGCCTTCAGTGCTGCTTGGACTTCTTCCTTCAATACTATCAGTTTTTGCTCATATGCTACCTCCTGAAATGATTGAATGTCAACCAATTCTTTTTGGTACAGAGACTGTGTGTATTCCTTCCATCTTATTTTGATACTTTCTGCGTCGTTCAATATTTTCCCCCTAGAATCCTTCAATGTTGCAACTCAAGGCTTGAATTATTTTTTCAGTTCTTTTAACTTGAGAAATGCCAAAAGTGTTATTCCCTTTTGGTTTTCTAACTCCAGGTCTTTGTACATTTCATTATAATTTTGTCTCCTTCAACTGCTTTTTATATAAGAATAGACATATAGATCAAAGGAATAGAATGACAGTACAGAAATAAGTCCTTACATTTATGACAATAGATTTTTGATAAGAGTGACAAGATAACTCATATATATAAAATCAGCTCTTTTATATATAGGTAGGACTAGAAATATTGCGTCATATAGTATCTCTATATTTAACCTTTTGAGTAACAATCAGACTATTTCTCAAAGTGAATGCACCATTTTACATTCCTGCTAGCAGTGAATGAAGGTGTTAGTTTCTCCACATTCTCACCAACATATGTTATTGTCTCTTTTTGTTATTGCTATTCCAGTGGGTGTGAAGAGATATCTCATTGTAGTTTTGATTTGCGTTTTTCAGAGGGCTGATGATGTTGATCATCTTTTTAAGTGCCTATTGGCTATTTGTACTTTATCTTTACAGATAAGACTACTCAAATCTTTTGTCCAGCTTTTAACTTGGGTATTTGTCTTTTTACTGTGGAGTTGTGAGCATTCTTTATATGTTCTACATGTAAGTCCTTTATGATTTGCAAATATTTTCACTCTATGAGTTATCTTTACAATTTCTTAGTGATATCCTTTAAAACACATTAAAAATTATAAAGTGCAATTGCTCAGTTTTTCTCTTGTAGCTTATGCTTTTGATATCTTATCTAAGAAGGCTTTTCCTAGCCCAAGGTCAAGGAGATTTACTCCTATGTTCTAAGAATTTTATAGTTATAGCTCTTACATTTTAACCCACTTTGAATTAATTTTTTGTATAGTATGTAAAATGTACCAACATCATTCTTCTGTATATGGATACCCAGTTGTCCCAGCACCATTTTTTGTAAAGACTATTTCTTCCCCCATTGAGTTATCTTGGCATTTTATCAAAAATCTATTGGCCATAAATTTAAGGGTTTATTTCTGTACTGTCATTCTATTCCATTGATCTATATGTCTATCCTTATGCCAGTATCAAAATTATTTATGTTATTGTAGCTTTGTAGTAAATTTTGAAGTTGAGAAGTATAAGTCCTCCAACTATGTACTTCTCTTGGAAGATTATTTTGGCTATTCTATGTTCCTTGCATTTCCATATGGATTTTGACTAGAATTTTGGGATTTTAATAGGCGTCACATTAAATCTGTAGATCGTGAAGGGAAATAATGTCATCCATATATCTAAATAATATTGTTTTTCAATATGCCACAGGGGATTTTTTTTTTTACTTTGGTCTTCTTTAATATCTTTAAGCAATGTTTTATACTTTTTAGAGTATAAATTTTATGGGTTTTCTTTTTGTACTTATTCATAAGTGATTTATTTTGTGATGCTATTGTAAGTGGAACAATTTTCTTAATTTCATTTTCAGATTGTTCATTGGTATTGTACAGAAATGCAATAGATTTTTGTTTATTGACCTTATATCATACAATCTTGCTGAAATTGTTTATAAGTTCTAACAGTTTTAGCAATTAGTACAATTAGAGCCCAGATCTTGGTTTTGAGTACCTTTCTCCAATAAAAGTTACCAAGGCTCTTTGGAGAAATTGATGATTTTAACTTTGGGATACGATATATACAAGAAGAGTCTGGAGCATCTTATGTTGTTGTTAGGTGCCATTGATTTGGTTCCACCTCATAGCAACCTCATGTGTAACAGAAGGAAACACCGCCCAGTCCTAGGCCATCCTCACAATTGTTGCTATATTTGAGCTCGTTGTTGCAAACACTGTCAATCCATCTCATCCAGGGTATTCCTCTTTTTCATTGACCCTCTACCTTATCAAGCATGATGTCATTCTCCAGGGACTGGTCCCTCCTGACAACATGTCCAAAGTATATGAGACAACGTCTCACCATCCTTGCTTCCAAGGAGCACGCTGGCCATACTTCTTCCGAGACAGAATTGTTCGTTCTTCTGACAGTCCATGGTATATTTTACAGAGCCAGAAATTAAGACTGTGCTTAAAATCAAAGCTTAACTTCCTGTGTAAAATATGAGAAGGGTTCCATAATTATTTGTTCCAAAGAGATATTTTCGGGCTCAGAAGAAAGATATTTTATAATCATTCAATATGCACCTGTGTTCTTCTATTCCATGCTATCTCTTTTTAAAGCTGGGTAAAATAATTCTGTGGGTGAGAAAAATCATTACAGAACTCTGCAAATGTTAAATGTATTAGAAATTTTTTAATTAAGAAGTTTCAAGACTTCCTGTATTTCATTAACATTTCTCTCCTCTAATTCATGTAATTTTCTTCTCAACATTTCCCCTATGTCCTTGTGGAGTCATTAAAGGCATAATAGGCCCTGCTTTTCCTTCATGGCTACTTGGGCTCAGTTATCCTGGAAAAAAGAGCCTCTCTCAGTTACACTCAGCCTATCTAAAGCAATAGATTATAATATCTGAGTTTTCACCTTTTGTACCTAACACTTAAAGCTATTTCTGAAATTTAGTATGGTTGGTGCACAATAAAAGTTTTCAGAAGAGGGAAAGAAGCCAGAGGATAGGACCACTGTGCAGCTAATGGACTATGCACTCACAGTTTTAGATACAATGTATTGACAGGAAAAGGAGGAAAACTTTATTTCTTAACAGTGAAAATGAGATGTTTTAGCTAATAAAACTTACTGGTAACATGCCAAATTGTAGAAAAAATAGGACAAGGTAGTGACAGTTATATTGTGAGATGGTGAAAGGAAGAGTAACAGGAGTGCCAATGGAAGCTGTAAACTTTGATGAGAGGGTAAAGGGATTTTCCCATTTTTAAATGTTACTTATTTGGAAGTACTTTAAATCAGGATTGTTCATATCAGAAATAAAAGCTAGAAGTAAGCTCAGGTTAGAATTATGTTTTTTTATTTTAAATATTCTGAAGCCTTAAAATGATATATAAATGTAGAGTAGCACTAGGGTGGAGGGGAGTTACCACTGATTCTTTCACAGGAGAATTCAAAGTTACTCCCAGCATTTTCCCCCATTCCTACCCCTGCTGTATGTGGGGAGATAGAGCAGATGATGTCAATGCCCTCACCTTTTAGGGTCTCAGAGCACTCTAACCTGTCTCCTAGCTACCAACACCTCTGTCATAGATTGAATTATGTCCTCCCAAAAATGTGTGTATCAATTCCCAGTATTGTGTGGCTATCCTAAATTTTGTGATTGTAATTTTATGTTAAAGAGGATTAGAGTGTGATTATAACACCATACTTACTAAGGTCACATCCCTGATCCAAAGCAAAGGGAGATCTGGGCAACATGGTTCTATAGACAGAAGCACCACGCTGTCCCTCCACAGCAAAGACCCAAAAAACTAAGTCGAACAGAGACAAACGTCAATCCTGAAACCCTAAGCATCAAGTAAAGAGATTAAAAAATTCAACTAAGCATCGAATGGAATAAGAAACTGACAGAGAACAGAGAGTGAGGAGCAATACATGCAGAGGTCCCCTATTAGCTAACGCAGCACGAATCTACCATCTTGGACTCCTGTCAGAAATCAGTGAACAGGGAGTACAGGAAAGCAGCTTCATGGAGCTCCCAGCAGGAGACAGCACAACTGGTAACCAGCAATATACGATTTTCCACCCCTGAGCCTTCTTCACTCCCACTCGGCCTCCTCTGCTTCTTGCAGCTACAGTCTCTTGGCCAGGAGGCACCACTTCACCCCTGTGCCTCTTGGATTCCACCCGCCCACACTGAGTGCCTTCCTGAGTGCTATTTGTTGGTTGCTGGTGTTGCTTTTTTCTGCTTCTTTTGGTTTCTCCCATACCTCTCGCCACCTCCCCCTCCTGTCTCTCAAATACCTGGCTCTGTGTGCCATCTGTACTTCTTCCTGAAAGGCTGTGAAATGCCACTCGACTGTGGAACTTCTTCCTGGCCTGTGCCGCCACACTGGTAGGATCCCTGGGGCTTTTTTTGTTTGTTTGGATTTGTTCTGTTTTGTTTTGATTTGTTTTCTTTTTCTTTTCTCAGCTTGGGAGCCCCGTCTAGCCAGGCAGTACTGCACACTTGGGAGCTACTCCTTCATTCTCTGCAGTTGCACAGTGAGATCCCTGGAGATATTTCTTTTTTCTCGTTTGTTTGTTTGTTTTTTTTTTTTGATTTTTAAAATTTGTTTAGTTTTCTTTTCTCTCTTTTTCCCTTTTTGTCTTTCTTTATTTCTCAGTTTCTCTTACCTTCTCTTCCTGTCTCCTGAATACCTGCTGCTGTGTGACACCTCTACCCCTTCTAGCCAGGCTATACTTCAAGGTCTGGGAGCAACTTCTCCAGTCCACACAGCCACACCAGTGGGATCCCTGGGGGCTTTTCTTTTTCTTTTTTCCCTTAATTTTTAATTATTCATTTTTTTACCCTTTTTTCTTTTCATTTTTCTCCGTTTCTCAGTCACTCATCTCTCTACTCCAATGGCAAGCTCCCTTAGCACTTTTTTAAATTTATTAATTTGCATGTTTTTGGCTTCTGTTCCTCTCTCCTCTCTCTCTTCTTTCCCATACCCATCTTAGCTCCATACATCACAATTTCCTCCCTCCTTCCTGCCTACCTGCAACATGTGCTGAACATCACACCCCCGAGCAGCACAGGCATGGCATACTGGAACCAGCCATGCACTGATTCCTGGCCTGCCTTGTTGGCCCTAGTATGTGCCACAAACAACCCATCCCAGACCCTCCCCTTCACCTGGACCTGCCCTGCTCTACCATACCTGAGCAACTTACCCTGCCCATTGGAGAAGAAGGTGAAAATTATCGTGCCCACAGATGAGCAAACAACAAAGAACACACAGCCCTCCTGTTTAGACATAAACAAATAAAACAAAAAAGCAGTATGAAACAAACAAATCTACAATTAATAAACGAGGAAAATAACTACTGAATGTCCTGAAGACAGCAGACAATATCAAAATGTATTAAAAAACAGGACAAGATGGTTCCAGTAGGCATCCAAAATAAAACATCAGATGACTTTCCAGTAGAAGAAGAGGCACTAGAACCACCTGATAAGGAATTCAAATCTCTAATATTCAGAGCTATACAAGAGTTAAAGCAAAAAGTAGACAAAACTGGGGAAAAAATAAACAAATTCATTGAAAAGGCAGACAAATTCATGGAAAATACAGACAAAAAAATGGAAGAATTCAGGAAAATAATACAGGAACAAAATACCAAAATAAATTCACAACTAGAAATCATACAAAACAACAGTTATAAATCCAAAAAATAAACAACAAGATTTCAGAAATGGACAGTGTCGTAGAAGGACTGAGGAGCAGGTTTGAAACTATGGCAGACAGGATCAGCGAAACTGAAGACAAACACTTGGATACAACTCTGAGGAAAAATTAGAAAAAAGAACGAAGAAAAATGAAGAAACCCTGAGAATTATGTGGGATACAATCAAAATAAAAAATTTGGGAGTGATCAGAGTTCCAGAATAGTGGGAGAAAACAGAAAACACAGAGAGGATCATTGAAGAACGGCTGACAGAAAACTTCCCCAATATCATGAAAGATGAAAAGCTGACAATCCAAGAACCCCATATAGGATAGACCCCAAAAGAAAGTCACCAAGCCATATCATAATCACACTTGCTAAAACCAAAGACAAACAAAGAATCCTGAGAGCAGCTTGTGAAAAAAGAAAAGTCACATACAGAAGAGAAACTATAATACTAAGTTCTGATTATTTAGCAGAAACTATGCAGGCAAGAAGGCAATGGGATGACATATATAAAACTTTGAAACAAAATAACCAGCAGCCAAGAATAATATATCCTGCAAAACTTTTCTTCAAATATGATGGTGAAATTAGGACATTTCCAGAAAAACAGAAATTAAAGGAAGATGTAAAAACCAAACATACAAGAATTATTAAAGGGAGTCCTTCCGAGAACAAACAACAACAGACCACAGGCTGAATCTAGGATGCAAGATTGTACCAGACAACCTAGGAAATGAACTTTCAAGGACTATCCAAAACCAAAAGAATTACAACAGAGAATCAGTAAACCTGTAAATGACAAGAACATCAAAACAATGAAAGAGGGAATAAATGGTGTAGGTATAGAACCTTCTAATGGAGAGGAAGGCAAGGTGATACCAAGTAATAATAGACTGCCTCAAACCTAAGAAGATAAGGGTAAATTTCAAGGTAACCACAAAGAAAGTTAACAAACCTACTCATCAAAATAAAGAAGGAAAACATAAAGTCTTAGTTTAAAAAAAAAAAACCTACAAAAAAAAAAGAAAAAAATGAAAAAATCAACAAAAGGAATTCAGCACAAGAGAGTAAGAGGAACAAAGAAAATGTCAGCACCACAAAAAAAAAAAGCACCACAAAATGACAGCAATAAACTCACACCTATCAATAATTATACTGAATGTAAATGACCTAAATGCACCTATAAAGAGACAGAGAGTGACACAATGGATAAAAAACAGGATCCATCAATATGCTGTCTGTAAGAGACACACCTTAGAAACGAAGACGTAAATTTATTAAAAATCAAGGGATGGAAAAAAATATATCAAGCAAACAGCTATGAAAAAAGAACAGGTCGTGGCAATACTAATCTCAGATAAAATAAACTTTAAAATAAAATCCACCATAAAAGACAAAAAAGGACACTATATAATGATTAAGGGGATGATCCATCATGAAGACATAGTCATAATAAACACCTACGCACCCAATGACAGGGCTCCAAAATACATAAACTCTAACAGCACTGAAAAGAGAAATGGACAGTTCCACAATAATAGCAGGAGACTTCAACACACCACTCTCGGTAAAGGGCAGAACATCTAGAAAGAAACTCAACAAAAACACAGAAGACCTATAGGGCACAATCAGCCAACTTGACCTCATAGACATATAGAGAACACTGCAACCAACAGGGCATCTATGCAAAACCACTGGCCAACATGTTTCTTAAGGGAGAGAGGCTGAAAACATTCCCCTTGAGAACAGGAACAAGACAAGGATGCCCTTTATCACCACTCTTATTTACCATTGTGCTGCAAGTTCTAGCTAGAGCAATAAGGCAAGAAAAAGAAATAAAGGGCATCCAAATTGGTAATGAAGAAGTTAAACTGTCCCTGTTTGCAGATGATATGATACTATACATAGAAAACCCTAAAGACTCCATGAGAAATCTACTGGAACTAATAGAAAGATTCAGCAGAGTAGCAGGATACAGGATAAACATTCAAAAATCAGTTGCATTCCTATACACCAGTAAGGAGAAAGATGAAAAGGAAATCAGGAAAACAATACCATTTTCAATAGTCCCTAAAAAGATAAAATAGTTAGGAATAAATCTGATCAGGGACGTAAAAGACCTATACAAATAAAACTACAAAACACTACTGCATGAAACCCAAAGGGATCTACATAAATGGAAAAACATACTGTGCTCATGGATAGGGAGACTCAATATTGTGAAAATGTCAATTCTACCCAAAGCAATTTACAAATACAACGCAATCCCGATCCAAATACCAACAACATTCTTCAAAGAGATGGAAAAACCAATCATTAACTTTATATGGAAAGGGAAGAAGCCCCAAATAAGTAAAGCACTACTGAAGAAGAAGAATAAAGTTGGAGGACTCACACTACCTGACTTCAGAACCTACTATACAGCTACAGTAGTCAAAACAGCCTGGTACTGGTACAAGGACAGATACATTGACCAATGGAACGGAATTGAGAACCCAGATGTAAATCCATCCACCTACGGTCAGCTGATATTCAACCAGGGCCCAAAGTCCATCAAATGGGGAACAGACAGTGTTTTTAACAAATGGTGCTGGCAAAACCGAATATCCATCTGCAAAAAAAATTAAACAGTACCCATTCCTCACACGATATTCAAAAAATAATTCAAAATGGATCAAAGACCTAAATATAAAACCAAAAACTATAAAATTCATAAGAGAAAAATAGGATCAATGCTAGAGGCTCAAATACACAGCGTTAACAGGATATAAACCATAACCAACAACAAACAAACTCCAGAAGATAAGCTAGATAACTGGGATCTTCTAAAAATTAAACACTTAGGCTCATCAAAAGACTTCACCAAAAGGTAAACAGAAAACCTACAGACTGGAAAAAAATTTTGGACATTACATGTCAAAGGTCTAATCTCTATAATCTACAAGAAAATCCAACACCTCTACAACAAAAAGACAAATAATCCAATTGAAAAATGGGCAAAGGAAATGAACAGACACTTCACCAAGAAGACATTCAAGCGGCCAACAGACACATGAGGAAATGCTCGTGATTACTAGCCATTAGAGAAATGCAAATCAAACCACAATGAGATACCATCTCACCCCGGCATTACTGGCACGGATAAAAAAACTGGAAATAACAAATGTTGGAGAGGCTGCCAGGAGATGGGAACTCTTATGCACTGCTGGTGGGAATGCAAAATCATACAACCATTTTGGAAAATGATATGGCGCTTCCTTACAAAGCTAGACATAGAAATACCATACAATCCAGCAATCCTACTCCTAAGAATATATCGTAGAGAAATAAGAGCTGTCACACGAATAGACATATGTACACCCAGGTTCATTGCAGCATTGTTCACAACAGCAAAAAGATGGAAACAACCTAGATGCCCATCAACAGATGAATGGATAAACAAACTATGGTACATACACCCAATGGAGTACTATGCAACGGTAAAGAACAATGATGAATCTGTGAACCATCTCATAACATGGATGAAACTGGAGGACATTATGCTGAGTGAAATAAGTCAATCACAAAAGAGCAAATATTGTATGATACCACTACTGTAAAAACTCATGAAAAGGTTTACACACAAAAAGAAAAAATCTTTGTTGGTTACTCTGGATGGGAGGAGTGGGGGAGAATACTAAATAGACAATAGATAAGTGGTAACTTTGGTGAAGGGTAAGACAGTACACAGTACTGGGGAAACCAGCACAACTTGTACAAGGAAAGGTCATGGAAGCTCCATAGACATATCCAATTCCTTGAGGGTCCGAATTGCTGGGTGGAGGGCTGTGGGGACCATGGTCTTGGGGAACATCTAGCTCAATTGGCATAACACAGTTTGTAAAGAAAATGTTCTACATTCAACCCTGGAAAGTAGCATCTGAGGTCTTAAAAGCCTGTGAGCAGCCATCTAAGATACTCCACTGGCCTCACCCCTTCGGGAGCAAGGGAGAATGAAGAAGACAAGATACAAGGGAAAGATTAGTCCAAAGGACTAATGGTCCACAACTACCACAGCCTCCACCAGACTGAGTCCAGTACAACTAGATGTTGCCTGGCTACCACTACTGACTGCTGTGACAGGAATCACAACAGAGGGTTCTAGACATAGCTGGAGAAAAATGTAGAAGAAAATTCTAACTCACAAAAAGACCAGACCTACTGGCCTGACAGAGACTGGAGAAACTGCTAGAGTATGGCCCCTGGACACCATTTTAGCTAAGTTATGAAGTCGCTCCCGAGGTTCACCCTTCAGCCTAAGATTATATAGACCCATAAAACAAAACGAGACTAATGGGGCCCAACAGTCCAGGGACAAGGACTAGAAGGCAGGAGGGGACAGGAAAGCTGGTAATAGGGAACCCAATGTCGAGAAGGGACAGTGTTGACATGTTGTGGGGTTGTTAACCATTGTCATAGGGCAATATGTGTACTAACTGTTTAATGAGAAACTATTTGTTCTATAAACCTTCATCTAAAGTACAATTAAAAAAAAAACAAAGTAAAAGGAGTTTCTCTGGGGTGTGGCCTGCACCATCTTTATCTTACAAGAGATAAAAGGGAAGGGAAGCAAGCAGAGAGCTGGGGACTTCATACCACCAAGAAAGCAGTGCCAGGAGCAGAAAGCTTCCTTTGGACCTGAGGTTCCTGGGCAAAGAAGCTCCTAGTCTGGGGGAAGATTGATGACGAGTACCTTTCTCCATAGCCGACAGAGAAAGCCTTCCCCTGGAGCTGACGCCCTGAATTTGGACTTGTAGCCTACTAGACAGTGAGAAAATAAATTTCTCTTTGTTAAAAGTCATCCATTTGTGATATTTCTGTTAAAGCAGTGCTAGATGACTAAGATAACCTCCTTTGTTTTTTTTTTTTTTTGCATGAAAGATTCTGCAAACCAGGACCTTACATGCAAGGCAGCCAGAGATGCCAGGGAAGTACTGCCTCCAGCATCCCTCAACCTATGACTGACCAGAGTTGTTATATGAAAACCCTAACTCCCTTGCCCCTTGAGTTGTATAACTCTAAAGCGTTGTACAACTCTAAAGCGTTGTACAGTAGCTTTCAGATTTCCCCAGGGAAATTAAACTCCAGCCGCCCACAGGGATAACTCATTCAATAACAAACACTTCATTGATTGCTTTCTTCTCCATCCCTTCTGTCTCATTTTTTTCTGCGGCTCTGGAAAGAGAATGAAGTGTAGCACTCCTACTGGAATTTCCTGGACAATCAACTCCCCAGTAAACTATTCACATTGCTTCTGGAGGAAGCCAGCTAAGAGCAGGTACATGTGACATAATTTTATTTAGAAACATATTTACTTTGCATATAAGTCCCGTGGTCTTCTTGCTTCTCTTACAGGGGTCACTGTATACATAGTCCCTCTAACGAATTGCAGGAAGTCAGTACTGGCTCTCATATTTCTTCAATCCTTGGGATTTCTGAATGTGATGTTCTAAAGAAAATGTATATTTTACAACATATCTGTATTAAAGAAATTTTTCGTCAATATCTTATTCATAAATTAAACTATATTGTTAATATCAACAGGTGAGGATCTTACTAATCCTAAACAATAGCAATAGTAAAACAAATGTTTTTAACTGTTTATAGACATATCTTGATTGAATTCCTTTCTAGTTTTAAAATATAGACAAGACCTGACCTATTTCCCTTTTTACTTTCATTTGCTTAATGACTTAAGTAGAAGTAATACATTTCATTAAAATAACATCCTATTTACATTTGCTTCATTCACATTTTAAAAATTCTTAGGGATAGTCCAATGAAATAGAAATATAATGTTTAACATATTCTCACAAAATGATATTTGCTCACTTGTTTGCAAATAATTACGAAAGGGAAGGAAAATTAGGATCTTCTAAAAATATTATTTACATTTACATTTTTATTAATGCAGAATATTTTTCTTGTAATTTTTTTAAGTAACAAGTGTCATGTTTTATTGTATAAGGTAAATTAAAATCTAGAATTTAAAATCTTACTCTATAAACAACTATATCTACTATATCTATAAGAACTAGAATTTTGAGGGAAGATCAGGGTGGTCTGAGAGGGATACAATTTAAAAAAATCAGAGCATATAGCTGCATAATTAATATTTTGTCTATGTCTGCAGCTGGGCTATTCCAGTCCTACCACTCAAAACCAATCATTCCATTAGCTAGTCTCTGTGACATTTTGTGGAAGTAATCAGCCTCCATTTTCTTACTAATGACATAAACTCAATCCCAATCAACTGAAGTTACAAAGGAAGTTTATTGGTTCACACAGCATGGAGATCCAGTGGTAGGACTGCATTTAAAAGTGACTGAATCCAATGTTTCAAATAATGGTGCATGAACTATGCCTTTCAAACTCTCAATTCTCCCTTCTTTTTGTTGTTTTTTTTTTAAATCCACTGCAAGAAGGCTCTTTCCACATGGTAGCAAAAAACAGATTTATATTATCCTTAGATTTCCTCTATCAGAATCTATGTCAGTCCTTTCAAAGGGCTCAGATTGGTCCTGACTGAGATCTATGCCAATGCTCTGAGCTGAAAAAAATAGGATACTTTGGGAAGATGGGGTCCACATGATTGACAACTGATAATACCAAAGGATCACAGAGAGTGGTGAGACATGTTTCCATAACAGGAAATGACGCTGATGTCCAATACAACTCGAATATTTAAATATATCCCATGAGGTTTGGGATAGTTGCTTTCTTTGTGCATGTCTTTCTCCCCTGCTAAAGTATGATCCCCTTGAAGATATAGAGAGATTTATCGTTCTACTCAGCCCTGCCATTTTACCTTATGTAGTAAGTGTTCGGTAAGTTTGCTGAATAAATTAATCTAAAACCTCCAAAACTGCCCATTTTGATTGGAGACTGTTTCTTGACTGCAGACAAAAGAAAATAATTATTTGTGCTACCTCAGAAAGATATAAACTAAAGCAATGAGCTTTGAGTCTCATGTAGATGGTAATCAAGTAGAGGACCTTTGCTGTTGTTGTTAAGTGCCATCGATTCGGTTCTGATTCATAGAGACGCTAGGCAGAACAGAACAAAACACTGCCCAGTCCTGCACCATCCTCACAATCGTTGCTATGTGTCTTAGTTATCTAGTGCTGCTATGACACAAATACCACAAGTTGATGGCTTTAACAAAGAAAAATTTATTCTCTTACAGTCTAGGAGGCTAGAAGTCTGAATTCAGGTTGCCAGCTCCAGGGGAAGCCTTTCTCTCTCTGTCTGCTCTGGAGGAAGGTCTGTGTCATCAATCTTCCCTGGTAGAGGAGCTTCTCAGCACGGGGACCTCTGGTCCAAAGGGTGTACTATTCTCCTGGCTCTTGTTTCTTGGTGGTAGGAGGTCCCCATGTCTCTCTGCTTGCTTCTGTCTTTTATATCTCAAAAGAGATTGACTTAAAACACAACCTAATCTTGTAGATTGAGTACTGCCCCATTAACATAACTGCTTCTAATTCTGCCTGATTAACATCACATCTGTATAATGCAGGTTGTTAATGAGTCTTCCTCCAATTCTGATGCCCCGTTCTACTTCATATAGTCCAGCTTCTCGGATTATTTGCTTAGCATACAGATGGAATAAACACGGTGAAAGGATACAACCCTGAAGGACACCTTTCCTGACTTTTATTCACACAGTATCCCCTTGTTCTGTTCGAAAGGCTGTCAGTGTACTGCTGCAACCATTTTTGAATTATCTTCAGAATAATTTTACTTGTATGTGGTATTAATGATATTGTTCAATAATTTCCACATTCTCTTGGATCACTTTTCTTTGGAATGGGCACAAATGTGGATCTCTTCCAGGCGGTTGACCAGGTTGCTATGTTCTAAATTTCTTGACATAAACAAATGACTCCTTCCAGTGTTGCATCCATTTTTGAAACATGTCAATCGTTATTCTGTCAATTCCTGGAGCTTCATGTTTACAAATGCTTGCAGTGCAGATTGAACTTCTTCCTTTAGTACCATCAGTTCTTGATCATATGGCACCTCCTGGAATGATTGAACATTGACCAGTTGTTTTTGGTTCAGTGACTCTGTGTATCCCTTCCATCTTCTTTTGATGCTTCCTGTGTTGTTCAATAATTTGTGCGTAAAATCCTCCTACTCATCTCTTACAACATACAACAAGCAGCCTTCTTAGAAGTACCCTCTAGCCCCACCATCTAGGGAGGGGTTCCTCCTCTGGCTTCCCAGTGGGCCACACCGAGCTCTATCAGAGCAGTTAGCACCTGCATCATATTCATCTCTTTCCTTGTTCATTCCTCTAGCCCCTAGAAAAGCACATGACAAAGACAGACATGGAAGAAAGACCAGGCGATCTACTTCTGAAAAGAAATTTGCCAGTGAAAACTTTATGGCTAGCAGTGAAACACTGCCTGATACAGTGCTGGAAATTGAGCCCCTCAGTACATCCACAGTAAACTGCCAGAAATTCAAGCTATGTTCAGAAGACGACATGGAACGAGGGATATCATTACTGATGTCAGATGGATCTTGGCTGAAAGTAGAGAATACCAGAAATAAGTTGACCTGTGTTTTATTAACTATGCAAAGGCATTTGACTGTGTGGATCATAACTAATTATGGACAACATTGCAAAGAACGGAAATTCCAGAGCACTTAATTGTGCTCTTGAGAAACCTGTGCATAGATCAAGAGGCAGTCGTTTGAATAAAACAAGGGCGCACTGCATAGTTAAGATCAGAAAAGATGTGTATCAAGGTTGTATCTTTTCACAATACTTACTCAGTCTGTATTCTGAGCAAATAATCCCAGAAGCTGGACTATATGAAGAAGCACACAGCATCAAGATTGAAGAAAGACTCGTTAACAATCTGAGATAATGCAGATGACATAATCTTATTTGCTCCAAGTGAAGAGGACTTGAAGCACTTACTGATGAAGATCAAAGACTACAGCTTTCAGTTATGGATTGCACCTCAACATAAAGAAAACAAAAATCCTCACAAGTGGTCTAATAAACATCATGATAAACTGAGAAAATATTTAAGTTGTCAAGGATTGCATTTTATTTGGATCCACAATCACTTCTCCTTTTGAGATAACTAAAGAAGATATACTCATAGGAAGCAAAACAAATGGAAATAAGCTTTTATAATCCCTAAAACCTAATGCAGGACTTTTTGATAAAACTGAATTAGGTCATTTGACCTAGGTGACATCCTAAGCATGTTCTCCCCTAACTCTTGAAACCAGCCAATATAGTTGCCTTGAAGATGGATACACTGCTTCATCCATACACGTGAGACAATGTAGAAAGACAGCAGGATCCTTGGGTCTTGAGAGTGAATTTGAAAAAACTGATGACCTTAGCTAATAGGAAACAGAGGCGAGTGTTACATACAGTGCATGGGCTTCTAGCAATCGGCATAATATTAGTCACATCGCAGATTTTCATCATCTGTCAAAGTCCCATCATGTGGCCAGTCAGACTGGTTTTCCTTCTCTTGGAAAGCAAAGGCACGAGGTCAGGCTTGGGACAAGTCTATGGAGACTCCTTCCCTGTTTATGTTACTGCTGCAAAGACTGATCTTTCTGAGCTAGTACAGTCTGCAGGCTAATTTATTTTTTAATTTAAAGTTATTTAGCCTTTGCATGTCTACAAAGCGTTTTTAAGGCAATGTTCAGCAGCAGAATACAATAAGGTTAATAACTGGGGAATAAAAATTTAAAAATCAGGTTTAAAGAGAAAGAATTACTGCCAGAGGTGTCACAGTTGAAAAATAAACACTCTTCATTTATATTTAGTTTTTATAAAATCTGTGCTGTCTCACTCTTCCTTTATGTCTCCTTCTTTCTCCTGAGTTTCAAAAGCAATGGAGAATAATAACAACAAAATACTGCAAACAACAATAACGATTCCTAAAATAGTATCAGAAACCATTTGTGCATAAAGAAGCCATCCTGTCTTATCATGAACTTTTTTTTACTTTAGTCCATCTTATACAAACCTGTTCATATGTTTGACCCTATAAACTCCCTTGATAATTTCTTTAGTCATAAGAAGTTCTCAAAAAAACATTGTGTCATGTTATAACACAAAGAACCAGCTATTCTGATTACAGCCTAAAAGTTAAACTTAAATGTGGTACCACTATATATATTAAGTAACTCCTTACATAAGGTCATTATTTTTCAGTACCCAAAGACGCAGTTCACAACTGACAACTTTTCTTTTGCTTAGTATTAGATTCAGATTTACTGTGAAACTAATTAAATTTAAGCTTAAACTCATTTGCTGAGGCCCTTCCCAGGCCATGGAGCCTCCAATAATGTGTTTTGGCAATAGCTATTTTCAATGCAATCAGTTAAGACCATCACCTCTTTTTCCCTGACTTCCTCTCCATCTGGTACTGGAATGGCCAAGGATATTTTTGGAATCTAGCTAAGGGGAAGAAAATTTTGGTATATAGTTAATTTAGATATACGGGAACATCTTTAGGTCCCTAGGTGGTGTGAACAGTTGATGCGGGCTGCTAACCAAAACGTTGGCAGTTCTAACCCACCCAGCAATGCTGCAAAAGAAAGGCCTGGTGATCTGCTTCCGTAAATGTTACAGCAAAAAAAAAAAAAAAGAAAAAAACCCTATGGAGCTCAATTCTACTCTGTAACACAGGGGTTGCCATGAGCGGCAATCAACTTGATGGCAACAGGTTTGCTTTTTGGGATATCGTTGTGTTTTTTCCATTACTTCCATGTATATTGGTAGCTGTCCTGGTACGGAGTGGTTTCCGAGAGCCCTCCTACCACCCGATATGCTGACTCACCTGAAACTGTGGATACAATGTTGCAGAGCTAGGCGTTACATTACTTTATAAACATGCTGCCCAGCAGACAGCATCCTGGAGGAGAAACAAGGTTCAGAATGTTCAGTGCCAGAAGCTAGTGTCTGGAAATTTTTTTCCAAATTTTATAACTCATGTAGGAAATAAAATTGACTCAAGTTTCCCAAATTTGACAACAATCCTAAAAATTTATGACATTAACAATAATAAGGTCTATGGCTGAGAGAAACTTGTTAATTTATCAATTAAGTTACATCAAATAAAAAGGGAATTTGATCATTCTAGAAGATGAGATTTTCTTTCAATTCTTTCTATTAAAAAGGTATTATAAAATCATTTTCATATGAAGCATAATAATTATTATTATAAGTATAATAATAAGTAAAATAATAATAATATTAGAAATCTAAATAACATAATTTAGTTTCCTGATATTTGTAGTTTGGGTGCTCTCAATTCTTAAGCTTTGATCTAAAGCAGTGAATTTTATATAAGAATAGAAAAATAGATTTCCATCTGTCAGACTGCTTTTTCTATTTTATTTTTATACCATGATCAAGTAATTGTTATAATTGCTTCTCTTTCTTAAGCATTTTCTATGTGCCAGATACTCTCCTTCATGCCTCATGAAACAGATATTTATTAAACACTGTCTGTCAGAGGTGCTTATAGATTCTGGAGATATAGAGATTAAAAAAGTCAAATGAGGTCTCTAAGTTGATAAGTTTAAATTTGAGTGGAGGTACAGCCGTAAACATATAAACAAAACTAATCAACAAGATATTTTCAGATACTGAGAAGTGCTATAAAGAAAATAAACCAGGGTGTTGTGATGGAGGGTCACTGGGAAGTCAAGTTCTAGGTGGGCAATGATGGACTTTCTGAGCAACTGATACTTAAGCTAAAACATGAATGATAAAGAGTCTACATTTCAGGCTAGTAAAGATTTCAAGTGCAAAGTTCCTCGAGCTGGAATAAGCTTTATGTGTTTTAAGAGCAGGAAAAAAAGGCCAGTATTACCAGAGAATAATGATACAAGAGCCAGAGTGGCAACGGTTAAGATCATGGCCCTTTAAGACGATATTAAGAAGTTTATGAAGCCCTGATGGCGTAGTGGTTAAGAGCTCAGGCTGCTAACCAAAAGGTAGACAGTACAAATCCACCATCCACTCCTTGGGAACCCTATGGTGCAGTTCTACTCATCCTACAGGGTCACTATGAGTTGGAATCCACTCAATGGCAAAGGGATTTTTTTTCTTTTTCTTTTTTTTTAAAGGGGTTTATGTTTTTACAAAGTGCAATGGCCACCTATTGGTGAGTGTTCAACAAGGCAGTGGTAGGATATAATTTCTGTTTTTAGGAAAGAATAATCTTTTGGATACGTGTTTGCAGGATGGGGTTATAGAAGGGTGTCTTAGTTACCTAGTGCTGCTATAACAGAAACACCACAAGTGGATGGCTTTAACAAAGAGAAATTTATTCTCTCACAGCTCAGGAGGCTATAAGTCCAAATTCAGGGTGCCAGCTCCAGGGGAAATCTTTCTCTGTCTGTTGGCTCTAGGGGAAGCTCCTTGTCATCAATCTTCCCTTGTCAAGGAGCTTTATAGCATGGGGACCCCGCGTCTGGGCTATTCTCCTGGCTTTTGTTTCTTGATGGTATGAGGTCCCCCTGTCTCTCTACTCGCCGCTCTCTCCTATATCTCAAAAGAGATTGGCTCAAGACACAAACCAATCCTGTAGATTGAGTCCTGCCTCATCAACACAACTGCCCGCAATCCTGCTCATCAATACCACAGAGGTAGGATTTACAATACATAAGAAAATCACACCAGATGACAAAATAGTGGACAACCATGCAATACTGGAATCATGGCTTAGCCAAGTTGACACATATTTTTGGGGGACACAATTCAATCTACGACAAAGGGTCAGACAGGAAGATGAGAGTGCGGATAGGAATCATGATGGGCAGCGAGGTGAGCCATCTCAATGTCTTGGGCTGAGTGGTAGCAGGCAAGGTGGGGGAAAAGAATATACTCTGGGTGTATTTTGGATTTAGAGACTCCTTATGAACCAGATACGAGGAGAGCAGGTGAGAAAGGAATCACAGATGACTTTACATGATGGGTCCTCACAGCAACCCTATGAAGTAAGGACATCATCCCTGCCCTACCTATAAAGAAAATGATGCTTCAAGGGGGGGGGGGGGAGTAAATTTCCCAAAGTAGTAAGAAGCAGGGTGAGAATTTAAACCCACTTTGTTTTATTTAAATACTTTCCATTGTATCGTGCAATTGGGAAGAAAAATACATATTGCTAAACTTATAGAAGAAGGGTAACAATCTGGACCCAACTTAGATCTAGTTGAAAGATGTCCTCTTGATTACTGAAACTCTTTTGGCTTATTTCTCCATAATAAATAAAATATCTATCATATTAAGAATTCTTCAATATTGCAACGCAAGGCTTGAATTTCTTCTTCAGATTTTTCAGTGGAAACTGTAAATAGAGAAAGAGGTAGTCATTTGAATAAAACAAGGAAATACTGCATGGTTTAAAATCAGAAAAGGTGTGCATCACGGTTGTATCCTTCCACCATACTTATTCAATCTGTATGCTGAGCAAATAATCCAAGAAGCTGGACTATATAAAGAAGAACTCGGCATCAGGATTGAAGGAAGACTCTAACAACCTGTGATACACAGATGACACAGCTTTGCTTGCTGAAAGTGAAGAGGACTTGAAGCACTTACTGATGAAAATCAAAGACTACAGCATTCAGTATGCATTACACCTCAATGTAAGAAAACAGAAACCTTTAAAATTAGACCAATAAGCAACATGATAAACGGAGAAAAGATTGAAGTTGTCAAGGATTTCATTTTACTGGAATCCATGGCATAAGGTGGCAATACAAACATGCAAAATATCACCAGCAATAGATCAGGTATTGATAGGAGGCAAAGCTCTGGGTGATTGCATGTTTGATACCTTTCTACATGTTTTTTCATAATGAGAAATATAATGAAGCTGGACGGTTGGTCCTACTTTCACTAGACAAAGTGGTGAAAGAAAGAGATGAGCTCAGGGCTTCAGAGTCAAAGCTCAAGCACAGCACAAACAACCTCAAAGTTTCCACTTGTGCCTTGAAAGAAAGCCCTATTTCTTGTAGTAACAGAGCTGATATTCCTGAAAACCAAACTCAGAATCTTATCGCAAGAGTGGCTAAATTACAATGCCAACTCAATTCCAAACCTCTAATGGTGTCTGAAGTTAAAGTGAAGGAAGAAATGGGATCCTGAAACTTGGGATGGGGACATATAAGCAGATATGAGGCAGGAAGATGGGGACACTGAGCCCCTAAATTCCATTGAATCACTCCTGCCAATAGAACCATCCCTCTCACTCTCATCTGAAGAGATTACTCCATTTTTATCTGCTAAGCCATCCTCCCCAGTAAAACCATGAGCCCCTCCATCCCCATCTGATGAGATTAACCAAGCTGTGTCTGAAGAGGCTTTGTCTGAGTTGTTGCTTGGGACATCACCTGAGGCAAATCCTTACAAGACAATGCTGAATTTGTCAAAATACATCCCCAACACCCATTTCGGCTTCTAGACCTAGAACCAGACTTAAGTACAAGTGACCCCCAAAAGGTGAAGTACAAAGTGTGACCCAGGAGGAGGTACACTACACTCCAAAAGAACTGCTTGACTTTTCTAATATGTACAAACAGAAACCTGGGGAATATGTGTGGTAATGGCCATTAAGGGTCTGGGATAACACTGCAAGGAACATAAAGATGGGTCAGTCCGAGTTTATTGATACGGGCCCACTAAGCACTGATTCTTCATTCAATGTTTCAGCTCGAGAAGTTAGGAAAGGATCTAATAGTTTATTTGGTTGAGTCACTGAAGCATGGATTATGCAGTGGCCTAGAGTAAGTCAAGTTGAAATACCAGACATGCCTTGGTATACTGTAGAGAAAGTATCCAAAGGCTTAAGGAAATTGACGTGTTAGAGTGGATTTATCAGGTTAAATCCACAGACTCACACATGGAGTGCCCTTTTACCATAACAAATTAGTGGAGGGAGCCCCAGCGTCCCTGAAGACTTCTGTGATTGCTATTTTAGGTAAGTCAGATTTGACAGTTGAAACTGCCCTAACTTAATTAAGTCACCTAACTACAATGGGGCTGACTGGACCCTGTAGTAGTAGGGACCTAATGGCAGCACTCAATCAACAAAGACAAGGTGGATGTGGTTACTGTAATGGACAGCAGAGTCAAAGCAGTAATCAGAACAGTCTGACTCCTGTGGAGTTATGGCATTGACTTGTTAGTCATGGTGTCCTAGGAGTGAAATAGATAGGTAATTTACTAAATATTTACTTGATCTGTGTAAGTGGAAGAATTTAGGTCAAGTGAACAGCCATCTGACTCAAATTGCCAGAATGGAGAGTCACAGGCCCTTAATCAATTCCTAGACTTTAGCAAGGTTACAGACTCACAACCCCTTGAATTAAGGACAGGCCAGGTTCCCTTGAGGAGGGACTCCAATGCACTGCCAAAAACGTATACTGTTAATTTTTCTCCTAGCCTTCTTCAAAGGGATGTATGGCGTTTTACTAGAGTGACTGCTCATTGGGGAAAAGGAAATAATCAGACTTTTCAAGGATTACTGGAAACTGGCTCTAAACTGACACTGATTCTAGGAGACCCAAAACATCCCTGCAGCCCACCAGTCAGAGTAAGGGCATATGGAGGTCAAGTTATTAATGGATTCTTAGCTCATGTCCATGTCACAGTAGGTCCAGTGGATCCCAGAATCCATCCTGTAGTGGTTTCCCCAGTACCAGAATGCATAATTGGAATACATAAACTCTGCAGTTGCTGAAAACCCCACATTAGATCACTGACAAGTGGAATAAGGGTTATTATGGTAGGAAAAGCCAAGTGGAAGCCATTAGAATGGCCCTACCTAGGAAAATAGTAAACCAAAAGCAATACCACATTCCTGGAGGGATTGCAGAGATTACTGTCACCATGAAGGATTGAAGGATGCAACTCACCTATTTGTCCTGTGCGAAAAACAGATCTTAGAGAATGACAGTGAATTATTGAAAATTTAACCAGGTGGTGACTCTGATTGCAGCTGCGGTTCCAGAAGTGGTTTCATTGCTTGAGCAAATTAATATATCTCCTGATACCTGGTATGTAGCTATTGATCTGGCTAATGCCTTTTTCTTCATACCTGTGTCAAAGGACCACCAGAAAGAGTTTGCCTTCAGGTGGCAAGGCCAGCAATACAACTTCAGTGTCCTACCTCAGAGCTACATCAACTCTCCATCCCTAGGTCATAATTTAGTCTGCAGGGACCTTGATAGCCTTTCCCTTCCACAAGATGTAAGAAAGAAGTATCAGTGACTCGACTTACTGGTAAAACATTTGTGTGCTAGAGGGTGGGAAATTAATGTCACAAAAATTCAGATACTCTCCACCTCAGTGATATTTCTAGGGGTCCAGCAGTGTAGGATTTGCTGAGATATTCCTCGTAAAGTGAAGGATAAGTTATTGCATCTGACATCTCCCACAACTAAAAAGGAGGCACAATGCTGTTTGGATTTTGGAGGCAACATATTCCTCATGTGGGTGTGCTACTGTGGCCTATTTATCAAGTGACTCAAAAAGCTGCTACTACTTTTGAGTGGTGCCCATAAGAAGAGAAGGCTCTGCAACAGGTTCAGGCTGCCATGCAAGCGGCTCTGCCACTTGAGCCATATGACCCAGCTGATCCAATGGTACTTGAAGTGTCAGTGGCAGATAGAGATGCTGTTTGGAGTCTTTGGTGGGCCCCTTTGGTGAATCACAGCACAGATCCTTAGGATTTTGGAGCAAAGCTCTGCCATCCTCTGCAGATAACTACTCTTCTTTTGAGAAACCACTTTTGGCTTGTTATTGGGCCTTAGTAGAGACTGAACGTTTAACCATAGGCCACATGGCCTGAGCTGCCCATCATTAACTGGGTGTTGTCTGACCTACAGAATCATAAAATTGTATGTGTACAACAGTACTCCATCATTAAATGGAAGTGGTATGTACGAGATCAGGCCTGAGCAGGATATGAAGGCACAAGTAAGTTGCATGAGGAAGTGGCTCAAATGCCCATGGTCTCCACTCCTGTCACATTACCTTCCCTCTCCCAGACTGTACCTATGGCCTCATGGGGCATTCCTTATGATCTGTTGACTGAGGAAGAGAAAACTTGTGCCTGGTTTAGAGATGGTTCTCCGTGATATGCAGGCAACCACTGGAAATTGGACAGCGGCAGCACTAAAGCCCCTTTCTGGGACCTCCCTGAAGAACAGTGGTGAAGGGAAATCCTTCCAATGGGCAGAACTTCAAGCAGTGCAGCTGGTTGTTCACTTCACTTGGAAGGAGAAATGGCCAGATTGTGATTGTATACTGATTCATGGGCTGTGGCCAGTCGTTTGGCTGGATGGTCAGGGACTTGGAAGGAACATGATTGGAAAACTGGAGATAAGGATGTATAGAGAAGAAGTAGGTGGATCAACCTCTCTGAAAGGGCCAAAGAACTGAAGATTCTTGTGTCTTGTGTGAATGCTCACCAAGTGATCACCATGATAGAGAAGGATTTTAACAATCAAGTGGATAAGATGACATGTTCTGTGGAAACCACTCATCCTCTTCCCTAGTACTCCTGTCATTGCTCAATGGGCTCATGAACAAAGTGGCCATGGTGGCAGGGATGGAGGTTATGCATGGGCTCAGCAACATGGACTTCCACTCACCAAGGCAGACTTGGCTACATCCACCGCTGACTGCCCAATCTGCCAGCAGAAGAGAACAGCACTCAGTCCCCGATAAGGCACCATCCCTCGAGGTGATTAGCCAGCAACTTGGTAGCAAGTTGATTACATTGGACTGCTTCCATCATGGAAAGGGCAGCATTTTGTTCTTATTGGAATAGACACTTAATGTGGATATGGATTTGCCTTCCCTGCACACAATGCTTCTACCTAAACTACCATCTGTGGATTTGCAGAATGCCTTATCCACCATCCTGTTATGCCACACAGCACCGCCTCAGATCAAGGGACTCACCTTACAGCAAATGAAATGCAGCAATGGGCTCACGCTCCTAGAATTCACTGGTCTTTCCATGTTCCCTATCATCCTGAAGCAGCTGGCTTCATGAAATGGGCTTCTAAAGGCACAATTATGGTGACAGCTAGCTGGCAATACCTTGCAGGAGGCAGTATGTGCTCTAAACCAGCATCCAATATAAGGACCTGTTTTTCGCATAGCCAGGATTCATTGGTCTGGGAATCAAGGGGTGGAAATGGGAGTGACACAACTCACTATTACCCCTAGTGACCCACTCACAAAATTTTTGCTTCCTGTCCCCAAGATCCTATGCTGTGCAGGTATAGAGGTCTTAGTTCCAAAGAAAAGGATGTTCCCACCTGGAGACACATCACTGATTCCATTGAACTGAAGTTAAGGATGCCACCTGGCCACTTTGGGCTCCTTATGCCTCTAGATCAACAGGCAAATAAAGGAGTTACCATATTGGCTTGTGTGATTGATCCTGATTACCAAGAAGAAATTGGATTGATATTACATAATGGAGGTAAAGAAGAGTGTGCCTGGAATGCAGGAGATTCCATAAGGCATCTCCTGAGCTTTTGCTGGAATAGGATCCTACAGCTGGCTCCTGTTTGTCTGACCTCTGGTTCTCAGGACTTGAGCTAGCACCTTACTTGCCGTCTTGCCTGCTGATCTGGAATTCGTTGGTCTTCACAGCCTGTGAGCCAGAACCCTGCTGTCTGACTTGCTGACCTTGGGTTTGCCAGCCCCTGAGGCTATGTGAATCAGGAGAAGCCCCCAGCATGATTCACATTCCATCCTCTACAAGCGTGTGAGCCATTTTCTTAATATAAATCTCTCTGTATATATATTTATATGTTTTACTAGTTTTGTTTTCTAGAGAATCCAGACTAAGACAAGCTAAATGAAAAAATAAAAATGAGGGATTCATAATACAATAGGTTTAAGAAACATTGAGAAATCTCTTTTTAATGCAAGGTTTCTTAGAACCTTAATAAATTAATGTGTATTGGGAAAGGCTAAGAAGGCAGCACAGTAAATAATATTTTAGAAGATACATAAATATAGTTTTTTTTTTCTTTTTCCTTTAGACCACTCACCAGATTGAAGTTCTGTAAAATAAATATTGGAAAATGTTGGTTTAAAACTCATTTAAGTTATCCATCACCATTGTTTTCACACACTAAAACTGGAATCTCAAAGATAAATGTGGATTTTTCCTTCCTAAAAATTTTAAGGATGAAGCCATAAAAACATTCTCTATGAACAGTTTAAGCTTCTTTTTCAACGGTTTCTTCTTGAAGAAAACTTATGCCTTGATTTTTTTTTTTTTTTTTTTCTGTGTGGCTAGGCTATGAGTGAAGGTATCTCTGAGGGCAAGGATGGTGCTGGCATTAGGGAAAACACTGCAAAATATCAAAAGTTAGAAAGTTCACATGAGTCAGAATCATAAAAGCCTACAACAGATAAAATAGTTTGCGTCAAAGTCCACCCAAAGAACATGGGCATGATAAGGTATGTGTGGGTCAGAGATAGCTATATTGAGATCCAAACCAGAGAACTGACTGCCTGGCAGTAGACCTGGAATAGAAATACCTTAGAACTGCATGCAAAACTCCCTGGTGGTGCAGTGGTTAAGAGCTCAGGCTGCTAACCAAAAGATTAGCAGTTCGAATCCATCAACTGCTCCTTGGAAACCCTGTCGGGTAGTTCTCCTCTTCCCTACAAGGTTACTATGAGTCAGAATTGACTTGATGGCAACGGATTTGGTTTTTTTTTTTAGCATTGCATGCTAGAAGGAAGTAGACTAGAGCTGAAGGAGAAATATCATGTGATCGAGTTTCTCTCCTGTAGGAATTAGAGTGTGAGCAAGTTTAAAAATAAGACCCCAAAATTCAGTGGCTCCAACAAAATAGTAATTTATTTCATTTTTACCTAATAATACAGGAAGGTTGATGAGCTCCTCTCCAGGTCAACTTCTCAGGAACCCAGGCTAGAGAATAAACTCTGTTATCATTAGTGTATAACTTCCAGTAGGCAGAGAGCAAAATGGAGGAGGTAGTCCAGAATGAGTAACCTTTAAGCTAGTAAGACAAAAGGTGCAAACATTACCTCCATTCTCAACCCATTGGTGAGATTTTAGTGACAAAAGATCCTAGGCCTAAGAAGAAAAAGAAAACAGCTTTTGAGAAGTTGACAAGAGTCTTTACCACACTACTCAGAGTAATAATAAAGTGGTCTTTTTCACTAAAAGAAGTAGAATTTAAACCCACCACCACTGTATGGGGCTGAATAAAGACGACTACTGAACAGGAGAAATAGTCCTTAGCAAGGACCATCAGCAGCACCAAAAAGTTAAAGATCTACCATAAGCCATTGTCTGGTGATGATATCTAGAAACAGGAATGTAGTACGGGGCATTGGAGGCTGCTCACCAAAGGAGATGAGTAGGGCCACGCAGCTATTTAATGTAGTGTTGGATTAAGAGACTTATCTTTCAATACCTTCTCTCCAAGGTATTGTCTCTCCAATTTTACCAGGTATACAAAAAATGGAAGATATATTCCTAAGGAATTTACATTTATCATAGGCATCATCTTTTATGGGATTACTACTGTTATCTTTTAGTCCCAGCTATTTACTCATTCTCTGTAAGAGCCTTTGGCGTAACTTGACAATAGGTATTGTTCATATGGATACAAATGATCTTTGGGGCTCAATTAGAAAAGCCTCAAATGCCTGATTAATAGTTAAAACCTTTTAAATAAGTTGGGCTGTCCCCAAATTCTCTTTATAATGATTCTTAATTAATTTCTGTGAAGGTGATTAAATTATTAGTGACGAAGAGGAGCAATTTAGAAATTTCAAATAAACTGAGTAGAAATACTGCTGCAAAAATAAAATAAAATAAGAGGCACAAGTATCTCTTATTCTTTTGACAAGCAAAATCTCTTCTATATCTTTCTCATAAGTCACTTCCTTCTTACCACATATGCCAAAATAATATCACATACATCTTTATAAAGTATGTACATTACGACTTATCTCTGAGGTCATATGATTTGTCTTTTGACTTTCTCTAAGTTTCTCAATAAACTCTAGACAAATTCCACTTTAATTCAAGATTAAATTCCTCAATAAATCCTCATTAAATGCTAGTGCTGTGCTGGAATTCCTGATTTTGTTCTAGTCAAAAGCTTCAGAAAAATATATTTCCATTATAAAGAGATGATGTTACAATGAAGAATGCATATTCATTTAAGTACTTCGATTTTGAGATAGAAAAATAAAGAAGCTTCAGTATCTATGAAATGGAGGCCAGAAAATATGAATACACACAGACAGTGACAATGCAGCAAACTTGATGAATACATTCATGGAATTAGTGTAATGTGCGATTAAGTAGCTATCTACCTTGACAAAACCCTAATCATGCTGTACATTCTTAATGCCCAAATCAAAACCCTGCCAGAATGATTTAACAGGTATTTGAGCTCTTATAGTCAATGGAATTAGATATATTATGCATGAAAAAGAACCTACCAGGTTTTGCCCAAGACCTTGAGGTTTAGATTACCCATTAATTTCCATATTAATTTAGTCAAAGCTTTAGTTTTTTAGATGCAATACCAGTAGCACACTTTCACTCTTTAAATTTTATCATTTATTATAGTACATTTATGCCAAGATTTTTTTGTTAATGTGTAACTTTAACATTCTCCAACAAAACCTTCAATCATTTTTATGAGTACTAATTGAATGGCAAGACTATGTCTTACATACTTTGGACATGTTATCAGGAGGGGTCGGTCCCTGGAGAAGGACATCATGCTTGGTAAAGTAGAGAGCCAGCCAAAAAGAGAGGAAGACCCTCAACAAGATGGATTGACACAGTGGCTGCAACAATGGGCTCAAGCATAGCAACGATTGTGAGGATGGCGCAGGACTGGGCAGTGTTTCATTCTATTGTACATAGGGTCGCTATGAGTCAGAACTGACTCAATGGCACCTAACAACAACAACTGAATTATAATTTTATCTTATGCTATTGCCTAAACATTAAATAATCTCAACATCACTTACCTCCCTTCTTTTTTCTTTTTTTTTAATGAGAAGACCATGTGATTAATGTATCGTTAGCTTTGATTAGTATTTTTTTCCACAGGAGCAGTTTTCACTTACTAGTTTTTTCGAACTTTTGCCCAATGAAATGGAAGAAAGTTTATGGTCACAAATAAATATTTACAGTCATTTAATTATATAATACAGATTCTAAACAGGCCTAGTATGCTTTATGTTCAGATTATGGATAATCACAGTACTTTTTCATAAAAGTGAGTAAGTGCAACAAGATATGACAGAGTTATCTCAAAACTGACAATCTTTAAAACTGTCATAATATTAGGAACACTGCTTTATTATCCCCAAAGGAGCTAAATCACAAATACAAAGCTTAAGTTTGAGAAAGAGAAAGAAATAAAGAATGAACAAATGAAAGAAAGAAAGAAACGGAGAGAGAAAAAGAGAGGGAAAGAAAGAAAAGGAGAGAGAAGGAAAGAGAGAAATAAAGAGAAAAAACAATAGAAAGAAGGAAGGAAGAAAAGAAGGAATTGAGCACTCAGGCTGGAGAAAAGGAAATATTTAAAATTAGACAATTTTTAATGCACAGGTAAAAACTGAGAATTCTGATTTTCCATTATCATTGGAAAGTCAAGTTGAAATTACATCATATATGACATTTGAATACGTAGGTCTCTACTAGTTCAATGTTACATTTTTGGAGACAATAAACGTTCTGGAATCAATGCCAAGACTTCTCACTTATAAAATGGGGTTAAACAGCATCACACTCTGTAGTTTTATCTATTTTTTTGTAGTGTTATCTATTCCTTGTAGTTTTATCTATTTTTGTATGGAAATTAATTCCAGTAAACTAAAGCTACAAACAGAGGGAATTTGGAAACATTGCATCAAAAACTGACAAATGTATGGAGAGTTCATCTTTAGAGCAATCCTGTGCCAATATATTTAATTGAGACTTTCAACTAGTCAAGACACTATTTCATTCAAAATTGTCCCATTTTGGTATGCAAACTATAGGAAAGGAAAAGCAATCTTTGTTTGACAATATATTTATCACTTTGTTTTTATGTTCATTTTCAAGTTTATTTTCTCTTGATGAATTGGCTGTTGAGTTTTATGTCTAGGAAACCAAAAATAAAACCAAACTCGTTGCTGTCGTGTCGATTCCAACTCATAGCGACCCTAAAGGACAGTGTAGCACTGCCCCATAGGCTTTCCAAGGAGCGCCTGGTGGATTCAAACTGCCAGGAAGGTGCCATCATATTTAGATGGAAAATATTCGTGTGCATAGACTTCTCCTCTCTCCCAGCCCACATTTCTTCCATATTACATTTATGTGCCACATAACGTCTGTCTTAGTTATCTAGTGCTGCTATAACAGAAATACCACAAATGGATAACTTTAATAAGCACAAATTTATTCTCTCACAGTCTACGAGGTTAGAAGTCTAAGTTCAGGGTGCCAGCCCCAGGGGAAGGCTTTCTCTCTCTGTTAGCTCTGAGGGAATGTCCTTCTCATCAATCTTCTCATAGTCTAGGAGATTCTCAGTGCAGGGTCCCCGGGTCCAAATGACATGCTATTCTCCTGGCTCTTGTTTCTTGGTGGTATTATTTCCCCACATCTCTCTGCTTGCTTCTCTCTTTTATATCTCAAAAGAGATTGACTTAAGACACAACCTAATCTTGTAGATTGAGTCCTGCCTCATTTTCATAACCGTCTCTAATCTTGCCTCATTAACATTGCAGAAATAGGATTTACAACACATAGGAAAATCACATCAGATGACAAAATGGTGGACAATCACATATTGGGAATCCTGGCCTAGCCAAGTTGACACATATTTTTGGAGGACACAATTCAATCCACGACCATGTCCATTCAAGCAATGTTTAACCACACACGTCTATGGTCCCATAAGGTTATAATAGAGTTCAAAAATCCTTATTGGAGACCAGGACATAGTGGCTATAATCAAACGTGGCAAACACAACAGCTTCCTGCATGCAACACGTGTATCTCAAGTCTCTTGTATACAAAGAGATTGCACTGCCAGGGGTATAATGGTACAGTACATTTATAACCTGTAATACATACATCTTGACAGTCATAATAAATTCCTATGTTACTAGCTTATGATGTACTGTACTGTACTTTTGACTGTTATTTTAATGTGAATTTTCTCTACTTACAAATAAAAGTTTACCATATATCAGTGTCTGCTTCAACTTGTAGGCAGCAGCATCCAATCTAGTGTTTACACAGCATCCAAGTCACAATGTCCTATTTCACAGAGTGTATCATGGATGTTAAGTGATGCATGACTGTAAAAACGTCTGAACAGTGAAACCTGTGAGAGCTGGAACTCAGTGGGATTGCCTTGTTTTTCCGGGTTTCAAAAGTTTTCTGCCCTTGACAGGGTGCAGTTTTACCACTTTTTATCACTTGTTTTAGTGGAAGATATTTCAGGTTTCCTTCTCTGACAGGTTTCCACCTTACACAGGTTCAGGTTTTCTCAGGTTTCACAGTGTATATAAACACATACACACGCATACATATGTACACACTTATGTACATATATATTTATACACAGGAATCAAATAGAATACATCTAGGGGAAGAGACAATGGAAAAGCTCGATATCATCAGTCAGAACAAGGCCAGGGGCTGACTGTGGAACAAACCATCAATTGCTCATATGCTAGTTCAAGTTGAAGCTGAAGAAAATTAGAACAAATCCACGCCTTGAGTATATTCCACCTGAATTCAGAGACGATCTCAATAATAGACTTAACACTTCGAACACTAATGACCGAAGACCAGAAGAGTTATAGGATAACATCAAGGACATCATAGATGAAGAAAGCAAGAGGTCATTAAAAAGACAGGAAAGAAAGAAAAGACCAAAATGGATGTCAGAAGAGACTCTGAAAGTTGCTCTTGAACGTATAATAGCTAAATCGAAAGGAAGAAATAATGAAGTAAAAGAGCTGAACAGAACATTTCAAAGGGCAGCTCAAGAAGACAAAGTAAAGTAGTATAATGAAATATGCAAAGACCTGGAGATAGAAAACAAAAAGGGAAGAACACACTTGAAATTTCTCAAGCTGAAAGAATTGAAGAAAAAATTCAAGTCTCAAATTGCAATATTGAAGCAGGAAGCATCAAAAGAAGACAGAAAAAGAGGCACTGTACCAAAAAATATTGACTGATGTTCAGCCATTTCAGGAGGTTGCATATGATCAAGAACAATGGTACTGAAGGATGAGGTCCAAGCTGCACTGAAGGCATTGGTGAAAAACAAGGCTCCAGGAACTGAAAAAATACCAATTAGAGATGTTTCAACAAATGGATAAAACGTTTGAAATGCTTACTCCTCTATGCCCAGAAATTTGAAAGATAGCTACCTGCCCAACTGACTGGAAGAGATCCATAATTGTACCCATTCCAAAAAAAGGTGATCCAACAAAGTGTGGGAATTATCGAACAATATCATTAATAACACATGTAAGTAAAATTTTTTTGAAGATCATTCAAAACCAGTTGCAGCAGTATATCAACAGGGAACTGCCAGAAATTCAAGCCGGGTTCAGAAGGGGAGGTGGAACAAGAGATAGCATTGCTGATGTCAGATGGATCTCGGCTCAAAGCAGAGAATACCAGAAAGATGTTTACCTGTGTTTTATTGACTCTGCTAAGGCTTTCGACTGTGTGGATCACAACAAATTATGAATAACCTTGAGAAGAATGGGAATTCCAGAAAACTTCACTGTTTTCATGTGGAACCTGTACATAGACGAAGAGACAGTAGTTAGAACAGAACAACGGGATAATGCCTGGTTTAAAGTAAAGAAAGATGTTATATTCTTTCACCATAATTATTCAATCTGTATTGGGGCCCTGGTAGTGCAGTGGTTAAGAGCTCAGCTGCTAACCAAAAGGTTGGTAGTTTGAATCCACTAGCCACTCCTTGGAAACCCAATGGGAGCAGTTCTACTCTGTTCTATAGGGTCACTATGAGTTGGAATCAACTTGATGGCAATTTTTTTGTTTTTTTTTTTTTGGTATGCTGAACAAATAATCCCAGAAGCTGGATTATATGAAGAAGATTTCGGCATCAGGATTGGAGGAAGACTAATTAGCAACCTGCGATATGCAGACGACACAACCTTGCTTTCTGAAAGTGAAGAAGACTTGAAGCACTTACTGATGAAGATCAAAGACTACAGCCTTCAGTACAGATTACACCTCAACATAAATAAAACAAAAATCCTCACAACTGGACCAATAAGCAGCATCATGATAAATGGAGAAAAGATTGAAGTTGTCAAGGATTTCATTTTACTTGGATCCACAATCAATATCCATGGAAGCAGCAGTCAATAAATCAAAGGATGCATTGCATTGGGCAAATCTGCTGCAAAAGACTTCTTTAAAGTGTTAAAAAAACAAAGATGTCACTTCAAGGATTAAGGTGCGCCTGACTCAAGCGATGGTGTTTTCAGTGGCCTCATATGCATATGTAAGCTGGAAAATGAGTAAGGAAGATGGAAGAAGAATTGATGCCTTTGAATTATGGTGTTGGCGAAGAATACTGAATATACCACGGACTGCAGAAGAACGAACAAATCTGTCTTGGAAGAAGTACAGCCAGGATACTCATTAGAAACAACGATGGCAAGATTATGTCTCACATACTTTGGCCATGTTATCAGGAGGGACCAGTCCCTAGAGATGGACATCATGCTTGGTGAAGTAGCGAGTCAACACAAAAGAGGAAGAACCTCAATGAGATGGATTGACACAGTGGCTGCAACAATATACTCAAGCATAACAATGATTGTGAGGATGGCACAGGACCAGGCAGTGTTTTGTTCTGTGTACATAGGGTTGCTGTGAGTCAAAACACACTCAATGGTACCTAACAACAAAAACAATATTTTTATAGATGATAAAACAAGGTTTATGAAAAATGAATGAAATGTCTCTCTTTTTTAAAATTTGAGAAAAGAATTAAGAATTAAAATATTTTCTTCAATATTTGTAGGCTTCTAGAGTCATGTAACTCCAGAGGCAAAATTGTCTCTAAGGCAGGTGTCCCATGAAAGCAGATTCTGGACTGATATAGGGCAGGACTTTCTAACAGTAGAGTGGTAAAATTCTATTTAAAGTAATCTATTACATACTTCTAGGGATAGAAGTGTGAAGAGAAATAGAAATGAAGGCTCAGTGCATAATTTATCTATTTTCACCTTGGTGCAATTTCCCCAATGTTCTCTAGGGACCATGGTCCTCTCTTTTATTTTGTCATTGACTAAGTAATTCAGATTATAGATACAGACACAGCTTCTTCATAGAACTATTTGATCCGCCTTTGAGGAAACTGGTAATTTTCCTTGACCTGATAACCCCTAGTAAGTGCAGGTTCAAACATCTTACATCCATGAATGGGAGCATTAGCCTCTTTGAGTCAAAATACATTTAAATGAATTGAGACATCATAACTCTTCAAACTTATAAATAAGAAATGTTTAACTGATTGATATAAATTGAATTTATGTCCTCCAAAAATGTGTGTTGTAAATCCTAACCTCTATGCCTGTGTTTATAATCCCATTTGGGAATGGGCTGTCTTTGTTATGTTAAGGAGGCAGAATTAGTGTAGGAAGTATCCTGAGTCAATCTCTTCTGAGATATAAAAGTGATTAAACAAGCAAGTAAGAGTGATGGGGGGAGACATATGCCAAGCCACATGTAGATTGCCTAGGAGCAGAAGCTTGGAAGAGACAAGGACCTTCCTCCAGAGCCAAGAGAGAAAGAAAGCCTTCCCTTAGAGCTGGCACCCTGGATTCAGACTTCTAATCTCCTAAACTGAGAGAAAATAAATTTCTGTTTGTTAAAGCCACCTACTTTTGGTATTTCTGTTCTGGTAGCACTAGAAAACTAAGACAGTAATTAAGGGATTTTATTGCCATGTCATTCTTCACTGTTGAAAATGAAAAACTAGCAAAGTTAATCATAATGCAGTCAGTGATGGTTGATTTCCTCCTGTATCATTGAGACATAATGTAAATCAGTGAGGATCCAAGAGAAGTTAATGAACGAATTCCACTTACAGGGAAAAGAAATAAAGGATGGCTTCTTAAATATTCATTCTAAAGTAACTAAGCTAGAAATGATTTTTGCTACTTTAGTTCAAAATACTGGAGCACTAGTGGTACAGTGGTTAAAGAACTTGCCTGCTAAGCAAAAGGTTGGTGGTTCGAAACCACCAGCGGCTCTGTGGGAGAAAGACGTGGCAGTCTGCTTCTGTAAAAATGTACAGCCTTGGAAACCCTAAGGCAGTTCTACTCTGTCCTACAGGGTTGCTAAGAGTCAGAATCAATTCAATAGCAGTGCATTTGGTTTTGGTTTTGTTTTAGTTTTAGTTCAAAACATTAATAATAATAATAAATTTATTCTGGAGTCTTCACGTGCTAGATACAGTAGAGGGCACTTGATGTTATTACATTTAATTCTCACCACAATCTTATGAATTGGGTATTATTACCCTCATTTTACAGATGAGGAAAATAAAGCTTGAGGAGCATAGGGACTTGCTCAAGATTACCGAGCAATCAGTGGCGGAGAAGGAAATGAAAATCAGTTTATCTCCCAACACAAACTCTCATGACATTTTCATAGGCTGCTCCAGTGGGTCTTCTTGACCATTTCCTTTTTCTTCTCAGCCCTGGCTCATTCTTCCAGTTTTAGGTCCAACAAGTCAACATTGAGGAAGACCTATTCAACACGGTATCTTCTACTACTGCTATTGCTTACAGAATTTATTTCCTTGGATTCAGGAAAGGCTATAGCCATTTATTCATTTATTTCATTCATTCGTTCAGTCAACTAATATGTGCTAGGTATTGCATTAAGGTCTAGTGAAAAAATGATAACTAGGGTATCATCTAAGAATGAAATATGCAATTATATTTTTAATATTATATATTTTGTGTTATTAAAATTTTTTCCTATATGCTTCATTCAAAGTATCAATACCAAAGAAATATTTATACTCAAATATTATGGCAAATAATTTGCCTGAAAGAAATCTATCTCATTGTATTTGCATTCTAATAATCTTACATTCTAGGTAAAAGATAATGTTAGATCATCTCCAGGCAACATCATCATTGTGTTAAATAAATTACTTGAAAGAACCACTGAACTCCCTGATCCATTAGTATTTCTCTTAAGACTGAATTTTCTGGAAATAATTCTGAACTGAGTTTGTCAAAATTGTCCCCTCAGATCCTCGATTTTAAGAGAGAGAGAGAGGGAAAAAAAGCACCCCATCACACCCTGGTCTGACATGCATTCCTGTCATCCCTTTTGGCTGAGTGCACTTTTGATGCCCTGAGAATAAAGAAGTATAAAGCAAGAGTAGAAACAAAAATAAAATGTATACTTCATCCAACCAATATGGAGAGAGTCAGTATACGGGTAGGTCCTTAGAAGTAGGGATCAGAATAAAGCTTGTCAAAGAATACCATCACTTGCTAGTTTAGAATAATTGTTGTTATGTGTGTGGACCCTCTCTTTCAAAGTAGTCTCACATTGATGGGCTGTGTTCTTGTCTGGCACCAAATTGGGCCTTTCATATACATTTTAATGATTGATTCAGGCATATTGAATTTGACTCTGATAAAAACACAAGTAAGATGTCTTTAAGTTACTATCAAATATGAAAGAACAGAAGATAAACAGTGCATATTTAAAATCATAGTATTTACCTAAGACTATAGAGAGACGTATAATCAGGAAAAAATGTTTCCAACTTCTTTCAGGTGAATAATGCAGTAATTAAATGGTGGATGCAATAACGTTTGGAGAATTTTATCACTCCGTAGGTTTGTTAATCAAGTTAGCTGTTCTCATATTCGTATTTGTATAAGCATTTTTTTTACTTGGCTTACAATCTCAGAACAATTCTCCTACCTCTTAAAAGTTATAACCTGGAAAGAACATTTATAATAGTGACTGGTTGTTTTAATTATCTCCTTAGAATTTTGTATCAGAAATAAACTTACATTTCTAGTTTTAGCCTGTATTTCATCCAGTGAAGCAAAAATATACAGCCTCTCTCTCTTAGTAATTTAGGTTGTTAGATTGTACGTCATCAAAAGCCAGGCATATTTTATAGAAACAATTGGATCATTTTCAAAACTGGTGAAAAACGAAAGAATACTTTAGAAATATCCAGAACATACAAGCTTCAAGTTTCCAGTGTAGTTCTAGCCTCCTGTAAATTAAAGCTTTACAACAGACAATATCATGTTTTGATTTAAAAAACTCACTTTCCTTCATCTATTTTAATATAAGACTTGTTCTAGCTCACTTCTGGTTTGATGAAATCAGTCAGTTCTAAGTCCGATGGACATTTATTGTATCACAGTTCTGTAGGCAGAAGCCCGGATGGGCTCAGTTGTCTTCTCTGATCTGGGTGTCATAAGGCTAAAATCAAGGCACCAGCCAGCCTGGCCTCTTATCTGAAGGCTGTGGGGAAGAATTCACTGCCAGGCTCATTTAAGTAGTTGGCAGAATTCAGTTCCATGGTTAGTACCCCTTTCCTTGCTGGTCATCACCTGGAGGACACTTAACTCCTAGAAGCCTCTCTCTGGTTGTTGCATGTGGGCCTCTTCATCTTACAGCCAACAATGCACATTGAATCCTTTCTACCACTGGAATCTTTATGACATCCCCTTCTGCTACACACCCTTTGCTTCCAGACAGGGAGAATTCTCTCTTTTTTTAAGAGCTCATGTGATTAACTTGGGCCACTTGGATATCCAGGATAGTCTCCTTTGTTTAAATTTCAAAAAGTCGAACCCAAACTCGTTGCTGTCAAGTCAATTCCAACTCATAGCAACCCTGTAGCACTGAGTAGAACTGCCCCATAGTGTTTCCAAGGAGCAGCTGGTGGATTTGAACTGCTGACCTTTTGGTTAGCAGCCAAGCTCTTAACCACTGTGACACCAGCACTCCTCGTTTAAATTCAGTAACCTTAATTACATCTGCAAAGTCCTTTTTGGCATGTAACATAACATATTCATATTTTCTGGAGACTAGAGCACGGGCATCTTTGTGGGGTCATTATCTGCCTACCACAATAATGCAATATTTGTTTTTTCATAATTTAGCGTTTCTAAAATGTGATGAATCTGATGATGAATGGTGTATCATAATCTATTAGGCAGTAATTTTTTTCTTGTGTTACATAATATAATGGTACATTTTAACATACTATGTTAGAATTTATGAAATATAATAATTTATTTTATGCTAGTCTTAAATATCTTGTAAACACCTAAATAGCTATGAGATATCATGAATAAACGGCAAGCATCCCAGTAAAAAGAGAGACAGTTGAAATGAACAAACAACTCACAAAAGAAATCCAAATGGACAACATACCTACACGTTTCTACTTTATTAGAAATCAAAGAAATTCTCACGAAGAGAAGCTGCAATTTTTAATACTATAATCAAATTTGCAAAATTCTGAATGGATGATAAGAGTAGAAGGAAATGAAATTGGGAGTTACAACCATTTCTGGAGGTCAATTTTGCAAGATATTTCATAAACCTTAAAAATCTTCAATTACTTTGATTCTAGGAATTTTTTCCGTAGAAATATTCAATGACCTCCACAAACACATATAGTTTATTGCAATTCTACTTATAGTAATGAACAATTGAAAAAAATCCTATTGTAAAATAATAATAAATAAATAACTGGTTAAATAAGCATGGTATAGTAAATTATCATTTTTCACAGGATTTATGTTATATAAAGTCACTGTGAACACCGAATTAGTGAATATGGAACCATTACTCCTAGGGGAAATACAGAGTTAGATTCCTGTGACCCTCTGATTATATTTTTCACAACCAATCACTACACGACCTTGTTTTATATATGTTTCTGTTTAAAGACACATTATTTAATATATAGTTGATTTATTAACATTGAACTTATGGCCAACAGCACTGTAACTCATGCTTATCAGTTTATTTAACACCCTTATTTTCTCCATAAAGCACATCCCAGCTTTCTTGCTCTTAGGAATGCTAGACAGCACTTCTGCACTACAATTGGGCTAATTTCAAGTATCCAACATAAAGCACAAAAATGCAAAAAACGTGGCACCAAATAAACAGTGAAAAGGACACATTTTTGAATGACCAAAAAAGTACTGAGTATTGAATTCGGAGTTACAAATAAATTTTAATGAGTAGGCAAATTCAAAAATATAGAATCTGCAAATAATGAGGATCAATTTTACAACTTTAGGAAGAGCAGTTACGTGACCAATAAAAGTGGTACTGTAAGAGAACCCCTAATGAAAGAGAAAAACATGCATAAAATATAAAATGGGAAAAAATAGGTTATCTCGTTAAAGAATGATTTTTTTTTTTTTGAATTTTTGGTGAGGACATATTTTTTCACTAATGGCATGGTGCTGAATCATTGTTTGGTGACAGTTTTTTATTATTTGAAAAAATGGGATACAAATTGCAAGTGAGCCATATCATTCCCGTGTTCCATGAAGTACATCACAAACGCAGTACAGATCAGTCCCATGGCCCAGGAAGTGCATCACACTTCCTGATTACACTTGAGTCATAAAATATTTTACTCAGCTTTCCAAAAATGCACATGAAATATTAAATAAACATTGCACTTGCTGCACATAAATTGTTACCAGTTTGATTTTGAGTTTGATTTTGAGTGAAACTTAGGGAAAATATGGGGCGACACAGAAAGGCACTTTGCACTTCCTGCACGTGATTGTTGTTCGAGTTTCCTTCTTCTGAGGGCTGCGTTCTCTGCAGTGCCTTCTCGTCGTCTTGACCAGGATATGCTCTCCATCCTACCCAACAGGACATTATTTGGCACCTTGCTGTCTCCAGACTTTCTCCTGGCAACATAGGAGGATCTTCCTCTATGCTCCTCACCTCATCCAGTATCCCTTGTATTGTGTATGTATCCACAGCCATCAGTGACTGCCTCTATTGGAGCATAGAGGAAGACTGGTTAATTCCTATCTGCTCTCCAAATTTAGTTGAGTTGACACTTAGTGTATTTCATCGATTTGTTCACTTGCTTGTCTTCTAAACAGTATATGATTTTCTTAGGGCCATAACTGTGTCTTTTATCTCTATATTTCCCGTGACTATTATGACACCTAAAACTTCTAAATATAATTGTGGAATAAGTGAGTGAATACATGAAAGAGTGAATTAATTTTTAGAAGAGAAAATGGAGGCCCAGAAAATTTAGTTAATTTTATCATTGTCACCCAGCAAATAAGTGCTGGGAATAAAGGTAATTTTCTCCTTGAGTAGGACTTTTCCTGCTCTAACATGTTGACTTCTCAATAAACATTTCTAAAACAGCATCATTTGCAGTGATTGCAAAATTTCAAGATATATATTAATAGGAATAAATGTTTATGAGTATAATTATTTTAAAAATCTGTTTAAAAAATCAGGGAGTAGAGCCAAATGTTTATCTTTAAAACAAACAGTTCTTATCTTAAAGGTCTGTATCTATTCCACTCTACGTAGGCGGTGACTCTGAAATTTTGAAAAACCATTATTTTGTAAAACGAGTTATGTTTAAACAGACAAGAGCAAGTTGGTGACTAAGAGAATCTTATTGTAATACAAATAACCATATTATCTTTGCATTTTGTATATAATTGAATGGTCAAAATAAATTACCTTTAAAATTCATGTTTCCTACAATCTCTGCTCAAGTCTTCTTTCCTCAGATTAGCTTTTACAGACCCATTCTACCTGTTTTTAATCAACTGAGTAAAACTTAAATCTCTGCATTCCTGATCATCTGGCATTTGTAATACACCTTCACTAAACTATCATTGATCAGCTATGTCATTAAAGTTTCTTATCCCTGCTTATAAGTTTGCTTTTTTGTGTATTTATTTGTGTGTGTGTGTGTGTGTGTGTGTGTGTGTGTACCTGCCTGCATGCATGTATCTGATGGACCTGTGTCCTGTACTGTTTGCATTCTTTGAAAGTAGAAATTACGCACCCCCCTTTCTAAGTATCCAGTATTTCTACATCAGGCTTCATGCACATAGACACAGGCTACTTCTATTAGCCATAACTGAGAGTCCTAGATATATTAAACATTGAAAACGATGTGAAGGTCTCATTTTATGGATGAATTAATGGAAGGCCAGAAGGATAAAATCCTTTATAGCATAATAGTGAGAAGGTGAACCTGGAATTTAGGATTGCTTCTCACAGTTCAATTCCAATTCTTCTACACCGTGGTCTCCTCTATTGATTAGCTTGAGAAATAGCTGCTGTACTTTCTGAAATAGCCTAGAACTTTAAAATAGTATTAGTTTGAGACTGTTAGTATTTCCCCTGAAGCTACTTCAAGCAAATCTTTTTGCTGTAACTTATGATAGAAGATGCACTTTAGAAATGATTAAATAGCAGTGTTTTTTGCTGATTAAATGGTCTTTCAAAAATAATTAATGTATTAAACTTCCCTTCTAAAGCAGCTTGATTCTTTGTACATTATTTTCTGGGATAGTGCTTCTGACACAATGATGAGCATAATGATGACAATGATGATCATAATGGCAACATTGTGTTGTATTCCTTAAGCTTTATACATTGACAAGTTCCTTTTGTTCATTATTTCACTGATCTGCACCACACCAAATATAGAGTATATGTTAGTTTGTCAGGTTGTAACTTTAGTTATGTTTCTCAATTTAGTTTGCTTCCACAAAATTATTAATGGACAACTATTATATATTTGACTAGTTGCAGGGTTATAAAGATGAATTAAGACACTATTTCAGATTTTGAGAAGCTGGTTATCTAGCTGGGAGACAGTACAGAATAAGGAGCCAGATTGTAATGAGACTTTTATTTCACACTGAAGAACCAGGGAAAACTTCATGGAAAAGGCAGTTTGGGAACTGGAATCTGAAAGTCTAAGTGTGGCATAGATGTGAATGAGGACAGGAGGAAAGAGAACAAGGAATTCCCTTGTCACTAACTCATCCTCTGCTGCTGCTTTGCCCATGGCAGTTCAATAAATACATGTTCTATCCAATTATCATCGAAGGTTTCATGTTTTCATTTCACCTTATAGAAAAGTTATTGCTTTGTCCTCAAAGACATGATTTCAGAATATTGATCATGGTTCCTTTAAAACAGAAAGCTAACTCTCAACAATAGCAATCAAGACTCGAATAATTTACTTCATAAGACTTGAGAAGTCAGCACAAAATAGTGGTTATACCATTCCATGTTCTTTTTTCCCCTGAACTACAATATTGGGGTTGGGGGCGGAGCCCACAGATTGCCATATTTTACACAAACAACACTTGCCTTCTACGTTTGTTTGCCAGCCACTCCCCGGCCCTCGAGGTATTTTCATAAGCGCCTGCTAGGCCAATTTTTTACAAGTTGCCGTAAAAAAAAAAAAAAAAAATTAGCATAGTGTGCTTACAAAAATACCTCCCAGCAGGGAAGGAGTGGTTGGCAAACAAACACAGAAGTCAAACCATATTTGCTTAAAAATACAGTAGTGATATTTCTGCCCCTTGTCCTATTTTATTTTGGCATTTCACTTACTGGTCACCTTTAATGCCCCCAGCCTCAGCCCAGGAAGTTGGTCCCTCAGGGAGTTTGGATGAAGACAAAACTTTTTATATACATACTTTAATGGCTCTTATGGAAACCCCTTTTCATCACTTCACCTGCTCTTTACTCACTACAGCTGAGTATTCCCTTTCAAACTGCTCAGAGAATTTATCAACATGAATAAAACTCTAGACCTGAACATTATAATAAATAGCTATGCACTGTGTTTAGGCCCAACTGACTGTGGCTTCAGTGCCCATGTGTATGGTAGCGAGGATGTTCATCTGTTTGATTTGGTTTAATTGGGTTGTTTCTCCATAGGCCTTTTTATGTAAGTGTTCTGAAGTTTGAATAGGAAATATATCCAATGTTGAAGATTATGCAAAGTTGGGGTTAAGACAACACTTTTTATTTATTTATTTTTATTGTGCTGTAGGTGAAAGTTTACAGAGCAAATTAGTTTCTCATTAAACAGTTAATAAATATATTGTTTTGTGCCATTTGTTGCCAACCCCTCAACATGTCAACACTTTCCCCTTCACGACCTTGGTTTCCCCTTTTCCATTCGTCCAGCTTTCCTGTCTCCTCCTACCTTCTCTTCCTTGCCCCTGGGCTGGTATGCCTGTTTACTCTCATATACATGGTTGAACTACATGTGTTATTGTTTGTTTTGTAGGCGTGTCTAATGTTTGGCTGAAAGGTGAGCCTCAGGAGTGATGTCAGTACTGAGTTAAAAGGTGTACAGGGGCCATACTCTAGGGGGTTCCAGGCCAGCAAGTCTGGGTTTTTTTTTTTTTTTTTT
>NW_004443983.1:665100-702593 GCF_000243295.1 Trichechus manatus latirostris | reverse complement strand
GGTGGTAGCTGGGCACCATCTAGCTGTGCTGGACCCCAGCCTGGTGGAGGCTGTGGTAGTTTTCGTCCATTAGTCCTTTGGACCAATCTTTCTCTTGTGTCTGTGGTTTTCTTCATTCTCCCTTGGCTCCAGACAGGGTGGAACCAGTAGACATATCTTAGATGGCTGCTCACAGGCTTTTAAGACCTCAGATGCTACTCACCAAAATAGGATGTGGAACATTTTCTTTATAAAGAACATAAGATAAACAGTGCATATGTCCATGGCTTCCAGCCTCAGCCCAGTAACTTGGTCCTTCAGGGAGTTTGGATGAAGGCAACACTTTTTATATACATACTTTAATAGCTTTAGAATACTTGACCGGCCCCAGCATGTAGTATTGGAGAGTCAGGAAGAAATCTAGTTCCCTTATGGAAATGGCTTATGTTTCATATCAAATATCCAGAAAAGAGTGACTATGATGCTTGTTATTTTTCTCAGGAGGATAATAGCATGGTAAAAACTTTGGCATTTCAGCTGCAAAATTTCATTTAGAAAATGGGACTCCTAACCAGGCTAATCCAATCTTGGCAATATCTGAAGAATAAGTGTTTTAGACTGGGCTGTTTAAGGAAAATGTTTCTGCTGGGTCTATTTATTGTACTTCATTGACTTTCTGTCTTAGCAAGTCATTTGGAATCTAACTATCCAGAAGATGATTCTTTTTCTAAAGAAAATATATAAGTCTTACCACACTCCAACTTTCATAACAATATATTTGCTTATAATTAGCAAGACTGAGCTGAATACCTAAATAGGTACTGAAGCTATAGTATTAATAGCTATAGTATTAACAATTTTGTTACCTAGCTGATGTAGAAAGGAAACAAAATTTAAACTCTTATTTTAAATGTGGGATTTCAGCATGCTTTAAAACATTTAGTTAATAAACGTCCTCAAATTTTGAAGAACAAGTCAAATAACATGAATCCGTTCTGATTTGGCCCCATGGTCTGAAAGAATGATCTTAGCTAGAAAATCAGTATTCCCATTTAGCCAGTTCAAAATCCAATATTTTAGTATGTTATTGTGATGGAAATTTATAGCCTACTGATAATGAAAATTAACTTTAGAGTCAGATAAACTTGGACTCAAACTCTGACTTCACCATTTATTATCTTTGTAATCTTAGTCAAGATATTTAAACCATTTGAGTCTTGGTTTCTTCTGTTATCAAAAGAAGATAATGGTTCCTAATTTGCAAGGGTCTCTTCTTTGGAGGAAAGTCCATAACTTCAAAGTTGGGGTCTTATGGCAATTATTTAAGATTTTTTCTATTTTCTGGTTTCTTGACTCTAATTTAGAAGTATAATTTTCTATATTCTGTAGGGTAAATTTACATTGAGATTTTATATCATGTCAGAACATGTAAGATAAATGCCCATTTTAAAATACACTATTTTCAACTATGTCTTCTTGAAGGTCCAAGTCTGCCCTGATGAAATTCCCATAGTCAGTGCACCCATCCCCCAGCTGCTGTGTCCTATGTGGTACAGCCCTTCCTCTCCCACACAGCCCACAGTCAAGGATTCAGTGCATGAGGTGGGATCACCTCTGACTTAACTCATGCTCCAGAACTCTCTGTGGGATAAGGCTGCAGCCAGACCCCAGCTGGGAACATTCTTACTTAGCTTCTGCACTTGTCCCACATGTTTCCTTCAACTTCTTTCTGCTGAGAGGACTCCCTCAAAAATCCATTCACTCAAATCTCTACCTCAGACTCTGCTTCTAAAGGAACCAACCTAAGGTACACCCCAAAGAGATTGATAAAAAATGATGCTGTGTGAGCAGTGTGATTCAGTGAAAATTATATCCAGATCTGGCTTTGAACTCTAGTTTGGCAACTCATGACTATATAATCTTGGGTAGATATTTAAATCTCTTTGAGCCTCAGTTTATCACAAAGGAGGTAAAGTAATATCTATCTCAGAGGGCTGCTGTGAGGACTGAATGAGCTAGAATAGATAGATAGAATATATATATACACACATACAAAGCACCCAGTATTGATTTGGCAACATGAGACTCTTTTTGTCTAACTTGTTCTATTTCTTATGCTCTGCTGTCTGCTGTGTTCCAGTTTGCATTGCCGTTTATCCTTTCTTTTGTTTGTTTGTTTACTATCTGTCTTAGTCATCTAGTCCTGCTATAACAGAAATACCACAAGTGGATGGCTTTAACAAAGAGAAGTTTATTCTCTCACAGTCCCGTAGGCTAGAAGTCCAAATTCAGGGCGCTGGATCCAGGGGAAGGCTTTCTCTCTCTGTCGGCTCTGGAGGAAGGTCCTTGTGATGCATCCGTTTTCCCTTGGTCTGGCAGCATCTCAGCGCAGGAACCTCAGGTCCAAAGGGCATGCTTTGCTCCCAGCACTGCTTTCTTTGTGGTATGAGTCCCCATGTCTCCCTACTTGCTTCTCTCTTTCATATCTCAAGAGATTGGCTTAAGACACTGTCTAATCTTGTAGATCTCATCAATATAACTGCTGCTAATCCATCTTATTCTGTCATAGTGATAGGATTTACAACACATAGGGAAATCACCTCAGATTACAAAATGGTAGGCAATCATACAATACCGGGAATCATGGCCTGGTCAAATTGATACACATATTTTTAGGGGACACAATTCAATCCATGACACTATCTTTTCAAAGTTTTTTTTCTTTTTTTTTTTTTTTGACTGGGTACATTTTCCTGCCTAGGAGATCAGAAAGCCTGCCATAAGTGTTGACATGGGAATGTCTCTTACTTCAGATACATTTCTAATAGAAACAATGTTGGGAGTTAAGAGGAAAGACATTGGAAAAGAACGTATTATTGGGTCACTAAATGGGCTTCAACATAAAACCAATAGATATAAAGCACAAAGCCATAGAAATGGGATTAACATTGGGTCAAGCAGGCAAATAGAGGAACATGTGATGCAAATATGGAAAAGAGGCTTTTTCCCTCTGCTGGTCTCTATTGCTCTCTGAAGCAGGGCCCTGGGCTGCTTTCAAAAGAGAAACTCAAACCTCTGATTATAAGCTAAATAAAGTAATTGGCTGGGAGAAAACTTTATTAGCAGTCAACAAGCACAAAAATCAAAAAGTTAAGAGTTTGGTTTGGAACTGAAGAACCTAAAGAAATAATTCAAACAGCACAAATAGCAAACAGAGGCACCGGCCTTTCTGGAAGATATCAGAACAGTGATAGTGAAATACTGTCAAAAATGAAAGGATGGCAAAGCTCTCAACTGGCATTGCCATGTGATGTCTATCCTAGGGAAAGGAGCATGCTGGAGCCAGTCAGCAGCTATATTTGAGCTGGTCATCAGTAATTTCTTTAAAGAATCACATGAGTAGAATGCAGGGTTAATTAGAAATAGTCTCAGTTTTAAATTATTTAATTTTATTTTAGGAGTTCTAAAAGCCTGAATCTCTTCTATTGACCAAGATTATAACTTTTAATATGTTTCTAAAATCCTAATTAATAATCATATATACTTACATATTATTTTATATATGTTGTTGTTATTGTTAGTTGCCATACAATAGATTCCGACCCATGACGACCCCATGTGTGTCAGAGTAAAACTGTGCTCCATAGGGTTTTCAATGATGGACTTTTCAGAAGTAGATGACCAGGCCTTTTCTCTGAGGTGCCTCTGGGTGGACTCAAACCACAACCTTTTGGCTAGCAGCCTAGTGTGTGACTGTTTGTACCACGCAGTTGTTATGTTGTTGTTGTTAGGTGCCACTGAGTCAGTTCTGACTCATAACGACCCTATGTACAACATACCAAAACCCTGTCCGATCCTGCACCATCCTCACAATCATTGGTATGTTTGAGCCCATTGCTGCAGCCACTGTATCAATCCATCTCATTGATGGTCTTCCTCTTTTCTATTGACTCACTACTTTACCAAACATGATGTCCTTCTCCAGGGACAGGTCTCTCCTGATAACATGTCCAAAGTACATGAGATAAAGTCTCACCATCCTTGATTCTAAGGAGCTTTCTGGCGTACTTCTTCCAAGATAGATTTGTTCATTCTTCTGGCAGTCCATGGTATATTCAATACTCTTCGCCAACACCGTAATTCAAAGGCATCAATTCTTCTTTGGTCTTCCTTATTCATTGTCCAGCTTTCTCTCATGCATATGAGGCAACTGAAAATGCCATGGCTTGGGTCAGGCACACCTTAGTCCTCAAGGCACCCTCTTTGCTTTTTAACACTTGAGAGAGGTCTTTTGCTTCAGATTTGCCCACTGTAATATGTCGTTTGATTTCTTGACTGCTACTTCTATGGATATTATTTGTGAATCCTAGTAAAATGAATTGAATAACACCACGCAGGGGCTCCATATATAGACTAGACTATATATACATACATGTATACACACATATGTGTATATATATGTATATATGTATGCACATGTGTATATATATATATACAGTGAAATCTGTGATAGCCAGAACTCGACCAGACTGCCTTGTTTTTCCAAGTCTCACAAGTTTTCTGCCTTTGACAGAGTGCAGTATCACTTTTCTATTGCTCTCTATTTAGTACAAAATATTTGAATTTTCCTTTTCTGATAGGTTTCCACCTTACACAGCTTCCAGCTTTCACAGGATTTGCTGCAATTTTAACAAAGGAAACGTGGGACCAAAGTCATTGCCTCTACACTCAACTACTTTGTACACTTAACCCTGCATTTTGAGGAGGGCTTGTCTCAGCTTTGTGAGAGACACAGAAGACACAGTTGTCATACTGAAGTTTCTTATACAGCCTGTGCTAAAGATTTTGTTCATTGTCTGACCGAATGCTCTCAAAAGACTTATGCACTACTTTAGGTTTTTCTCCGGTGTTACAGATGAAGAAACTGTGATGCAGAAGGTGTGGAGTAATTTGCCCCATATTGTAAAATTAATAGGTGACTACATTTCAAATATAAGTCAGTCTGGTCTGAAATCCCAAAGCGATGTTGCACGAAGTGGGTAATGTGGGGATCTTTTCAACAACACATAGTATCAGTCTCCCTTCTATAAAGTCAAGTGAATTGAAGTTTTCTCAATTGTATTTATATGAAATATAAATAAAAGCCATGTCAAAAAGCTTTCTATTTCTATGTGTCTGTAATACACAATCAAAACAACACCAGTAGCTTGCTATGAAAATACATACATCTTCAAGACAAGTCCACTAGCCTCCCTTCTAATCACTTGGATAATCACCTCTAAACCCTACCCATTCAAAAACATGGAAGCCACCTTTTGACCTTGCTTTTTAGCTAGACAGATTTAGGGTAAGCAAAGTATACTTCTGTTAATATTGAAGACAATTTAAATGTATAATTATTGTTCTTCACTGACTCATTTGTCATTAATGTGGGAATAATATTTTGTTCTTAAGAATTATGTCTGCTCTGCGTTTGACACAGTCATGATGTCTTCAGGGCTGATCCTTGGATTTTTCTTATTTTATAGAAGAATGTCAATTCCAGTGTTCTTAAGTGTCATGCATATAAATTCTTGGTCTTTAAAAAAGGACTAGTGAATTTCCAAACTAGGTCAATTTTAGAATCAGTTCAAAATAATTGGTGAATGTAAAGTTACCAACCAAATCAGAAGAAAGTTCTTATTTTTCTCTGCTCATCCCTAAGAGGAGGTACTGAATAGGTTCTGAGAAGGTTCACAAGTATTTTAAAGTTAGGAGTCAAAAAAAAAAAAAAAAAAAATCAAATGCTTAAAGATGCCAGCAGGTAAAATTAGTAACCTGGGCTGTTTGTAGGAACAAAAAATTAGGAAGTCCTAAGCCAACAAGGACAGTGGTGATTCAATGATAGAGTTCTTGCCTTCCTTGTGGGAGACCCAGGTCTAGGCCAATGAACCTCATGTGCAGCCACCACGTCTCTGTCCGTGGAAGCTTGTATGTTGCTATGCTTCTGAACAGGTGTCTCCAGACTAATAGGGACTAAGAAGAAAGACCTGGTGATCTACTTCTGAAAATCAGCCAGTGAAAACCCCACGGATCACAACCATATATGATTACCCACAACCACGAGACTAGGCCGTGTTTTGTTCCCATTGTACGCAACAACAAGAAGCATGTCTAAGGGAGGTAGCAGTTTTTAGTCAACACAATTAATTACTATCCTGAAAAATTCAGACCAGAATTATCAGATTTAATTTTTCCAAAGGAAACTAGAAATTGAGATTTTTTAATGTAATATTTCTGGTTTGTAATCATCAATTAGTTTTAAAAGTTTAAAACATAGGGTGGCCCAAACAAAGCACATCTTTAAGCCAAATTTGGGCTATAAGCCACTGATTGTCAACTTCTGTTCTAATAGTCCAATATATTCAGGAGTGGGCTCTGAGATTATTCATGCTAATGATCTATCTGTTGCTTTGCAGCTCTCAGCTCAGTCTAATGTGTGACAACAATTTATGTAGAACAAAGGCCTGAAAACTTTTCCTACCAACCACTAACTCAGCATCTCTCCTGTGATATTAAGAAGATTAAGAAACCTAATATAATTACCTGTAGGCTTTTGGAGCATGAATAATATAATGTGGACCACAAAATCATTTAATTTATGTGATAAAATATATTTTAGTTCCCTAGAAAGAACTGGCAGTCTACTCCTGTAAAAGATTACAGCCTAGAAAGCCCTATGGGGCAGTTCAACTCTGTCACATGAGGTCTCTATGAGTTGAAATTGACTCTACAGCATCTAACAACAACAAAATAATAACCTATTAAAGATAACAGAAGAAGACAGTTGGAAAGTAATTAGGATAAAAGAGGTAAGAGGAAAAACAAGAGGGGCCTTAGAAGAAAATGGTGAGGGGAGTAGGAAAGAATACAAGGAAAATGAAAGGGGCTGATAATCATAGACTTTGGGTGGAATGTCAGGGCCAAGTGTAGTTGAAGAAAATTATTTTGCTATATAGTAAAGCAGAGAAAATTTTTGCAGTCCTGATGATGGCTAAGAGTGAGTGCTACAGCTTAACTCCTAACTCCAACATTGACCAGTCATGTGACCATAAGAAAGTTACTTACATCTATAAAACTCAGTTTCTTCATTTATAAAATTAATATAACAACGATATCTACATCTGGTGTTATTTTAAGAAGTAAATAAGTTAATCATTTATAAAGAACATGGAACAATGTCTGACGTATAGTAAACAACGAACACGTTAATTGTCACTATTATTATATTGTCTTAAAGTTTAGCTTTAATTTTCAGTATTTTTTTTTTTAACTTTGATAAATTGCTTACCGTACTTTTATTTTCAGATTTTATTTTTCAAATACAGCTCATCTTCCATGGCTTTCTGAAGATTGCTGGAGTTGACAAAGGGATAATTTAGTTTTTTGGGTTTTTTTTTAATTTTCTTAATTGGATCTGTTCTAAATCAGAATTGCAGTAGTTTGTATCACACTTCTTTGGGCGTTGCTCTTTCTGTAGAATTAATTTACATATTTAAATTTCCACCTTTTGTAAAAATTCTATTTTTGGCAGGGGAGGGGGGGCGGGAGGGGGAGGTGGGCGAGAGGGGGGGTTGGTTTGGTTTGGGCTTTGGTTTTTAGCCAGCCTCAAACTGTCTGAACACATATCAATAAATATCAAGAATCATTTTATTTTATCTTTTACACTTTACAGTTTTTGTACATTTTCTTTTCCTTGAACTCTCTGCCTTTTTCTGGATATCATTATTGGTATTATGCACATAGTTCACGAAAGAGGAAACAAAGGACTGTAAGATAAAATCTTTGTTTTGCAATGTTTACTTTTTCTGCCAGCTCCTGTGTTGTATAGTTTGTACACAAGCTTTCAATTTAGAACCATTAGTTCAATCGTTAATTACTAGTCAGGCTTGTGTGGACCATTCTATTTCTGATGTTTACGGATCCTGGCAAAGTTCAGACCACTGCTGGGTTTCGACAAAGGCTGAGCCTATAAGTGAGATTAGTAACAGCAATAAAAGAGTTGTCAGAAATTCTTTAAATGTAAGAGGATTGCTTGAATGAATTTGTCCACTTGATGTATTATGATGGTTAATTTTATGTGTTAACTTGGCTAGGTTATGATGCCCAGTTGTTTTGTCAAACATTAGTCTAGATGTTGCTTTGAAGGTATTTTGTGCATGTGATCAACATTTATAAATTAGTTGACTCTTAAGTAAAGGAGACTGCTCTCAATAATGTGGGTGGGCCCCCCATCCAATCAGTTGAAGGCCTTAAGAGCAAACACTGCGGTTTCCCAGAGAAGAAGGAATTCTGCTTCAAGACTGTGTCATAGAAATTCTGCCTGAGTTTCCAGCCTGCTGTCCTGCCCTATGAATTTCATACTTGCCAGTACCCACAGCCTCATGAACCAATTTCTTAAAATCTCTCTCTCTCCTATTGGTTCTGTTTCTCTAGAGAACCCTGACTAATACATGTGCTAATTAAATTCCTTAAGATTATCAAATTAATTTCTCTTTAGAGAATCTATGTAAGACCACTGGAAAACCCTGACCTCATCTAATTCCTGACAAAATAATTTAAGTTCCTAGTGAGATCGTGCCTTCTTTTGGACACTCAGCTTTTACCATCTTTTTGTTTTTTTCAAATGTGATTTAGAATATTACTTTATTTTTCTAATTCTGAAGTCCTTTTTTGCAGTTGAGAAGGAAGTGATACCTTTTTTCTTCTCTCCTTCCATATTTGCTTTCTCATTATTACGCTGAAAAACCCATTGCCATCGAGTTGATTCCTACTCATAGTGACTCTATAGGAAGACCCTATAGGTAGACTCATACAGACCTTATAGGAAGAGTAGAATTGTCTCATAGTAGAACTGCCCCAAGGAGTGGCTGGTGGATTCGAACTGCCAATCTTTTGGTTAGCAGGCAAGTTCTTAACCACTGCCCCATCAGGGCTCCACAATGTTAAAAGGATTTAATACTCACCACCCACCCAAATCAATGATTCGGCCAGTGATTTGTATTCCATAAACAAAGCATTATCCATTTTAAAATCATCTCCTATATTATGATCTACTTTCTTACTTTTCTTTTAGTTCTTGCCAAGCAATTTTCTTAGACTCATAATTCTGAGGTCCAGCTTCTAAAATTGTCAGCTAGAGTTAGAAATATGTGTCATCACAGTCTTCCAAAGTATATACATTTTTTTAAAAAAAAGCAGAAATTCAATGACTTGAGAGCTTGAAGAAAAAGAAAGTTGACAAAGACTGACAACGGTTGGACTGGTTCTTGGCAATGCTAGATATAGGAATTTTTTAATTACTTTTATTTTCATCTATTCCCATTCCTGGAAGTGGAGAGGAATTTTGGAAGTAATTATAATTTCGTATACTTAGCACTTGTATCTTGTTAATTTCTCATAAATCATTTATACATATAAATAATCTAAATTAAAAAAGCAATTATTTGATTAGTCAAAAACATAATTTTAATTATAAAAAGAAAAAAATTATTGTGGCCTACTTTACTCATATGCCAACTTTTAAATGTATCCTCTCATTCTCTCAGCATACACACACACACACATATATAAACACTCATATATACATATTACTTAACTTATAAATCGTATATATGTGTATGTATATATAAAATGTATTGAGTTATATAAATGCATATATATATTCACATATATACCTATTCACACATATGCATACACACACATAACACATGTGTTGCTTTTTTTTTTTTTAAACTATCTCCCCGGGTATGCTACCAATGTTGCTATCAAAGTGTGAAAACTACTTGCTTATTTAGATACAAAATTTATGGAAATAAAACTTCACACCTTAGATTCAATTGACTGACAAAGGTTACCTAGCATTGTTTCTGCTTTCCTTGTGAAACAGCAATTCTGGCAATAGAATCTATTATTTTAGTCATGAGTCATTTTCTGGGAGTTAAACAGCCTGCAAACCCTTTCTGTCATGTACCTGGAGTTTCTTGTTCCTACTGATTGCTGTCATCCTCTCTGCCAACTCACCTCCCATCAGTTTGCCTCTGCTGGATTTTATTTGCTAACAGTGGCTGCCCCCATTATGTCTTCAGCTGGAAAGTGATGATACTAGAGGGGAAAATGAACAGTAGCTGTGCAGTATGCCACCTCTAGGGCATATTGGCATATTGGACTCTTTGGAAGGGATTGGCTATGCTGTGTGCCATGCCTAGAGGACTATTTACCTTCCTCCACACAGAAAGCAATGCTCTTCAGTCTACTTGCACCTCACTGCAGGACCATGTTTAACTCACTTTGTCTAAAAGTTTGCTTTCTCCCTTTTGTATTTTTATTATCTTCCATTTCCTAACTAGAATAGATTAGAATCTGTTGTTTTTGCTGTTAGTTGCTGTCCAGTCAATTGTGACTCATGGCGACCCCATTTAGTTATTCACTCAATAATTATTGACTGCCAACTATGTGTCAAACACTGTGAAAGACAATGATAAACACAGTAACATTCCTGATGTCAGGGGGCTTTCAGTTTAGAGTGAAAGAGAAATTAGTCAAGAAAACAAATAAATAAGGTGAATTTATGTAGTGATAAGCCTATGAAGGAACTAAGGCAAGACAATGCAATAGAAAGTAACCAGGGTTGGGGTGGGAAGAGTGTTACTTCTTTAAATATGTTGGCCAGGAAAGACAAAGTGATCTTGTGAAAGAAAGTTTGGACCAGGTCCTATGTTGAAGTAGTTTTGAAAATGCTGGCAAGCACAAGAGATATGCACATTCACCGTGCTTCTCACAATTACCCTTGCTACTACAGTTATGTATGGTAATCAATGATAACAGAAATAAACCTGCACAAACATTCTCACAGTCTACTAGGGGAAATAGTTAATGTATTTTTTTTAAAAAACCATAATTCAAGATAAATGGGGAGATGTGCCATAAACCAGTTGCCATTGAATCGACTCCAACTGATGGTGACCCCATGTGTGTCAGAGTAGAACTGCTCCATAGGGTTTTCAACAGCTGATATTTTGGATGTAGATCACCAGGCTTTTCTTCTGAGGTACCTCTGGGTAGATCTGAACCTCTAACCTTCTAGTTAGAAGCCGATCACCTGTCCCCAGGTGGTACATATGGTTAAGGTGTTTGACTGTTAACCAAAAAGTTGGAGTTTAGAGATTTGATTCCACCCAGAGGTGCCTCGGAAGAAAGAAATACAATCTACTTCTGAAAAATCAACCACTGAAAACTTTATGCAGCGCAGTTCTACTTTGACACACATGATGTCACCGTGAGTCAAAATCAACTCAAAGGCAACTGGTTTACTGGTGCCTTAAAAACATAACAGATAAAATCTTTTGAGCAAAGAGATACTACTTTTCACTATTGTTATTCATTCACTCATGTATTCTTTCATTGTCAGAAAGGTTTCTACACAAGGCAGTAAAAATTACCCTGGACCTTGAAAGAATGGATGGAAATGGCTCTCTGAGTGGAGGAGTCACAAGGACAGGGATGTAGGAAGCAGAACAATAGGACATCTGTATAGAATACTACTTGGCGGAATCATTGGGTTTGAGCTTAAAGATGATGAAGGTAAATAAGAAAGTATAAGTCTTATCTAGATTGTAAAAGGCCATGAATATCTGGCTAAGGAGTCTAATTTGTATTCCTTGTTCTTATGGAAGTTTTTGAGAAAGGAGTGTGCTTTGAGGCCATTCTGAGTATAATCTTACAGGATGGTTGAAAGACTTGAGAGACTGGAAGAAGATCTCCAATGGAGCTGTTGCAGAATTTTGGAGATAAAAGTAAGATACTTGGTATTGGCTTTAAGTATGGAAAGAATGAGTGAGTTTTTCAACTTGGTTCATGAAGCATTTAAGTTTTGGCAGGAAAACCAAACCCCTTGCTGTCAGGTCAATCCCAACTCACAGCAACCCTATAGGACAGAGTAGAGCTGCCCCGTAGTTTCCAAGCAGCACCTCGTGGATTCAAACTGCCAACCTCTTGGTTTGCAGCCATTGCACTTAACCACTACACCACCAGGGTTCCCTTTGGCAGGAAGGAGATGGGAGAGTTGAAGAGAGCTTTGTCTTTCAAACTCTGAGACTAAGAAGATGGTAACTTATTAACTAGAAGTTAGACACACAGAGAGAAGACAGGCTTGACAGAAGAAATTATGTGTAGCTTGTTGCAGGTTAAGTTTGAGTCATAAGCAGAATTTCTGTCTGAAGATACATTCATAACTGGACACCCAGATCTAAACCTCCAGAAGTGCTGAGCAGCTATCCAGCCTTGGATGTCATCTCTGACAAGCTGAAAGTGAAGGTCAATGTGATTGGAATGGAGAGAGTGCAAGGGTAGTGTAAGGGATTTGAGGCTGGAGAGGGGAGTAAGAGCCAGAGAATGCGAGGCTTGGAATACGATATTACGGAGTCTTATTTTTACTTTAAAATGAACATGAAGCCTCTGATGGGCTTTAAAGTGGGTGAGGTGACATGAAAAGACTGGTGTGTGGAGAGTGGGCAGAGAAAAGTCAGAGGAGATGTAAATAATTCAGTTGTACAGAAGGTGAGATGTGATGGATTGAGAGAGGTAGAAAAATAGATCCACTTGAGAAATATTTAGGAGGTAAAATTGAAAGGAGATGATGATATATTAAATATAGAGCAAGAGGTATAAGGAATGCTAAAGAATGATCTCAACACTTCTGTCATTATTTCTACTAGTCAGAAAGAGGTTCATTGAAAAATTTAGTAAAATAGGTAGTTTAACAGAGAAACCAAAGCCCTTGCAAAAGATTAGAGAGTTTCATAGAGGTTTCAAAGAATGGCATATTGGATTAGTGGGTCAAAGCTGAGCATAGAGAAAGTGTTTAAGTTCAAAAGCAGACTTGTGTGTTTTCTGCTATTTTCCTGCATTTTCCTTGTCTTTGTTGTTCTGTGCCGTCAAGTCAGTTCCAACTCAGCGACCTTATGTACAATAGAACGAAACACTACCCGGTCCTGCACCATCCTTACAATCTTTGTTATGCTTGAGCTTATTGTTGCAGGCACAGTGCCAATCCATCTCCTTGAGGGTCTTCCTCTTTTTCACTGACTCTCTGCTTTACCAAGCATAATGTCCTTCTCCAGGAACTGCTCCCTCCTGATAACGCATCCAAAGTACGTGAGACGAAGTCTCTCCATCCTTGCATTTAAGGAGCTTTCTGGCTGTCCTTCTTCCAAGACAGATTTGTTTGTTCTTTTGTCAGTCCAAGGTATATTCAATATTCTTCGGCAACACCACAATTCAAAGGCATCAATTCTTCTTCAGTCTTCCTTATTCATTGTCCAGCTTGCACATGCATATGAGGCCATTGAAAACACCGTGGCTTGGGTCAGGCACACCTTAGTCCCCAAAGTGACGTCTTTGCTTTTTAACACTTTAAAGAGGTCTTTGCAGCAGATTTGCCCAGTGCAGTGCATCGTTTGATAGCTAAACTGCTGCTTCCACAGATGTTGATAGTGGATCCAAGTAAAATGAAATCCTTGACAACTTCAATATTTTGTCCATTTATCATGATGTTGCTTATTGTTCAATTGTGATGATTTTTTGTTTTCTTCGTGTTGAGGTGTAATCCACACTGAAGACTGTAGTCTTTGATTTTCATCAGTAAGTGCTTCAGGTCCTCTTCACTTCAGCAAGCAAGGTTGTGTCATCTGCATGTTGCAGGTTGTTAATGAGTCTTCCTCCAATCCTGATGTCCCATTCTTCTTCATATAGTCCAGCTTCTCAGATTATTTGCTCAGCATACAGATTGAATAGGTAAGGTGAAAGGATACAACCCTGACACACACCTTTCCTGACTTTAAACCACGAAGTATCCCCTTGTTCTGTTCAAACGACTACCTCTTAACCTACGTATAGGTTCTACATGAGCACAATTAAGTGTTCTGGACTTCCCATGTTATCCATAATTTGTTATGGTCCACACAGTTGAATGCCTTTGCACAGTCAATAAAACACAGGTAAAAATCTTTCTGGTACTCATTACTTTCAACCCTGATCCATCTGATATTAGCAATGATATCCCTCATCCACGTCCTCTTCTGAATCCAGCATTAACTTCTGGGTGTTCCCTATGGATGTACTGCTGCAACCATTTTTGTATTATCTTCAGCAAAATCTTAACTTGCGTGTGATATTAATGACATTGTTAGATAATTTCTACATTCTGTTGGATCACCTTTCTTTGGAATGGGCACAAATATGGATATTTCCCAGTTGGTTAGCCAGGTGGGTGTCTCCCAAATTTCTTGGCATAGAGGAGTGAGCGCTTTCAGCTTTGCATCTGTTTGTTGAAACTCTCAGTTGATGTTCTGACAGTTCCTGGAACCCTTTTTTCACCAACTGCTTCAGTGCAGCTTGGATTTCTTCCTTCAGTACCACTGGTTCTTGATCACATGCTGCCTCCTGAAATGGTTGAACTTCGACCAATTCTTTTTGGTACAGTGACTCTATGTATTCCTTCCATCTTTTGATGCTTCTTGTGTTGTTCAATATTTTGCCCATAGAATCTTTCAATATTGCAACTCGAGGATTGAAATTTTTCCTCAGTTCTTTCAGCTTGAAAAATGCCGAGCATGTTCTTCCCTTTTTGTTGTCTAACTCCAGGTCTTTGCATATTTTATTATAACACATTACTTTGTCTTTTCAAACTGCCATTTGAAACCTTATTTTCAGCTCTTTCACTTCATCATTGCTTCCATTCGCTTTATCTACTGTAAGTTCAAGGGCAAGTTTCAGAGTCTCTTCTGACATCCATTTTGGTCTTTTCCTTCTTTCCTGTCTTTAATCACCTTTTGCTTTCTTCATGTATGATCTCTGTTGTCATCCCACAACTTGTCTGGTCTTTGGTCATTCATGTTCAATACATCAAATCCGTTCTTGAGATGGTCTCTAAATTTAGGTGTGATATACTCAAAGTCGTACTTTGGCTCTCGTGGACTTGCTGTAATTTTCTTCAGCTTCAGTTTGAACTTGCATATGAGCAGTTGATGGTCTGTTTTGTAGTCGGTCCCTGGCCTTATTCTAACTGATAATATTGAGCTTCTCCATCATCTCTTTCCACAGTCAATTTGATTCCTATGTATTCCACCTGGCGAAGTCCACGTGTATAGTTGCCGTTTATGTTGTTGAAAAAGGTATTTCCAATGAATAAGTCGTTGGTCTTGTAAAACTCTATCATGCTATCTCAAGCGCCATTTCTATGACCAAGGCCCTATTTTCCAACTACAAATCCTTCTTCTTTTTTTCCAACTTTCGCATTCCAATCACCAGTAATTATCATTGCATCTTGACTGCATGTTTGATCAATTTCAGACTTGAGAAATTGGTAAAAATCTTCAATTTCTTCATCTTTGGCCTTACTGGTTGGTGCATAAATTTGAATAATAGTCGTATTAACTTGTCTTCCTTTTGGGTGAATGGATATTATCCTATCACTGACAGTGTTGTACTTCAGGATAAATCTTGAAATGCTCTTTTTGACAACCAATGCGATGCTGTTTCTCTTCAATTTGTCATTCCCGGCATAGCAGACCATATGATAGTCAGATTTAAAATGGCCAGTTCTACTCCATTTCAGCTCACTAATGCTTAGGCTATCTATTTTCAAGCATTTCATTTTTGACAGCTTCCAATTTTCCTAGAGTCACACTTTGAACATTCCAAATTCTGATTATTAATGGATATTTGCAGCTGTTTCTTCTCATTTTGAGTCATGCCACATCAGCAAAATGAAGGTTCTGAAAACTTGACTCTATCTATGTCATTAAGACTGACTCTACTTGGAGAAGGTAGCTCTTCCCCAGTTGTATTTTGAGTGCCTTCCATCCTGAGGGCTCATTTTCTGGCACTGTATCACTGTACCTTGTAAGTAAAACCTTTTCTGCTTTAATGTTCTTCTATTTATTGCATCTTGTTCTTTGTAATTATTACTCTGTTCACTGTTTTTGTTTTTTTCAATTACAATAATCTTTTCTATTTTTCCCCTGGTTAGTATATGCAATATACTAGAAGAAAAAGTAATTTCAATTTGTCCAAATTTCAGTCGGTCTAAAACTTAGCATTTGGTTTCTATTCATTAATTTTGTGGAAAAAAATTAATAGAAAACTAATATTAGAAACTTAATAAAAGTAATTCTGTTCCATCTTTTACCCTCTAGTGCTAAATAATGAAAACCAATGTTAATAATAATAATTATCAGGCACTATAGAAATACTGTGATGCCCTGTGAATTTGCATAGAAGAATTAATTGGGAGGAGGACTGACTGCAGTTGCTCTTGTATTTTGTAGTGCAGAGGAAGAGGGAAGTCAGTGATTCTAGGAGGGAGATCATCTTGGGTTGACTTAAGATGTTGATTGTTACTGTGTTGTGGGACAATGAGGCTGCAGGCAGTAAAATATGATAGTGATAAAAAGTTAGTTAGGTTGAGATTATGAAGGGCTTCTTATGTCAGAGGAGGTGTTTATACCTAATCCTGTGGGCACAGCAATTATAAGAACAAAGCAGTTGTAGAGTTAAGGAAGCCCACAAGGCCACCCTCACTTCTAATCAGTACCCAGTACCAGTACCAGTACCAATGAATCAATTTTAACTCATGGCTGACACCAACTGCAAAGTCCAGTGGTTCCCAAGAACACCATGCATATGACACCAATTGCAAGTTTAAGGGTTCTGATTACCACTTTCATGTTCTACAATTTTCTGGAAGGACTCACTGATCTTACTGAAAGCTGTTATACTTACAGTTATGGTTTATTACAAGGAGCCCTGGTGGTGCAATGGTTAAGAGCTCAGCTGCTGACAAAAAGTTGGTGATTCGAGCCTGCCTAGCAGTTCTGTGGGAGAAAAGACCTGGTGATCTGCTTCTGTAAAGATTATAGCCTAGAAAATCCTAAGATGCTTTTCTCTCCTGTCTGATAGGGTCGCTATGAGTCAGAATCGACTGTACAGCACACAACAACAACATGGTTTATTACAGCAAATGATACAGATTAAAAGCAGCTAAGGGAAGAGGCACATGATGAACAGAGTCCAAGACAATTTCACATGCAGAGCTTCTAGTTATCCTCTCGCATTGAAGTCCTGGACTCCATTAACTTTTCTTGACAATAATGTGCAACAATACACACAAAATATTGCCAGCCAGAGAAATTCATCTGAGCCTTGATATTCAGAGTTTTATTGTGGCTCTGTCACATAGACATAGTTGATTGTGCACACAGCTGACTTTTTGTCTCTTGCCCCTCCAAAGGTCGAGCTGATAATACTGCATGGCCTAAAGCCCCCACCATATATCACATTGTTAGACTATCCGGCGTGGCTTAAGGCCTCCAGGTAAATGATGGAATGTCAGGCCAGATGTTCCAAGGGCTTAGAGATCACTTCCCTGGGTCCCAGGGCGGGCAAAGGCCTGACCTCTCTTTGGGTAAAGTTAATTATATACTACATAGTAATGTTTTGGAAATTAAATAATATCTGTGGAATTCATTTAGCCCAGTGTTTGGTATATGGTAGAAAGTCTATAAATGCTAAAATTCCTTTCCTTACACAGCATTATTATCATGGTTAGATTATTTCTTACTAATATTAAATTAAACACTTGTAGTCACCAAAATATATTTACTGCCCTTAAGTAAAATTATTTCAGCACTTTTTTCCTCCTTCAGTTATAATGCTAGTCAATCTATGCATATGCCACATTTTTATTAGGTTTACAAACTTCTAGATGGAAGCCTATTATAGGTTTAGCATTTAAAATGAGGCTATTATATACTTAATGATTATTAATTAAATGTTGATTAAGTATTAAGTCAATCATTGAGGTGCAATTGATAAGATATGATTACAACTGTCAAAGAGAGAACTTGATAGTAGATATCTCGCTTTGATTTTGGGGTTTTCTTACCCATGAAGGAAACCCTGGTGCCATAGCGGTTAAGAGCTACGGCTGCTAACCAAAACGTCAGCAGTTGGAGTCCACCAGGTGCTCCTTGGAAACCCTACGGGGTAGTTCTTCTCTGTTCTATAGGGTCGCTATGAGTCGGAATCAATTCGATGGCGATGGGTTTGGTTTTGGTTTGGTTACCCGTGAAACAAAATATTTACATTAAAGAAATCCTTGACCAAAATTAATCTGCCAGAACTTTTTCTTTCACCCAAAGTTACAAATCCTTTCTTTCCTGTTGGAAGCAAAGCTTACTAAACTTAAATTTCAAAAGACATGGCTGAGTGGAGGGCCAAAGACCGTCTTGTGACCTCATATCAGTTGATCTCAGTAAGGCTCAATGAGTCATGTTAGGATTAGCCAATGATCTTCCATATTCTCCCTCCTTTTCTGGTGGTGCAGTGTTTAAGAGCTTGACTGTTAACCAAAGGTCAGCAGTTTGAATCCACCAGCCACTCCTTGGAAACCCCACGGGGCAGTTCTGCTCTGTCCTATAGTGTCACTATGGTTGGAATCACCTCAATGGCAATGAGTTTGATTTTGATTCTCTCTTTATAAGCCTCATTGTACCTAGTTTCTTTCAGCCATTTGCTTTTTCTGGAATCAAAATGTTCTCCTTATGTGCATGTAGAATAACTGCTCAAAATAAACCTTATGTTCAAATTTCGTTGAGTTTTAATTATTTTTAACGGAACTCAAATTTATTAACTAAAACACACTGTAACTAAAATGCTGCCGTTCGCTTTTCAGCCCCATGATAATTAAAACCTTTTCTTTCTCCAAGAGAAAGGTGAGGATGAGGATGATTCTTTGAAGTGTGCGTTACTTAAAAAACATGTTATTTAGTAGGTGTATGTACGGGATTTTCTTATGTAAATTAAAATTTGCTCAGTTGGTCCTTTATTTAGTACAATTTAATTTCCACAGATCCTTGTGACATTATTTGAACATTTAACGAACATTAATAGCAATTCACGGAAAATGCTAGTCCAAGTGATTTACAATAACTCAAAGCACCAGAGATAAGGAAATAAGGAAGCCTCACATAATGAGGCAAGGGCCCTGTGATAGCTGCACATTATTGTGACCAGGGAAATGTAATTAGTGAAAGAACAAAGCTTCTGTGGGTATCTGATTGCTAATTAACCTAGTCATAGTTAAATCAAGAAGAAACAAAACTTTTGGGAAAAGAGACTTTCCTTTGTTCAATCAGATTTTTAAGAATGCCATTTTTATTTTTCATTTCTGTGAGATTTCATTGTTTAGCTTAAAATCTGAAATGATGACTTCAAATACGGAAAAGTCAGTATTAATGCCTTGAACTTCTGAACTTTTTAAAGACTGTTCCATATCAATTGCAGGGTGATATTTGCTTTTCTGTATATTAAATGCTTTTCTGCTTAAATTTTTTTTCAGAATGTGCTACTCACCATCCCCCACCCCCCACATCCTTCATTATTCCCAGGGCATTTAATTTCTTTAATTTAATTTATTAGAGGTTCATATTTAATTCTAAAACCCAAAGAAAGTGTATCATTTAAAAATAATCACACTTAACATCTATTAAATATATTTGCTTAATTCAAGTTACAAATGTTAACAAATTAGTTTACATTTTTATACCTTCACAAAGCCCTTGACCGTGTGCTCATGGCAATCTGCCTTCTTGAGTCTCTCACTGTCATCAGTGCTTTCAATGTAGTGGTGACCCCCATCATCATCTTTATGACTCAGACTATATTATGCAGGACAAAAGAGAAAAGAACTTCTTCAAATAATGTACATGAATCAAAGCGTTGAAACAGTTTTAGGCTAGTCCCTCAGGCCCACAGCAGTAATACACTGCAGAGTAACAAGTTATTTCCATAACATTACAAACTAAAGAAAGCTAAATTCTTAATTTTCCGTTATTTTACACTACCATGAGGAATTGGCTTCACATTTACCCTAGGATATTTGAAAGAGAGTTGCATGCTAATTTAGGAAAATTTTCTTGTAAAAATGAGGCAGGCAGCCTCAGAGCCCAACCCTTCTAAGAGACACCTGCTCTGGCTTATCCTCCTACACAGTACAGAATAAGCTACAGATTCTTCTGAAATTGTCCTTGAAAAGATAACCACAGAACGGGCCACATATGTCCTCAACTGGGTTTAGTAGGTTTTCAACACCAACTTGGCATTTTAAGTGACCTATTAGCTCATTAAGTGAAAAATACATACAAGCACCCCTGCATCTGGGTGGAGACTTAACATGCTATTGAAGGAAAATTGACTGCTTCCTCCATCCTGGAGAATCAAACCCTTGTCTCAAGAAAATGCCTAGTCGTCCCAAAGCTTTGAGCACCTATGTGAAGGCCAATTCTGAATATTCGTGATAAATTTGCATTTCCCAAATATTCATAAATTTGCACTTCCTAGTCTGCTGTCTGTAAAAGCCCACCTCCCCAAGCTGCCTACAAGCAGTCTTGGATGCCGCAGCTCTATTTCTCCTTTCCTTGCACAACAAAATAAAGGTACATTTCTAATCTCCCACCTTGGCCTCTTGTTTACTAGCCATAACAAGTCATGCTGAGCAGAACCTGGGGTTTCCACCAGGCAACAAAAATACAAATTATTTTATTACAAAGGGAGAAAAAATTTCAATAACATACTACTACTTGATTTGAACACTACATTTCATATAGTGTTGACTTTCATTGTGCTGGTAACTGATAAGAAGTTGAGAAACAATGTTCTAAAATGCTATTTTAGATTGCAGAACTCAGAGAAAGACGTTCTGTCATTACCCACAGCTATATCACTTAGTTTAGATATAGTTAACATTCTTGCACCTCCTCACCTCCTTACCTCCCAGCAACTTGGAGATTTTGTTTAGTAAGCACGTTAAAAATAGCGAGCCTACCTTTATGATCTTAATTATGTTGTGTAAGATAGAGAAAACAGAATGAACGAACCAATTTTCCAGAAAATGTCTGTGGTAGAATAACAAGGTGAGTCATGAGATGAGTCATGGTGGAGTTCAGAGCTGTTTTGGGGTATCCCTGAGGTTTAACCATTGCACCATCGGGGTTCCTTGTGAATATTATAACCGAAAAACCAAACTCGTGGCTGTATAGTCACTTCTGACTCATAGTGACCTTAAAGGACAGAGGAAAACTGCCCCATAGGGTTTCCAAGGAGTGGCTGGTGGATTTGAACTATCTACGTTTTGGTTAGGGCAACCAGTGACTTGAATGATTTGAATCAATTTAGAGACTTCTGGAGGGATGTTTCTTGTGTTAATAGAATGAACTGCAACCGACAGTCTATTGTACGCAGTTCTCAAACTTGAGCTTGTCTCCGAATCACCTGGAGGGCTTGTAGAAACACAGATTGCTGGGCTCAAACTCTGAATTTCTAATTCATTGTGTTAGGATGGGGCCTAAAAATTTATTTACATTTCTATCAAGTTCCCAGGTGATGCTGATGCTGCTGATCTGGGACCACACTTTGAGGGACCCTAAATGATCTACAGCAAGTCCAGTCTACTGCATAGCCACATAGACCAAATAACCTGGAATCAACAGAATCACGCCTGCTAAATCCTTTTTTATCAATATATTGATTGATAATACTGAGATTTCTTGAATTTTAAAACAATTATGTGGCTTCTGTCTGTATTCCCTTGTAATACAAATCCAAATAACATATTTGCTAAATTTCATTGCTTTTTCCCCTGAGTTAAGCCTTTGAAATTGCTCCGAAATGTTCAATGATTCAGTTTTAAGTCACAATGTGAACTCTTGGCAGCAATAGAAATGATACTATTAGAAATTACAGTTTTTGAAAAGAAAAAGAAATGGGTACTATTTTTCAAATTAAATTTTGAATAATTATAATTTCCATACCACAATTAATATTTGATGCTTATGTATGAAATGCATTCCAGACGAAAATCTCATCTCCGTTTCCATGCCTGTATAATATTCACGGAGCCCTGGTGGCCAGGTGGTTAAGAGTTTGGCTGCTAACCAAAAGGTAGGCAGTTTGAATCTAACAGCTGATCCTTGGAAACACCATGGGGCTGCTGTACTCTGTTGTATAGGCCTATAGGCCTATTGCTATGAGTAGAAATTGACTCAACAGCAACTGGTTTGGGTTTTGTTTTGTTTTTTTCCCAATCTTTATGGGAGCCAATTACCAGATCTTTTCTCCATAGAGCCTTTGGTGGGTTTGAACTGCTGACCTTCTGATTAACAGCTGAACTCTTAACCATTGCGCCACCAAGATTCCTCTTGTAAACAGCTAGATTACGGCCTAGGAAACCCTACAGGGCAGTTCTATTCTGTCATATAAGGTCACTATGAATCGGAATCAACTCTATGGCACACAACAACATTATATTAACCATTTTCTTTTGAAACTTAAACATGAGATTGCATTCTGCAAATATCTCTGAAAAAAATGAGGGGGCAATTAACCTCCTCCAAAAACTTGATGAAATAGAGCTAAAAACACTGAGGATTCCTCTAATCTAATACTCATTCAAAACCCTGTATCAATGTACACTTTCTTCAAATGAAAGACAGTGATGCTTGGGCTTCTCAGGTAATTTAATTTAAGGTATACAGAGGTATTGAATACATAATTTAAAACTTGTCTTGAAATATGTTTTTGCTATACCTACTTGAATTACTATTCCCCTCTAACTCCTAAATTTGTTCACCAAGTATACAATATACTTTTTTCCTTTACCTTTCCTTCTCTCTCTTTTTTTAATGTGGTACATATAGATGTAACAAAATATTTGCCACTTTAACATTTTTTACATGTACAATTCAGTGGCTTTAATTTCCTTTGTCAAGTTGTGCAGTGCATCCATAACTATCACCATTACCATTTTATTACTTTATTTTTAACATTCAACCTTCGCAGAAAGGAAGATATTTGGGTATATTTTTGATGACTATATATTGGAGCCCTAGTGGCATAGCGGTTAAGACCTTGGCTGCTAAACTAAAGTTTGGCAGTTTGAATCCACAGCCACTCTTTGGAAACCTAATGGGGCAGTTCTACTCTGTGCTATAGGGTCACTATGAGTCAGAATCTGCTTGACAGCAACATTTTTGTTTTTGTATATATATGTATATGTTGAAATCTTTCTCATCTGTGATTAGAAGACAAAAATCTCTGAAGAAAAAGATACTGTCTTTCAATGTAACATGTACCACATGACTCCTAGAACACTTTGGGCACTTAATAACCTTTACATCACCATCACTGATATCATTATCATCAATCATAGAAGCTCTCAGCTCTTACTCAATTAGACAGATAAAAAAGACTCTTATGTCTCTCGTTGCTGTTCAGCTCTGACAGTTTCCCTTTTGAAAATACATCTGTTCTCTTTCAAGTAATTTTTGTGTGCCTTTTACGCCTGTAATGGTGGTACCTTCAGATTAGTGACAGAGAAGTTAATTGGAATGAGCTAGCATTTACTGATGAAAGTAAGCATTGGGTTCAGCATGAGGATGCTAACCTCTTTCCACATGGCTAACCAGTATTGCACAAAAGTAAATCATCACTGAAATGCAGTCATTCTCTTAATCACCTAATGGTTCTATTACTTATATATAGACAGATACACTCAGGGCACACCATTGTCTTTAGAAATGTCATTTAACAGTCATTAGAGTTGAGTAAATGAGGGTTATAATGTCCTTCTCTGTACCATAACTTTATCTGTTTACATACATTCTATAATTAAGTAGTAGAACTATGAAATATAACATGTGTTTCACTGATAAGTAAATACACAGTGGTTTGTAATCAGAAATGCCATCTGTTTCTTTGAAAAGCTGAAAGTTTTTAGAACTTGATAGATAAGATGAATTATTTTACACTGATGGAGTGGATGGAATTTTATGTGACAACGTATTATGTAAAAGAGAAAAAAGTTTGAGTGGTTGTGAATGAAGCCAGCTTGGGAAGGTAGTCTGGTTGAACTGCCTTTCACTGCAGCAGTTCCAAGGGGGCCTCCATGGCACGCGCAGGCAGCCACAGAGCAGCATGGGAATCACTGTATTTGAAGGTTAATTTATTTTTTTCTCCAAATCATTTATCACCATCTAACATATTATGTATTTTACTTTCTTACTTATTAATTCACTTATTTACCTATATTGGAATCTAAGCTCCATGAGGAGAAGGATGTTTTCCCTCCTTGGCACGTAGTAGGTACTCGACAAATATTTGTTGAACAAATAAATGTATGCATGAGTGTATATGTATAGTAATTGCTAAAGTCAAAGAACAATGATAGATCCCTAGGATACTTTTAAAAAAGTAAAATACAGCCCCTGACTTAAAAGAACATATAGAGTAGTCAGAGCAGATAAAATATCCACTAGAAAACAACCAATAGTATAAAGCCAATACATAATTGATGCAATTTCAGTGGTAGAGGAAATGTGAACTAAAGTATTTCAGAAGAGAGGAAGCTGTTCGGGTCACGTTGATCAGCAGAGGCTTCATGCGGAAAATGAGGAAAGGAAGTAGCTGACTAGATGTGTGGTCTTGAATAATTAAACTTTCTGGGCCTCAGTTTCCTCATATAAAATGAGAATTGTTAGCTTAGTGATCACGAAAGTCCCTAGGAGTTACACAGAGACTATGAAATAATAAATGTTTGTTGTTTTAAGCTGCCAAATTTTGGAGTTATTTATTATATACAGCAACAGATAACTTAATACACCTGGTATATTTTTTCACTTTCAAATATCTGTGTCTTTATGTTTAAATGGTGTTTTTTATCCTGTATTAAGACCTTAAGCTTTTATTTGTAGTATTTAGTCCATCTCCATGTAAATATAATTATTGATATAATTTAGGTTTATATCAACTGTTTTACTATTTGTTTTCAATTTAATATACTCGTGTGAGGTTCCTTTATTTTCCCTTATTGTCTTACTTTGACTTACTCAGTTTTTAAATTATATTCCATTTTTCTTTTAATTAATTGTTATTTAAAAATTCTAATTTCTTAGTAGTTACTTTAGAGGTTGTGACATACATCCTTAAGAATTTCAGTCTATTAAAAATTATTACATTTACCATTTCTCAAATAATTCTAAAACCATGGAGAAAATATTAACTCCATTTGCTTTCTCCTGCATCCTGTTTTGTCTGTTTTAGTTCTACATATGTTGAAACCACCATAAGATATTACCGTATTTTTACACAAATTACACAGTACTGTAATAAAAAATTAGCATAGCACGCTTACGAAACTACCTCACGGGGGGGGGGGGCGTGGTTTGCAAACGAAAGTAGAAAGTATGCATTCTTTGCATAAAAATACGGTATTGTAATCATCATTTTGTATAATCAACATTTATTATATTTACCTAGATGTTTACTCTTTTTGTACGGGTTCTATATTCAATTCTGCATTTTGTTTCCATATTGAATCATTTTTCTTCTGCCTGAAAAACTCTTTTTAGTTTTTTTTCCAGTGAAAGCCCCTAGGTAACAAATATGCTGTTTTGTTTGTCTGAAAGTATCTTAATTTTATCTTCATATTTGACTATTTTTCACTGAGTATAGAAATCTTGTTTGTTATTTACTCTTTTTCAGCATATTAAAGATTCATTGTTAGTAGACAATGAAATATCTTTTGCCTTCCATCATTTCTGTTGCTTGGTTAATTCAGTATTATTGATGCTCTTTTGAAGGTAATATACCTTTTCCTCTCTAGCAGCCTGTAAAACTTTATTTTTATGCCTGTTTTTAACAGTTTTACCATAATGAAGTTATCTTTGGTTTGCTTTGCACTTATCCTGATTAGGGCATACAAGACTTTCGGAACCTGTTGGGAGATGCCTGTCATCTGTTTTGGAAAATTTTCAGCCACAGTATTAGTTCAGCCCCATTTTCTCCTTCCTCTCTTTCTAGGGATTTCACTTACATATATATTACCTTTGGTGACCTAATTATTTTCTCCTTTGAATTTTTTGTTGATGCCATATGTTTTCCCTAATGGAAGGCATGCTGATTAAAGGGCCAATTCAGGATTTTTGTTATGATTTATAGCTTTTGATACCCATTATCTGGGATCCCATATGTCCAAGTGGATGCTGGATGTAGTAAATCCTACGGATATATGAGTCAATGATAAAATCATATTTTTTTTTATTTCTTGAAAATTTGCAAAACATGAGGTAAAACATGAAGGCACCTGGCAATGACTGCACATGTATTTTATTCTAATCTCCTTCTTCTTAGCCTTTGTATTATTTTTCACAAAACTTTTCAAAACATGGTATAGTGCATTCTTCCTTACTGCAAAAGCAGTATTTACAGCCTAAACAAATAAGCCAAGGGATTTGTTATCTCAGGAAAATTACCACTACAATGCATGCTTCATTACTTCAAAAGCAATACTTACAGCCCAAATAAACAAAACTGAAGGAATCTGACTTTCAGAAAAATTATCACTACTATTCTTCTTCACTGTAACAAAAGTAGTACTAACAGCTAAGAAGCAGAAATAGCTGCCCTGGAATATTGCAGTCGTGCTCACAGGGGAGCATTCCACCTGCTGCATGTAGAAGCAATGATTGGACCGTAAAATTGAATGCAGAGTAAGAATAACTTACAGGAGTTCGAGTCTCTTGAAAAGTACCACTGCAATGCATTATTTCCTATTTCAAATGCATTACTTGCTGTTCAGAAGTAGAAAAGCAGTTCTGAAAGACTGCAGAGCAGACTCAAAACAGAGTAGGGAGCCAGTAACACCTGGAAAGAGTGAATGGCGTCAGGGAGAAAATGGCCACTATGACTGAATGAAGATTAGGAATAGCTTATTCTTGGGATAAATGCATTCTCATGAGAACACAGTTACTAGGAAACATAGTGAGGAGGCTTATCTCACAGAAATAAAGGCAAACCTGTCAAAGGTTTACAAAATTCACACACCTAGGAGACATCACCTAATACAATGCTCATTCTACACAATAATGAGGCTCCAACTCAGGATTCTGGAGTTTCACACATTTCAAAAGGCTCCCAACTTAAGGCTCAATGTGTTAAAATCAGACTACAACCTTTGCAAAGAAATCCAGAGGCATAAAAAGTGGTTGGGATACCATATGTCCCATGAATCAACAAAGGGTTAAAACTTTTGACTGAATTCCACATTTCTAATTCTCTTATGCTTTTTTTCTCCAATTCTCTCTGTGTATCAGGTGGATCTTTTCTTTTGATTTGTATTTGAGTTTATCAATCTTGTCTTTTAGTTTGTCTAATGTGTTGTTAAACCTATCCATGGAGTTCTTAATTTTAAATATTATATTTTTTAAATACAAAAATGCTCACTTTATCCTCTTTATAAATTGCAGTTCTCTGTTAGAATTTCCATTCTTTCATCTATTTTGCCCTAAAAACAGAAAACTCTATTCTTATGAGCTTATTAACTATACCAAAAAAAAGAAGAAGCCCTCTGCTGTCAAGTCCTTTCTGACTCAAATTCCTGTCTTGTGACTTCAATATATGGATCACTTGTGAGTCTACTTCTATTATTTAATTTTTCTCTTTAGTTATTGGCCGTATATTGTCTTACCTATTTTTATAATTCATATTTTTTTCTTATATTCTGGATATAGTGTGAAAATAAGCTGTAGAGGCAGCATATGATGTAATTTTCCACTCGAGAGAATATACTATATTCTCCATTAAACATAAAGAGTTGTAGTATTGTATGGGGAGCAGGAGGAAACCACCTCAATTCAAGAGAGACTGAACTAGGTCAAGACTGGTTTGAAATTTTAGTTTAAGACTCAGTTTATTTTTTGTCTCTCACCTATTCCAAGGTTATATTCTACTCTGTTCTAGAGGGCTTTGCAATATTTACTCCCACTCTTCAGAAGATTTTAACTTAACTGTTTAGCTTCCTGCTGTGCAAGTACAGAAATTGACACTATATGTAGGGGAACATGCCGTACGTTTGAAGGCCCTCTCATCTCTAATTTTGTTACTTCAGCCCTATTCAATCAGCAAAAGCCCTTATCATTTGCTCTTTGCCTTTGCTAAGGCTCAAGCGTCAGTCTCTAGCCTGAGACCCATAATTAGTATGTGTTACCAAGTGAAAAGAGATCTGTTAATTCTCAGCCTACATCTAAGTTTTTCTCCACCCTCTGAAATTTTAGTTAATTTAGTCCTCATTGATTCCATAGCTCTGTAATGCGTTTATGTTGTCTGTAGGAATTTCATCCTATTGCAACAATTACATCCTACCAGAAAGCAGAAGCTGCCACTAGCTCTTAAAATATTGGTCCTGTCCATTTTATTACCTCTGCTTCTGGACTCCAGTAACTGGGTTTCTGAATTTTTCAATGTGTCCATTTGTATTTTATACTCTTCTCTGTAATTTACTTTTGTTTTAGTTTTTTCTCTCTTATCATTAGTCTGGATAACTGATATACTGACCTACTCTCCAGATCACAAATCCTGTTTTCTGCTGTGTCTAATCTAGTGTCAAACGTATCTATTAAAGTTTTTATTTTTTTTTAATGTCAGTTATTCTCTTTTTTTCAATTGGGGAGGCAGAGGGTAAAGCAGCTAGGCTGTGATTTGTTCACTCCTTTATTAAGGAAATACCAATGGGGAAGGAAAAGAAAGCAGGTAACCTGGTCTAATCTCCTTGTCAACTGGACATCCAGGTAAATAGACAAATAATATTTATTAGGATGCCTTAATTACCTAGTGCTACTGTAACAGAAATATCACAAGTGAGTGGTTTTAAAGAACAGAAACTTTTTTCTCACATTTCTAGAGGCTAAATATCCAAATCAAGGAATTAACCATGTCAGTTCCTTCCTTGTCAGTAGCCTTGGGCATTTCTTGGTTCCTTGCCACTCCTTAGCTTGCAGACAATCCTCACATGACATCTGTCTTCCCCGTGTGTGTGTGTGTGTGTGTGTGTGTGTGTGTGTGTGTGTGTGTCTATTCTTGTCACTTCATAACACAGATGTTATTTACTGTAGGATCCACCCGTTATGGATTGAATTATGTCCACCGAAAACATGTGTTGTAAATTTTAACATTAATGCCAGTGGTTATAAGCCCATTTGGGAATGTGTTGTCTTTGTTATGTTAATAAGACAGGATTAGTGTAGTGTGTGTCTTAAATCAAGCTTGTTTGAGATATAACAGAGATTAAACAAGCAAGCAATAGAAGCAGAGAAGCAGAGAAGCAGAGATGGGGGAAGAGAGATGCCAAGCCACATGAAGACGCCAAGCCACATGAAGATGCCCAGGAGCAGAAGCTCAGAAGAGAACAGTACCTTCCTCCAGAGCTGACAGAGAAAGTAAGACTTCCCCTAGAGCTGACACCCTGAATTCACACTTCTAGCCTCCGAAACTGTGAGAAAATAATCTTCTGTTTGTTAAAGCCACCTACTTGTGGAATTTTTGTTATAGCAACACTAGATAACTGTCACAGATTGAATTATACCCCCCAAAAATATGTGTCAACTTGGTTAGGCCATGATTTCCAGTACTGTGTGATTGTTCTCCAATTTGTGATTGATGTAGTTTTCCTATGTGTTGTAAATCCTAATCTCTGCCTGTGATTAATGAGACAAGATTAGATTGTGATAAAGAGGATTAGGGTAGGATGTAACACCCTAACTCAGGTCACATCCCTGATCCAGTGTAAAGGGAGATTCCCTGGGGTGTGGCCTGCATCACCTTTTATCTTACAAGAGATAAAAGGAAAGGGAAGTGAGCAGAGAGTTGCGGGACTTCATACCACCAAAAAACCAGTGCCAGGAGCAGAGCGCATCCTTTGGACCCAGGGTTCCTGTGAGGAGAAGCTCTTAGACCGAGGGAAGATGGATGACAAGGACCGTCCTCCAGAGCCGACAGAGAGAGAAAGCTTTCCCTTAGAGCTGGCACCCTGAATTTGGACTTCTAGCATACAAGACTGTGAGAGAATAAACTTCTGTTTGTTGATGCAATCTGCTTGTGGTATTTCTGATATAGCAGCACTAGATAACCAAGACAATAACTAAGACAGAATTTGGTGCTGAGAAGTGGGAGTGCTGCTCTAACAAATACCTACAATGTGAAAATGGTTTGGGAATTGGTTATTGGGTGGAGGCTGGAAGAGTTTTAAGGTGCCTAATAATAAAAGCCTAGACTGCTTTGAAGACACTGTTGGTAGAATTACGGACACCAAAGACATTTCTGATGAAAGCTCAGAAAGAAATGAGAAGAGATATAAAGTCTCTGTTGTCTTAGAGAATACATATGGCATTAGAAACAGAATGTTGCTTGAAATGTGGGCGTTAAATGTGGTTCTTAAAGGGGCCACGAGATTTCTCCTTGCCGCTTATAGTAATATGTGAGAGGAAAGAGATGGACTCAAAAATGAACTGTGCAAAATGAAAACAAAACTTAAAGATTTGGAAAATTCTGTTGTACAAACTAAGGACACGTGTCCTAGAATTTTCAGCAAGGACATGGGCACACAACCTTGTTAAAGAGAATTAAGCCTGTGACTGATGGATCTATCCACCTACCACAGCAGAAAACCATTCAGCTTAGACTGAAGGGGACAGAGAAGAATGAAAGAAAAGAAATTGTCTGCCTCTTGGAATTCCATAGGCAGGAAACAGCCCAAAGGCGCTACATCTGTTGTCCTCCAAAAAGAGAAAAGGACCATTGCTGGAGCAGCTCAGAGATCAGCAGGACTGTTGGAAGGAGCATGGGAAGCAGGGCTGTTATCAGCTTCAAAGGGTGGAGTCATGGCCTCCTAGGTTTCAGAGAGTCAGATCTTCACCAGCTTGGTTCTAGGGTGTGGGGCTACCAATCAAGAGTGCCAAGGGGATGGGACCACGGCCCAAAGCTGAGGGAGTGGGGCTTCCATGCCCAAGGGGCAGAACAACCGGGACTGCCAGGACTGTGGAGTCATTGCTCAGTTGGACTAGGAGAATGGCTAGGAGAAGGCAGGGCCGAAGCCCAGGGCTAAGGGGTCTCCACCCAGAATCCAGAGGGCGTGACCAACACCCAGCATCCGGAGGGCAGGGCCATTGCCCAGGTGGTCTCAGAGAACAGAGGATTATTTTCCAGACTTGATAGCTAAAGTAAATTATTCTGTTGGGTTTTGGACTTTCTTGGTGCCTATTATCTCTTCTTTCCCTCCAATTTTTCCCATGTGTAATGGGAATATATACCTTATGCCTGTTCCACCATTGTATTTAGGAAGCAGATAACATACTCTAGATTTCACAGGTTCGCAAAAGAAGATGGATTTTGCTCCAGAATAGAATATACCTAAATCTCACTCATATTTGACTTAGATGATTCAGAAGTTGAGATTTTGGACTTGGACTTGATTTAAGACTTTTAGGATGTTGTGATGGAGTGTCCTCGTCATCTAGTGCTGCCATAACAGAAATACCACAAGTGGATGGTTTTAATTAAGAGAAGTTTATTTCCTTAACACTAAAAGTCCAAATTCAGGGCATCAGCTCCAGGGGAAGGCTTTTTCTCTCTGTTGGCCTTCTCATCAATGTTCCCCCAAACTAGGAGCTTCTCGGGGCAGAGACTCCAGTCCAAAGGACACGCTCTGCTCCCTGCACTGCTTTCTTGATGGTATGAGGTCCCCCTGTGTCACTGCTCACTTCTGTCTTTTATATCTCAAGAGATTGCCTCAGGACATAATCCAGTCTTGTAGATCAGGTCCTGCCTTACTAACACAACTGTCACCCATCCTCCCTCATTAACATCATAGAGGCAAGTTTACAACATACAGGAAAATCACACAGTACCAGGAATCATGGCCTAGCCAAATTGATACACACCTTTTTTGGGGGACATAATTCAAACCATGACAAGGGGTGAATGTGTTTTGCATGTGGCAAGCACATGAATTTTTAGGGCTGAAGGGTAGAATGTTATGGATTGAATTGTGTCCCCCCAAAATATGTTATAAACCATAACCCCTATATCTGTGGTTATAATCCTATGTGGGAATGGGTTTTTTTGTTATGTTGATGAGACAAGATTAGCGTAGAGTGTGACTTAAATCAATCTCTTCTGACATGTAAAAGAGATTAAACAAGCAAGAGGGAGAAGCAGAGATGGGGATGACAGATGCCAAGCCACATGTAGATCTATCAGAAGCAGAAGTTCAGAAGAGGCAAGTATCTTCCTGCATAGCCAACAGACAGAGAAAGTCTTCCCCTAGAGTCAGGACCCTGAACTGAGACTTCTAGCCTCGTAAACTATGAGAAAATAAATTTCTGCTTATTATAGCCATTCACTTGGTATTTCTGTTATAGCAGCACTAGATAACTAAGACATCACCTCACACTGATTTGACTCCATTAGCATAACAAAAAAACAATTTCCTAACAGGATCACATCCACAGGTACAGGGCCAGGAGTTCAACATATTATTGGGGGACACAATTCAATCCATAACATAGTAGGAAGAGATTTAATCTCTAAAATCCTCCCTGGAGAAAGTCACGTAGGTTGTACAATAACTTGAGGTACAAAATGGAGATGTTTCAGATTTTAAATGCTCTCCACTCTGTGAGGAACCCGATGAATGTCACTGAGAGAGTTTATCTGTTCTTGACCATGTGTTCACATCTGATGCAGGAATGAAGGACATGGGAGAGTCATCATTAATGTTCTGAAACTCTCTTTCCCTTTTGTCTAAGCCTGTTGTTTGCTTCCATCCTTGACATTATTTAGTAAAAATTGATAATTGTTAACATTGCTGAATCATGCAAGTCTGAATTGCTAATCTGATTCTGTGTGTTAACTCACAGGTCTGTGGTTTCTATTTGATTCTTTTTGGTGAAATTATCTAATTTATATATTTTCTTGGCCATACTAATCACAATTATTTTAAAGCAATATTTCAATCTTGTATAGGACTATGTATTTGTTTTTACTCTTGATTTTTGGTCATTTTGTCCTCTCCCATGGTGTAATCTGGCATCCATGAGAAATAAGAATCAGGATCAGCACAAAGTTGGTTCCTGTGAGGCGGAGGTCAGACATACTTCTGCTCTCCAATTTCTTCACTATTTCTGACACTATCCCACCACCCTCCAAGACACTCTCTGTTTTTCTGCCTGGTTTGGTAATTTTTGTCATGGCTACACAGAACTCACATACCATACTCACAGTTATGTGGTTTATTAGGGAAGTAACAGGCTACAACTCAAGATTAGGATTAACTTGGAAGTAACAGCGTACAACTCAGGATAGGATCAACTTCCTTATCAGGACAACTTCAAACCAGGACAGCTCTCTCAGCTGCTTTTGGCTGTGCCAGTAGACAGGCCACCCTTCTCTACCTTCTGCCTCTCCACCGTTGGCCTCTTCACTGCAAACCAACACCCAGCATCCAGAGGGCAGGGCTATTGCCTCTCATGGCTAGAGTAGCAGCCTCCTCGGCTGCTGCCCTCACGATCTGCCACCAGGCCCCTCTTCTTGGCATCTCACCAATAGCTCTGCTGCTAGGCCCTTCCTGGGCCATTCTGCTGCTGTTTCTCTCTGCTCAACTCTGCTTTGCTTGCCGCCATTTCTCTGCTGCTGACCTCTGCTGTGCTTGCTGCCATTTCTCACCATCTACAGTGTTACAGCTCTCTTTTCTGAGTTTAAGAGTTTCTCAGTACAGGGACCCTGGGTCCAAAGGACATGCTCCACTCCAGACTCCTCTTGATGGTGGTGAGGTCCTACATTCTATTCTGTGGAGCTGGCCAATTTTGTAAGCAAATTCCTTGTCAATTTCAAGGCATGGTCCTCCCAGCAGGACCACAAATAGACCTTTCTCTACAAGTCACTCAATCCTATTGGGTGAATTTTCAAGCCACTATTTGCATATAAAATCACTGCAAAGTGGGTAAAATAGACCATTCACAGAGCAGACTGTGCCCTAACCAATCTGTTTCAGCAGAATTACAAACTCAAGGCCAGAAAGGTCATATATAAGAAAAACCCATTGCATTGCACCAGGCATGCCTGATAATTTTGGATTGTATTGTGGATATTGTGTTGTTGTTGTTAGATGCCACTGAGTTGGTTCTGACTCATAGCAACCCTATGTACAATAGAACGAAACACTGCCCAGTCCTGCACCATCTTCACAATCATTGTTATGCTTGAGCCCATTGTTGCAGCTACTGTGTCAATCCATCTTGCGGAGGGTCTTCCTCTCTTTTGTTGACCTTCTACTTTACAAAGCATGATGTCCTTCTTCAGGGATTGATCCCTCCTAATAACATGTCCAAAGTATGTGAGACGTAGTCTGGCCATTCTTGCATCTAAGGAGCAGTCTGACTGTACTTCCTTATGTATGTTAAAATGAAGAAGTTGTGTATGATGTTATCTTCCTATAAAGAGGATTACATTTTCTTCCAGGAGGAAGTTACAGTAGGACAGGTTACCTTGTTCAAATCTGAGACTGACTTGATTTGTGGCTGAGGCTGAGCGTCACTGTATGTAAGAGCTGAAGTTTGCTCTTAATTCTAGAGCCTTTAAGAGACTCCGCTGAAAGCCTAGGGTGTTTGTGGGGCCACACATTTTGGGGCCCTGATTGCTAATTTTTATTCCTATAATACTATAAGACTGCCACAAGTTCTGCTCATTTTTATTAGCCTATGTTCTTGATCTCTTAACCAGCTTAGCCCAGGAACCAGAAATTACCCAGAGGGAAAAATCGATGTAAAATGCTGGTTTTACTTCAGTTCATTTCCTTTCTTTCCAAGATCTTCACCTTACACGTTTTGGATTAGTTGTTTCCTGATACTACAAAGAACAGATTTTTTAAATTTTAGCCGGTTTTTATAGTTATTCTCAGATGAAAGGTAGGTCTTTTATTGGCTATTCAATCATATTCAGAAGCAAAAGTCTAGGACATCTTATTCTGAATAAGGATTAAATCTCCAGCTATGCTAGATATTTTACTTAATATAAATACATGGGGGAAAAAAAACTTGTCTTTACACAAATTTTGTGTGATGGCTAAGGTTATGAGTTAACTTAGCTAGGCCATGATTCTCAGTGGTTTGGCAGATAAATTGTGTAATCATCCTCCATTTTGTAATCTGCCATGAGCAGCCAATCAGTTGAAAGAGGAGTTTCCTTAGGGGTGTGAGCTGCATCCAATTATATGGATGTTCTGGCAAAGTTTGCCCTCTCTCAATCCTGCATCTGATTTGTCATCCTCTCACCTCCAGTTCTTGGGACCTGAGCCAACAGCCTGTCATCTGACCTACAGATTTTGGGATTCACCAGCTCTTGCAGCCCTGTGAGCCAGCAGCCTGCCGTCTGACCTCCCAATTTGGGGTTTGTCAGCCCCTGCAACCATGTTAGTCAGGGGAAGCCTCCAGCTTGGATTTGGGATTTCCCAGCCTCCACAACTGCATGAGCCATTTCTTTGAAATAAATCTCTCTCTCTCTCTCTCTATATATATGTTTATATATATACTTTCACTGCTTTTGCTCTTCTAGAGAACCTACTTGAAGACATCTTGATTGAGGTTTTTTTATTACTTTAACCGTATTTACATTATGGTTGAACAATAAAATTGTTTTTTAAATTGTTTTTTTTTAAATACTTTTAATTGGAAAACCATTAAAATCATAGATGTTTAAGGACCAGTAGGTATGCCCATTACAGCTTGTCACTGGCATATAGACTATATCAGTTTAGGTAAGAATGAAAGAATAGAGAGATTTGAGGTTGGGAAAGGTACAGTTTTTTTTTTGTTTGTTTGTTTGTTTTTTTTTTTTACCAAATACACAGTAAAGAAGAGTGATATTAAGGGACTGTCAGAACAGTTGAGGATAAGTGAAATTTGATATGGTCCTAAGTAGAAGCAGTGTTGTTAGGAATAGAACAGAAATAAAATGGATTTACATGATATTTCCTTGCAATAGGCAATTGGACTTGAGTGAGTATTGGAACTGGAGAGAGAGGATACGGAAGGGAAAGGGTAGAACTAAACTAATGTGCTCTTTTATTTTTGCATTTTCTTAGAAATTCTCTTATAAAAGAAAATCCTGATCAAATCTACAATCTCCAGATCTCTTAGCATTCATGGAAGTAGATAATTAGTACTGAGGAATACTGGATTCATTATATAGCATTACAGTAGAAGGGGGAGGCTTCTTTTTGTGGAAGAAATGTATCTCTGAATAAAAACCAGAGTCTTTGCACTGGATCATGCAGAGCGCAGTAGCCCCAGAAGAAAAGTGCTATGGGCACAGTGGGGACTTCTAAAGCACTTTGTGAGTGGACTCATGAAAGTTATTCATCACTTCTCCCACTGCTTAATGACTCAACCTTTATATAAAGCCAGCAAGCACTGAGGATTCATCAGCTAGTAACTAAGGCCAAAGGACAAGACGGATAAAAACTAAGCGGAAAGGGATGATGAAATCTGTGCACTTTTAGCTCCATTCACTATAATTCCAATTTAATGCGTTAATCCTCATAAAGCAGCTAGCACATCAAACTTGGCCCAGGGACGGAAGTGATTATTTCACATCTGATTATGTTTTATGGGAGCCCTGGTAGCACAGTGGTTAAGAGCTCAGCTGCTAACCAAAAGGTCAGTAATTCAAATCCACCAGTTGCTCTTTGGAAACCATGTGGGACAGTTCTACTCTGTCCAATAGGGTCACTATGATTAGGAATTGACTCAACAGCAATGGTTTGTTTGGTTGGTTGGTTGGTTGGGTTTTTTTTTTTGGTTATGTTTTATGGGAGAGCATGAAAATTATTAGGGAGTTCTAAAAAGGTACACTTTATGGGTAAATAATAATTTTTCTGATATTAAAGTGAATACATTGTTATTGTAGACAATTTGGAAAATTAAAAAAAAAAGAAGAAATATTATCCATAATCTTGCAATAAAGAGATAATGGCTGATATTTTCAATTTCTAGATTTTTTAAAAAAAATTATTCAAAATAGACTTAAAATTACCTAGGATTATAACTATAATCTTTGGAACAATAATTTAACTTTAGTAAAATAGAGTAGTCATATATTTACCAGACTTTATGCAAACAAGACACGCCTTCTACATTTGTTTGTCAGCCCCGCCTACCCCCATGAGGTATTTTTGCAAGCGTGCTATGCTAATTTTTTTTATAGCAACATGTAGAAAAGGGCACTCTTGGCGAACAGACGTAGAAGGTCTCTGTTATGTAAAAATACAGAAATCATTGAAACAAAGAAACTGAATGAAATTTCTGTTCATCTAATTTGAAATATCTTCATTTTGTTACTTTAATTTAGGTTAAAAAAAGAATATAAAAACACAATAAAGATGTTTTTATTTAAAATTTGCAGGCAGACATTCCTTACTCAAATATAAAAATGAAAGAAAACTATTTTAAACACCATTAGTTTTTTAGTTTGTTTGTTTGTTTGTTTTATTGTACTTCAGGTGAAGGCTTACAGAACAAATAGTTTCTCAAGAA
>NW_004443983.1:651383-657831 GCF_000243295.1 Trichechus manatus latirostris | reverse complement strand
GGGAAGAGGAAGAAAAGAAAAGAATGAATAAATAAAAATCAGAAAGGTTAAAGAACCGCAAAGTTCCCAGGGATCCCACCGGTGCAGCTATGAGGTCTGGGGAAGTCGCTCTCAGGTGTTGCAGTACAGCCTGGCTAGAACGCGTAGAGGTTTACAATGCAAGGTATTCAGGGAACAGAAAGAGAAAGAAGATATAGACAGACCAAAAACTGAGAAACGAAGAAAGAAAAAAAGGGAAAAAGAGGGAAAATAAAACAAAACAATTAAAAAAAGAAGAACAAGAAAGGCCCCCCAAAAAACAGAAAAAAAAAAAAAAACAATGAAAAAAGAAATGCCCTCAGGGATCCCTCTGCACGTCTGTGTAAGCCGAAGTGGAGTCTCCTTGCCACACAGCTCTGCCTGGCCAGAAAGGGCTCCCAAGTGAAGAAAAGGAAAAGAAAACAAACAAACATTTCAAAACAAATGAACAAACAAAAGCCCCGGGATCCCACCAGCACGGTAGCCCAGACCGGGATGCAGCTCCACACTTGAATGGAGCTCCACAGCCCCTCAGGAAGAAGCAAAGATAGTGCACGGAGCCAGGCACTTGAGCAAAACAGGGGGAGGTGGTGAGAGGCAAGCAAGAACTCAAAAGAAACAGGAAAAAAAAAAAAAAAAGCAACACCAGCAGCCAACAAATAGCACTCAGAGAGCCAGCAAGTGCGGGCTGGTGTTTCTGGACAAGAGACTGTGTCCGTGGGAAGCAGAGGAGGCCGAGTGTGGGTGAAGACGGTTAGAGAGTGGGAAAGTGTATATCACAAATTGCCGGTGCTCTGCAGCCCCTCAAGAAGAAGCAAAGGTGGCTCACGGAGCCAGGTACTCGAGTGAAAGGCGGGGGAGGTGACAAGAGGCAAGTGAGAAATCAAAAGAAGCAGAAAAAAAAAGCAACACTAGCAGCCAACAAATGACACTCAGAAAACCGCCCGTTCAGGTGTGTGGAATCCAAGCAGCCGGTGTTTCCTGGTCAAGAGATTGTGGCCGCGGAAAGCAGAGGAGGCCGAGTCGGGGTGAAGAAGGCGGGGGCTGGGGAAGCATATATCGCAAATTACCGGTTGTTTTGTCTCCCGCTGGACGCTCCGTGAGGCTGCTTTCTCGTATCCCTGTTTGCTGGTCTCCGTTAGGAGTCCAAGATGGCGGATCCGCACTGCGTTAGCTGGTAGGGGACCTCTGCATGAATCTCTCCTCGCTCTCCGTTCTCTGTCAGTTTCTCTCACTCCATTTGGCCCTTGGCTGAGTTCTTTATCTCTTCATTTGATGTTTTAGGGTTTCAGGATTGTTGTATTCTCTGTTTGGCTTAGTTTTTCGGATCTTTGCTATGGAGGGACTGTGTGGTGTTTCTGCCTGGTGTGCCATTTTGCCGGAAGAAAACACTATTAGTTTTATAAAAAAATTCCAGAAATTGTTCTTCATGTAATACTTAATACAGTAATTAAAGAAAATCCATGATCGCTACAGTCCTATTATCAATTATAAAAGTTTGTAAAATTCATCAATGGAGATGGGACAAAATGTTAAACTGAGCACAAACTGCAACTTGATGCTAGCTCATGGAAAATCCTTAGCTACTACAGAAAAATAATTTATTCCTTATTTTTATACCTCTTTAACCTTATTCATGGAAACCCTGGTGGTGTAGTGGTTAAGTACTACGGCTGCTAACCAAAAGGTTGGCAGTTCGAATCTACCAGGTGCTCCTTGGAAACTCTATGGAGCAGTTCTCCTCTGCCCTATAGGGTCACTGTGAGTTGCAGTCAACTCGATGGCAATGGGTTTTATGACTATACTGGGAAACCCTGATGGTATAGTGGTTAAGAGCTACAGCTGCTAACCAAAAGGTCGTCAGTTCAAATCCACCAGGTGCTCCTTGGAAACTCTACAGGGCAGAAACTCTACTCTGTCCTATGGGGTTGCTATGAGTCAGAATTGACTCCACAGCAACAGGTTTGGGTTTTCCTGGTATGACTGTATTGAGGAGGCCTGGTAGTATAATGATTAAGTGCTCAGCTGTTAACCGAAAGGCTGGAAGTTTAAACCTACCCAGTGGCTCTGGGAGAAAGATCTGGCAATCTACTTCCATAACGATTACAGCCTAGAAAACCCTATAGGGCAGTTACAGTCTGTCACATGGGGTCACTATGAGTTGAAATTAGCTTAAGGGCACCTAACAACAACAACACGGCTGTATTAGAAACCAAGAAGCAATTCCTTGAGTAATTGGCCAAACCAAAGTAAAATTAGGAGCCCATATGCCTAGAAGACAGGCCCTTTTCCTGAAATTTTTTCCATTTGTTCCCCCACAATCATCGGAGGCCTGTAGGATTCACAGATTAGTAACAGGACATCTCAAATACATGAAAAAAAAAATGCAAAATTATGTATATGTGTTTGCGTGTGTGTGTATTAATGTCTGGAATAAGGCCTAGAAACATATCAGTCACTAAACTAATGACCAAGGTTACTTCCCGTAAGTGAACTTAAATTAGAGGTGGTAGATAGAGGGAAATATAGTGTTGTTTTGTTTTGTTTTTTGATTGTTTGGATTTTTACAATGATAATGAATGTATACATTATTTTACTAGTGTAAATAAAAATAAAATATCAAAAAGTATGACATAGTTGTGAGATGCTCAAAATCATTTGTAATTGAGTAGCTTGCATATTCCTAGAACGTTGTAAATGTAAATGAGTTAGGAGAATTAATGAGAAAGACTGAGGTGTAGTGTCCCTGAAGCTGAATTTTTTTTTTCTAGAAATCGTAGAAATAGCATTAAATCTGCTGTTCTATTAGTTTTGGGAAACTTAGCAGGGTAACTTCTTTAGAATGATATCTAATCACAGGTGAGTAGCAAGAGAGAATGCACGTGTTTGTGTTTATACAGTAACAATAACAATAACTGGAAAATGTTTCCATTAGCTTTATTTTCCCAAATAATTAAACTCATCCCCTCAATCCTTTACCATGGTTTACCTCATTTAAATTCATAAATGTTCACCTGCTAAAATGTAGAGATTAACTGACATCTCAGTTATAGACACTAATAAATATTTTAGGAAATGGAAACAATGAGACATTTAAAGGCTAAATTAATTTTATTAGTAAAATCTTGTCATTCTCTAAAAATACCATTTTATTTGAAACATAATGTGAATTTTAAGTGTGATACAACTAACATACACTGTGGATTGTCATATGTCTTCAGTTTTTAAAAAATATCTTATTTTTTCCGTTGCTTATTTTTAAATTAGATTTGATTTTTTGGTATATTAGAAATATGTTTTTTTATGTATCTTCATAAATAGCTACATCTGATTGTATCTCTCTTCTAAGAAGTAAGTCCTCCACCACTAAAGCAAAGTGGAGAGTCAAAGCAATGATCCGTGTAATTGAGGTAACAGTAGATATAGTTTGATGACTAACCTGAGTGGAAGTTTTGTCACTGGAATTAGGTAGGTTTACTTTCTAAGTCCTCAGAATGTCTCATACATTCTAGGTGATCAATTAAAGAGTTACAGCCGCAAGCACAACAGAGCTAGTATTATCTATCTCAAGGACATAGCTTGTAGGTGTGAGTCACCATCACAGTGGATTGATAAATACAAGGCATGAAAAACATTTTGTAGCACTTACATGTTTTTGTGTGTATCTGAGTTATTGTTGGATTTTCTGTCTTCCACCCCTGTCCATAAGCTCCCTGAAAGCAGGGAATGTACCTGATTTTGTTCTCCATTACCGTTCTAGGCTTGACACAGGCCAGGCTCTCAGTAAGTATTTGGTGAATTAATGAAATGAAGGACTCAATATTGCGTATCAATTATTTGGTGATAATTAAGATTCAAAAAATAATATTCCTGCCAAATTCCAGGTTGCTGATCCCTCTGACTATGCCTTATTTTTCTTTTAGTAGTTGTCATTCATTAATTATTCCTCTGTTTAGAATCTGTTTCTCCAACTAGAATGTAAATGTTATGAAGTCAAGGACTTTGTCTTTCTATTCTCTACTGTATCCCAGTCAAAACATGCTGATAAGAAAAAGTATTATGAAAGATTGAATAAATGAGGGATTGAAAACACCTCAGCCACAGTAAGGCACAAATAGGATTGATCCATATAAGTTCTCCTTCATTTCTAGTTTGTTTGCTTACTAACCGAAACTTAGTGATTAGACATAATTGAAAGAGATCATTAGTTTTTCTAATATTGATTGATTGATTCATTCATTCACTCAAAACTGGGTCTGGTAAATAGCAGTAAAATAGCAAACACTTTGGGTATGGTTCCTGGTCTCCTGAAAGTGTTCTATTAAATATTCATGTTTAAGAATCAGTTGTTTTAGAGTTGGGACCACTGAATAAGCCAAAATATTTTAGCTGCCAAATAAATTAAACAAGTGGTTTATTGGTTTAACGTTGTTCTCGCTGGAGTAACAGAACATTTTGACCACAATTTTATTTGAAACAACTAGATACTACAGAGTAAAAGGACAAGAATGAACAATATTTAGTTTCTCTTCTATTTATTCTACCATATGTAAAACCACAACTGATCAGGTATAGTTCAAACAGTTCAGGGATGGATTTTGCTGTCATTGCGTTACTGACTTGTGTTGCTGATTTGTGGTATACACAAATACGCAATTTCATCAGGAAATTGACCATCATGTGTGCTATTATAGATCTGTTCCAAGCTAGACCACATGCATTTTTTTTTTCCTTTGTATATCATTGCTTCTGATGTGGAAAGATAAATTAAAATCTCCAAATATTAATCAAACTGAAAGTATATAAAAACTTGTAATTGTCTCAAACAATTTTGACCACAGTTTTCATTTGAACCAATTGTATGCTACTAAGTAACATGATAAGAATAAATGATATTTAGTTTCACTTCTATTTATGCAATCACATATAAAACCAATATTTTGGCAAGTGCAATACCATTTAAGCAGAAGTATATAAAAGACTTGAGAGCAGAGTACAGATTTAAAAAAAAAAAAAAATCACAACACTAGACGTAAACACCTGGAAATCAGTCACTGTGAAAGAAGTCTGGGAGTAAGAAAACTTGCATTAATTGTGGTATTTTAGTATGATAGCAAAAACAAAATGACTGTCATTTCAGAACTGGACATCACAATGTAACAGGATGTTGAAGAGGGCTTATCTTTTTGCCAGAATTGGTGACTAATACACAAAGTTGAGGACAAGAAACCACCAAGTGCGGTTTCGGCAAGATGGCCCTCTAGGCAAAAGCACCATGCCGTCCCTCCACAGCAAAGATCCGAGAAACTAAGCCAAACAGAGAATGCAACAATCCTGAAACCCTAGAACATCAAATGAAGAGATAAAGAACTCAGCTGAGCACCAAATGGAGTGAGAATACTGAAAGAGAACGGAGAACGAGGAGAGATTCATGCAGAGGTCCCCTACCAGCTAACGCAGCACGGATCCACCATCTTGGACTCCTATTGGAGACCAGCAAATGGGGGTACGAGAAAGCAGCCTCACGGAGAGTCCAGTGGGAGACAAAACAGCCAGTACAAAACAAACAAATCTACAATCAATAAACGAGAGAAATGTCTACTGAATGCCCTGAAAACAGCAAACAATATCAAAACATTTACAAAAACAGGACAGGATGGTTCCAGTAGGCGTCCAAATTAAAATACCAGATGATTCTCCTGTGGAAGAAAATGCACTAGAAGTACCTAATAGGGAATTCAAATCTCTAATACTCGGAATTTTCCAAGAACTGAGGCAAAAAGCTGACAAACATGAGAAAAAAATAGACAAATTCTTGGAAAATACAGACAAAAAATTGGAAGAATTCAGGAAGATGATGTGGGAACAAAATGCCAAAATAAATTCACAACTAGAAATTATAAAAAAACAACAATTAGAAATCCAAAAGGTAAACAACAAGATTTCAGAAAAGGACGATGTCATAGAAGGGCTGAGAAGCAGATTTGAAACCATGGAAGACAGGATGATCAGTGGAACTGAAGACAAACACTTGTATACAACTCTGTTTGAGGAAAACTCAGAAAAAAGAACAAAGAAAAATGAAGAGACCCTGAGAGTTAATTGGGACACAATCAAAAGCAAAAATTTACGAGTGATTGGCATTCCAGAAAAGGGGGAGAAAACAGAAAACACAGAGAGGATCATTGAGGAACTGCTGACAGAAAACTTCCCCAATATCATGAAAGATGCAAAGCTGGCCATCCCACAAGCTCAATGAACCCCATATAGAAGAGATCCCAAAAGAAAATCACCAAGGCATATCATATTCACACTCGCCAAAACCAAAGAAAAACAAAGACTCCTGAGAGCAGCTCATGAAAAACAAGAAGTCACATACAGAGGAGAAACAATAAGACTAAGCTCAGATTATTCGGCAGAAACCATGCAG
>NW_004443983.1:615650-649836 GCF_000243295.1 Trichechus manatus latirostris | reverse complement strand
TGGGGTTGTTAACCAATGTCATAAAACAACATGTGTACTACTGTTTCATGAGAAACTATTTGTTCTGTAAGCCTTCACCTGAAGTACAATAAAATAAAAATAAATAAATAAATAAAAGCCACCAAGTGCATCACATTCTAGTGAGGTGTTAAGAAGCAAAGGCCAGATTGGCTGTTCTATCCCTCAACATCACTCTTTGCCTCCTGCCATCCCAGTCTATATCTGGAGTAGAGAGTAGGAATGGGGAGAGACAGGTAATCAGTCACTAGAGTTCTGAAACTTGGGCTTGGAGGTGGGAATGCTGTGGCAATTCCTTTTGTTCCCCATGGGAGATTGAGAGCTCCCCCATTCCAGGAAAGTAGAGGGCCAGGGCACTGAGAGAATTGCACATAGGGTTTAGGTATGAGACTAGCTTCTCATTCTGCATTTATACATTTACTTGTGCGTGGGATATCTAGCAGCTCCCTATGCTTATTTGAGAATGGAGGGAAAGAGAGTCAGAGATAGCAGGATTCAGAGAAGATGTTAGTGGAGCAGCCTACATCCCCACATTTCATGTGGCGTAATGCTGAATCTCCTCTGGTTCAAGTGTTCACTGCCAAAGGTGACAGAAGGCATGAGCTCTCTAGACAGTGTCATACCTAAGTGGGTGGGCTGCTGGGGAAAGACATACAGCAGTAGAAGTCTGTGGCTTTTTCAGCTAATTGAGGAGTAATCAGAAGTGTCGAACAGGAGCCAGGAGAAAATAATGTCCACCATCTACAAGGGTATCAACATAGCAAAAGCCTGGGAGGTTTATTCCCAGGTGTAAAAGTTGGAGTGGGATGTTGAAAAGGTTGCAGCATTGCAGTTCTCTCATATAACAGCCTTGTAGGATTGGGAGCCCCCAACCAAAGCCCTTAAGTGAATTCCATACATACCCAAATAGATAGTAAACTTTTAGATACTGGCCCCACAAAAGGGAGCAGAAGTCACTATATAAAACCAGGTAAGGAGTAAATCAGCAGAGGACTACACCAGCTGCCAGATAAATTAGACACATGCTCGGTCCTTCTCCCTCCGTCCTGCCCGAACACAGCAGAGGAGGAAAGGAAGAGGACAGGAGCAGAATTCCTGCACTGCATGGCCCTCAGGCCATGGTGTAAGCCTGAGCTGGTGGAAGCGAGGGGATAAATTTGGAGTTCTAAATTTGACTAGATAGGACTTTTTGATAACTGACCATGACCAGATCCCCTAGAATCTGCCTCAGATATTTGTAAGGGATGAGAAAGAAAGAAATCGGAGATAGCAATTGGAGGAAAAAAAAATCTTACAAACTGTTAAGATAGTCTATGGTAGCCTAATCAACCCCACATTTCTGCCCCCTGTACCTTTGAACAATGAGTACCTGGCTCAGGTGACCTGGGATCCAGAGTTAGAAAACTTGGTTCTCTGTCATTTGCTGGCTGCTAAAATTTGAAGTTACTGAGTATGTTCCTCCTTGATGGTAAAATAGTGATGATGATAAAATAGTACTTAGAAGTTTTTTATGAGCATTAAATGAGCTTGAATCACAATATCTAATGTGTAGTTAGTTTTCATCAAATGGTAGCTCTTACTTTCTACAGGATATAGGAAATGCTTCAGTATTTTCTGAAATTCAAAGGGACTAGTTTTCATAAAATGCATGCCTATTCATTGGCAGGGGTATCCATGTAGAAAAAAAAAAAAATTGTTGACTCTGGCAGAAAAATAAAAGTCATGCCCAGCTCAATTTTGGGAAAACATACTTCAATACTTCATACGGAAAGAATTTATATAATTCATCTTCTGAAGGGTGACTTAATTTTGAAATTCTTATTATTTCAAAGCCCAGATATTAACCAAGCATAAAATGCATACCATATTTTAAGTTAAATGGGCCATTCTAAAGCCTCTATTTTAATTCATAGTTAGAGTTGGCATTTTTATTGCCATTCCTTGAGTTGTTACCAAGGCAGTTGTTTTCTTTATCCAGTAGTGGGTCTAAGATAACTTTTCTAAGCTTCAGTTTCCTAATATGTAAAAAAAAAAAAAAGACCTGCTTGACCTACAGACTGTTGAGGTAGTCCGTTTAAAAAAAACAAATAAAAAGCCTGAGATCTGAGCTGCTTGGAAATAAATGTTATAACACTACCTTATCATTATCACATTGTTAATGCAATACAGAGCCATCAATTCTGCAACATTTAAGTGTGCTGTGCTGTGTAATGTCAAAGGCAGAATTCACGACAATGGCAGTTTATCTAGCTGTCTCCCTTTCTCTCTTTTTTTTATTTTAAATAGATGAAAATCAGGAGCATCAGTCTGAGAGAAATGGGTTGTTTATATTTAACAGAATGCAGTACAAGTAGGATTTAATTCTTGCTATATATATATATATATACATAAAATTTTTCAAATGTTACTTCCAAAACCTAAGATAAAAGTTCATGACAATTTTTAATTTATCTCCAAAATGAGAACATATGCCTCCTAGAATTCTGAATTGACTGTTTGTAGAGATTTCAATATTTCAGCGTAGGGTTAGACAATCCATCATTTAGAATTGGCAGAAGTGGTTGTGAGCATTATAACTAAAATAGTCATGGTTTTAGATAGATTTTGTTTTCTCTTAGCTAATACTATCTTCAGAATACATAATTAACATTGCCTGTGCATATTTATTACAAACAGGATAGGAGTTCAATGTCTCTCCATAGTCAAATAATAGAAAAACGCAGTTTATCATGTCATCAATCAACTTTGCCAGCTAAATACAGAAACTAAAATATAAATCAAATAAAGAGTCTGCAACGGACAAGCTAGTTTGCGACATCATATTTAGATCTGATTTCTTCAAAAAGCTAATATTTATTGAGAACCTACTTTGTGCAAACTAGGAGAACATTTAAATCATCCAATTTTGTTCTTCTTGAGTTTGTTGGGTAGAATATCACTACTGTTATGTTAGTAGGTGTTCCGAGAAAACCAAAGGTCAAGAGCCAAAAATGTTTGGAGAATCCTGGGTTAAAGGAAACAAAGGTTATCTTTACTGCAAAATTTTCTGGTTATTTTATGTAACTCTCTAAGAAGAGGATTCAAGTGATAGGAAGTTTCCCAAATAAAAATGGCCATAAAAATACCACCCCTTGCCTCCTACCCCAGGAATGGTTATTAACATAGTAAAGAACTTTATAGCACTGTGGAAAGGTGTCCCTGAATGTCATCTCTTCCAATCTGTTCTTTTTATGAAATGGCAGACTGCAGACCAGTAGATCTGAGTATTTCCTAAAGACAATATTGGATTTAGTTTTGGCTAAAGCAAAATTCTTCACTTTAATCAAGTATTTTTTTTCTAAAATGTAATTCTTCTACCCAAGTCCTGTGTTTTTCCAGGTTCCTACCATCTAGGGGCTATTTAGATGGATTAGTTTATACTATTTAATTAGATTTCATTGTTTTATGTTGCTGAAAATATTTATTTTTCCTTAAATACTCAGGGCTATAGAACCAAAAACCCAAACCTGTTGCCCGCAAGTTAATTTCGACTCATAGCGACCTCATAAGATACAGTATAACTTCCCCATAGGGTTTCCTAGGCTGTAATCTTTGTGGGGGAGTCCTGGTGGCGCAGTGGTTAAGAGATCAGCTGCTAACCAAAATATTAGTAGTTCGCATCCATCAGCCACTCCTTGGAAACCCTACGCGGCTGTCTACTCTATCCTATAGGGTCGCTATGAGTGGGAATTGACCCAACAGCAATGGCAGATTGCCAGGTCTTTTCTTTCATGCAGCGCTAGTGGGTTTGAACCACTGACCTTCCAGTAGCAGCTGAGCTCTTAACTACTGTGCCACCAGGGCTCCTCATAGGGCTAGAGAAACTGTGAAATAAAACTCTATGTTCTCCTCAAATAAAAATATAATGTATCAGGAATAACTGATGTATGTTTGTGTGTGTGAGATTTTATTTTATTTTTGCCTCAAATGATCAGAAAAATCTGTATTTGTCAGTTTACATTCATGGTTTTACTTTATACAACAAGGTACATTGACCCTTCTTTCCCTTGTTGTTTTTGTTGATATTATACTACGATCATATGCTAATGTGTTAAATGGTGAAGTATTTCATTATTAATTCATATTATTAATCATGGAACTGAAACTAATCTTAGGAATGTGCAACTGAGACGGAGAAATAGCTTCATCTTGGGTACAGAACAGCATTTCAGTATTACTTTATTACCAAGGACTTCTTGATTCTCTCCCATGTGAACAATGAATAATATGAGAAACTCCTGGAAATGAAAAAAAGAGGAAAAACCACTTTCTTTGGAACCCCTCTCCTTTGTACATAAGTCAGAGTTTTGTTTCAATATGACAAAAAAATTCACTGAATCTGAGGCAGACTCTTGGTCTTGAAATATAGTGGTTAAGTGCTACGGCTTCTAACCAAAAGGTCGGCGGTTCAAATCCACCAGGCACTGCTTGGAAACTCTATGGGGCAGTTCTACTCTGTCCTATAGGATCACTATGAGTCGGAATTGATTTGACGGCAGTTTGGGTTTTTGGTTCTACGTTTTTACCCCACTTATTAAAAATACTGTTTTTATTTAAAACAACTTGAAAATAAGTGAATTCTGAAGTTATTTTAATATTAGGCAGGTTGTAATAACTCTTGGTAAGGAAATGAATCCCTATTAAACAAAAAGAAATTTTGATTCATTAATAATGAGAACGCCTTTGGAGATATGGTTTATGAAATTGACACTTTAAAACAGATATGTTGCTGCTGATCCAGTCTAAAACCCAAAAATAACCTACTACTGTTGAGTTGATTCTGACTCATAGTGACTCTGTAGGACACAGTAGAACTGCCCTACAGGGTTTCCAAGGCTGTAAGTCTTTATGCAAGCAGACTGCCTCATCTTTCTCCCGTGGAACAGCTGGTGGGTTTGAACTACCGACATTCTGGTTAGCAGCCGAGCGCTTTAACCACTGCACAACCAGGGGTTCTTCTGATCCAGTCTAGACTCCTTTAATTGGCTAGACCTTTCCCCAAAATATGCTTTTGGCAAAAAATATAGCCCACTCTAGTCAACCCCATTAAACACTTGATAAGTTACAATATATAATACTCTATGCTGTATCTATGTTAATGGGGAAGATGTAGGTTTGTCGAGGCTGAAGCTTATACAGTCTGGAGGAACACTCTTTAATAATAAAATTTTATACATTTGCTAATTCAAAATTGCAGCCTATCTCAAGTCCATCCTGTGATAAACCAAAGTTGTTGCCCTCGAGTTGATTCCGATTCATAGCAACCCTATAGCAACTATACGCTATTATTGTTGCTAGGTGCCCTCAAGTTGGTTCCAACTCATAGTAACCCCATGCACAAGAGAACTAAACACTGCCCAGTCCCACACCATCCCCACAATCATTGTGTTTGAGTCCATTGTTGCAGGCACTATGTCAATCCATCTCTTTGAGGATCTTTCTCTTTTTCGCTGACCCTCTACTTTACCAAGCATGATGACCTTCTCCAGGGACTGGTTCCTCCTGATAACATGTCCCAATTATGTGAGACAAAATCTCGCCATCCTTGCATCTAAAGAGCATTCTGGCTGTACTTTTTCCCAAGACAGATATTTTCCTTCTTTTGGCAGCCCATGGTATATTCAATATTATTTGCCAACACCGTAATTCAAAGGCATCAATTCTTCTTCAGTCTTCCTTATTCATTGTCCAGCTTTCACATGCATATGAGGCAATTGAAAACACCATGGCTTGGGTCAGGTGCACCTCAGTCCTTAAAGTGACATCTTTGCTTTTTAACACTTTAAAGAGATCTTTTGCAGCAGATTTGCCCAATGCAATGCGTCATTTGATTTCTTGACTGCTGCTTCCATGGGGAATAATAGTTGTATTAACTGGTCTTCCTCGTAGGAGTATGAATATTATCCTATCATTGACAGCGTTGTACTTCAGGATAGATCTTGAAAAGTTCTTTTTGATGATGAATGTGATGCCATTCCTCTTCACTTTGTCATTGCTGACATAGCAGACCTTGTGATTGTCAGATTTAAAATGGCCAATACTGGTCCATTTCAGCCCACTAGTGCCTAGGATATCAATGTTTATGCATTCCATTTCATTTTTTACAATTTCGAATTTTCCTTGATTCATACTTCTTACATTTCACCTTCTGATTATTAATGGAGGTTTGCAGCTGTTTCTTCTCATTTTGAGTCATGCCACATCAGCAAATGAAGGTCCCGAGAGCTTGACTCCATTCATCATTAAGGTAGACTCTATTTTGAGGAGGCAGCTCTTCCCCAGTCGTATTTTGAGTGCCTTCCATCCTGAGGAACTCATCTTCAGGCAATATAACAGACAATGTTCTGCGATTCATAAGGTTTTCACTGGCTGATTTTTTTCAGAAGTAGACTGCCAGTTCCTTCTTCCTAGTCTATCTTTGTCTGGAAGATAAGCTGAAACCTGTCCACCATGGGTGACCCTGCTGGTATTTGAATACCAATGACACAGCTTATAGCTTCCAGCATCACAGCAAGCCATTACAGTACGATAAACTGACAGATGTGTGGGGACCCTATAGGACAGAGTAGAACTGCCCCATAGGATTTCTAAGAAGAGGCTGGTGGATTCAAACTACTGACTTTTTTGGTTAGCAGCCAAGCTCTTAACCACTGTACCACCAGGGCTCCCTCAAGTCCTTGGAGAGGGTCTATTACAGTTAGGGGCCTTAAACTTAGGTTTCAATAGCTTCATGGTAAATCAGATTTTGCATTTTACAATTGGGTATCACGATCACATTATCACAATGGAGACCAGGGGAGCTTTGGCAGCTCTGAGATGAAGCTCTCTGAATATCAGTTTCTTTATTACAGTACAGATGAGTACATATTTGATAGGATCATCTCTTCTCTAAGTTTCCTTCCAATTGCACAGTTTCTATTTTTTAATTGGAGAAGCCATCACTTTTGGAATGAGTAGAACTCTTCATAGATGTGCCAAAGTCTTAAGTTTGGTGCCACTGTGTAATGATTTTAATGACAACCTTTATGAAAAGCTTTTTTTTTAAAAAAATCTAATGCTAATCCTACCTGATTGGTAGCTTATTGAAGGTAGAAAGTGTGTCTTATTTCTCAGTGTGCTTTTAAAACCTACACAAGTGATGGTATTCAATAGGCATATTAATTAAATGTTGATAGAAAAAAAATTGAATTTAGAGAGTATTGCTACTGTTCAAAATGTATGTTGGCAGCACTAAACCTGTGTATTTTTCTATGATTAAAATAACATAAAAATTAAAATAAATGTGATGATTTTAAACATAGCTCATAGATAAATAAGAGGAAATATTATTCATATTCCTAAAACAATAACTGTTAACATTTGTGGTTCGATTATTTTTTAAAAAGTAGTTCACCCAATATATACGAATGTCTCTGTGTTTCCATAATTTTATACATGCATACATGAATGCAAATCTTTTAAAAATTTATTGAAATAGGAAGAAGTAAAATAAAATATCTTTAATCTGCAGTAGCTCTCCATTTTGTGAACAACAAAAGAGTTAATTTACAGATTTAGCAATAGCCAGACACATCAAATACTGCCTTTTGTTGTTTCAATAATGCAAGAATACAAAACATAATAACAGTCTTAAAGGAGGAAAAGTCAAGTATCTTACTAAAACAGTCTTGCAATTTCAGTACAATGCATTTTAGGGGATAGATGGACTATTGCATATAGATTAAATTTGACAAGATGCCAGACCATTGCTGTATTTCTACTTTTAATTCAGTACCCTCCTTGATAAATGTGGGGCAGAAATATATATTTTTTGGTTTGTCCTGATGTGGAAAACCAATTGAATGATATTTCAAAACTCTGCCATGACTTTGTGTCTGGCTTACATTATTTTATAGATAGCTGGAGGGTATTTTAGCTTTGACATTTCACTTTTCCTGAAAATAGTGACGATTCATGGGCCAGCACTACACAGGGCTCCCATTTATCTTTCCAAACGTGCAGTGTGGTTTGCCTTTTTATCCACCCAGGACCACTGTCCAGGGAGGCTCGCTTGTCAAGGCCAATGCAGCTTTGATGAAGCAGCATCTCAAGATATTATGGTTTAAATTCTGGACAGCACTTGAGAGTGGATTGTTTACTAGTTTTGTTGCTCACTGTGAGTTGTTCCTCTCTCAGTCAGGAATTCAGAATGGTCTTTTAACTGAGCCTTGCTTACGGTTTATGCCCTTTGAAGATAGAAGAAATCCAAAGAAGACATATTTGCATGTGGTGGGGCAGGGACAATATGAGGAGCTGGAAGAGACACAAGGAATCATTTCTATCCTGGCATCATTGAAGCTTCAGAGCACATAGGTGGCTCTGCCAAGTCAAACACATAACCTTGTCTTTTGACTAAAGTTGAGAAAGGTTTTTAGAATAAAACCTTGAGATGTGCAAAACACCAAAGGGCAGAGCCAGCAAAATAGGTCTGTGAATAAGTAGAATAAATGCAAGTTAAGACCAGTTTTCGTCTGAACAACAACTAGAGTTCCTAATGCAGAAGTCTAGGAACTACTAGCAACTCTAACCTCTCAGATCTTGGTGGAATGCTCAGTGTTTGCAACCACGTATCTTTATTAATTTATAATTTTCCCTAGTCCATCTAAGTCCTATAACCTGCCTTGACCATGATGACCTGGTCTGTACAATCAACCCCTACCAAGGTTGCTACAGCTTATGCTGGCTCATGGCAGGATGATGCACTCATCTTGGAGGCCCAGTTTTTTTTACACAAACCCTTAAGATTAGCAGAAGAGATCATCACCCTTCAACAGTTTTCCAAAGAGTGTTCTATTCCCTTGAGCTTCTTCACATTGGAAAATGGAATAATTTCAATTCATTTAACAGGATTAGAGCATTCTTGGGGTAAGCGGGCACCAACACATGTCAATCTGAAGCAGGCTAAGAGGACCACCGAACCCAATAGTGAAACATGAAAAGTCTTATTATGTCCATGAGAGATTCATTTGTTTAACTCATCTCTTTTTTCATTTGTAACATATCTGAGGAAAGTTAAGTAATTCACACCATATTTTTAATTTTAAAAATGAGATCAAAATGCAGCTAAGTTCCACCTTATGAAATGGGAGAGTGGTGGTAAAAGAAGCAGAAGCTGTACTGAAGAATGACTTGCGGGGCTTTAATTTCTCCATAATCTCCATTTATCCCACACAAAATCATTCCAAATAAACATATTATCTAGATTAAAGCAGTGTTTTGTCATGCAAAGTTCTACAGCATGTTTCTTAGCCTCTCCTTATACTACTGTATAATCACAAAATGCCACTCCAACCTACAAAAATGGAGACAGCAGTGGACAGAAGACCTGGAGGAAGACATAGGACTCCACTTGCCTTGGTGGCGACTGCATCCAATCCCCCAACTTCTTCTTCCTCCTTTTTTGTCCAGGCAATGGTAGACTAAACATATTCTATGAATACACCAGGATTCTTGGTACCATAACAGGGAATCAACTTTCAAGTATCTATGGGTTGATCCAGTTTACGTATCAACCAGAGTTAAACAAATAGAAAATACATTGTGAGACAATTAAAAATATTTGCTCAGCAGAACTTGTAGAAGGCAAGGTCATAGAAGCTCCATGAACATCCAAACTCCCTGAAGGACTGAATTGCTGGACTGAGGGCTATGGGGACTATGGTCTCAGGGAACATCTAGCTCAATTGGCATAACATTGTTTATAAAGAAAATGTTCTACATTCTACTTTGGTGAGTAGCGTCTGGGTCTGAAAAGCCTGTGAGCAGCCATCTAAGATACTCCACTGGTCTCACCCCTTCAGGAGCAAGAGAAAATGAAGAAAACTAAAGACACAAGGGACAGATTAGTCCAAAGGACTAATGGACCACAACTACCATGGCCTCCACCAAACTGAGGTCAGTACAACTAGATGGTGCCTGGCCACAACTACTGACTGTTCTGACAAGGATCACAATAGAGGGTCCTGGACAGAGCCAGAGGAAAATGTAGAACAAAATTCTAATTCATACAAAAAGACCAGACTTACTGGCCTGACAGAGACTGGAGAAACCCCAAGAGCATGGCCCCCAGACACACTTTAAGCTCAGTAATGAAGTCACTCCTGAGGTTCACCCTTCATCCAAAGGTTAGCCAGGCCCATAAAACAAAATGAGACTAAAGGGGCATACCAGTCCAGGGGCAAGGACTAGAAGGCAGTGGGGGACAGGAAGGCTGGTAACGGGGAACCAAGGTCAAGAAAGGAGAGTGTTGACAAGTCATGGGGTTGTTAACCAATGTCATAAAACAATATGTGTACTGTTTAATGAGAAGCTAGTTTGTTCTGCAAAGCTTCTTCTAAAGTACAATAAAATATATATATGCTCAGAATGAACAATGTCAACCACAGTTGCCATCCCAGTGGGCCTGGAAAGTAGAGCTGAAGCTGAGGACCAAAGCGCCTTCTCTCAGGATCCAGAAAGTGTGGCCAACACCTAGAGTCTGGAGGGCAGGGCCATTGTGTAAATAGTCTCAGAGAACAGAGGCTTATTTTCAACACAGTGCTAATGTAATGTGTTCTACTGACTTGTTTGGTGCCTGTTATCTCTTCTTTCCCTCCAATTTCTCCCATTTGTAATGGAAATGTCTACCTTGTGCCCGTTCCACCATTGTACTTTGGAAGCAGATAACTTGCATTCTAGATTTCACAGATGAAGAAGAAATTTTTGGATTTTGGACTTGGAGTTGATTTAAAACTTTTGCTATGCTACGATGGGGTGAATGTGTTCTACATGTGGCAAGGACATGAATTTTTCGGGGCCAAAGGGTAGAATGTCAAGGATTGAATCGTGTGCTCCAAAAATATCTGTCAACTTGGCTAGGCCATAATTACCAGTACTGTGTGACTGTCTGTCGACCAGTTTGTCATCTGATGTGATTTTCCTTTGTGTTGTAAATCCTACCTTTATGATGTTAATGAAGCAAGATTAGAGGCAGTTATGTTAATGAGGCAGGACTCAAACTACAAGATTAGGTTATGTCTTAAATCAATCTCTTTTGAGATATAAAGAGAGAAGCTAGCAGAGAGACAGAGGGACCTCGCACCACCAAGAAACAAGAGCCAGGAGAATAGTGTGTCCTTTGGACCTGGGGTTCCTGTGCTAAGAAGCTCCTCAACTGCGAAGATTGATGACAAGGACCTTCCCCCAGATCTGACAGAGAGAGAAAGCCTTCCCTTGGAGCTAAACCCTGAATTCTGACTTCTAGCCTCCTAGACTGTGAGAGAATAGATTTGTTTGTTAAAGCCATCCACTTGTGGTATATCTGTTATAGCAGCACTAGATAACTATGACATTCACTTAGTAGGCAACATGCATTGTTTGAAGTTAATAACACCTATTACGATAAGAGAATACGTCTTGCCATCCAATTCTCATCATAAATAATTTCCATCTGCTGGCAACCCCTTCCAGTAGTGGCTAGTTGCAAACTAAGGGCTAAGAGTCTGCAAGCAGCTGGGATCCTTCCTAGTACTGTGGAATCTGAACTGTGGGGTGAAGTGGCAAGTTACATATATATATATATGTATATGCGTATATAAGTATATATATTTAAAAAAAAGAAAAGTCAATATAAGAAGCCCATCTATACATTAGACATGATTTTAATGAATAAGCTTTGGTTAAGACAGTCTGAGCCTCGTGTTGTTTATTAGGTTATTTCCTTTTTCTTTATCCTGTTAATTGAAAAATGACTGTTTAGGTCTTTAATTGCCTTCTCTACAGTAACTTGGAGAGCTGTAGCATAGATGGTTTCTATTGTGTGCATTTATAGAGGAATTTTTAACTTGCCAGTGAGTTGTGTCACATTTCAGGAAAAAAAAAAAAAGCAAATCATTTCCCCAGAACAGAAAGTTGCCATTATCAAGGATGCTATTCCAGTGGCATCATCTACTTTACCCAATGGCAGCAGCTTAAAATTCCCATGGAAACTGGATCTGACATGATATCTGCTAATGTGCATTCCCCCACAGCAGCATCAGTTGAATTAAAAAGGAAACATAAATCGTCTTATCAGAATCTTTTCCAGCACAGTCCATGTTCTCACAATCACTGTGTTTCCTTATCAAAAGCAATTTATCACCCATTGACCTGCAGCCCCAGGGAATGCCTTTGTAAGAAAACATGAGAGATATAATAATAACAACAATAACCATAAAAATAATAATTATAACAACATTAATAATAAAAAATTGTATGTAACAAGAATATAATAATCCAGGTGATTCATCCATAAAATTAGAGATAGTAGTGCTTACTTACTTTGATTGTTAGGGTTAAACTTATGTAAAACATCATATACATGGGAAAGCTGGACAATGAATAAGGAAGATTGAAGAAGAATTGATGCCTTTGAATCATGGAGTTGGCAAAGAGTATTGGATATACCATGAACTGCCAGAAGAACAAACAAATCCATCTTTGAAGAAGTACAGCCAGAATGCTCCTTAGAAGCGAGGACGGCGAGACTTCATCTCACTTTCTTTAGCAGGAGGGACCAGTCCCTGGAGAAGGACATCATGCTTAGTAAAGCAGCGTGTCAGCAAAAAAAACGAAGACCCTCAATGAAATGGATTGACACAATGGCTGCAACGATGGGCTCAAACATAGCAACGATTGTGAAGATGTAACAGGACAGGGCGGTATTTTGTTCTGTTGTACATACAGTTGCTATGAGTTGGAACCTACTCGATGATACCTAAAAACAACAACAAAACATCCAATAGAGAAGTTTCAAAAACAGTTTCTCTTTCCTTCTTTTTGGAGCCCTGGTGGTGCAGTGGTTAAAAGCTCGTTTACTAACCAAAAGGACAGCAGTTGGAATCCTTCAGCCGCTCCTTGGAAACCCTGTGGGGCCATTCTACTCCGTCCTGTAGTTTGTTATGAGTCGGAATCGACTCAACAGCAATGGGTTTGGTTTCCTTCTTTTTAAAAATTTCTTCCTCCAATTTTCCACCCCTAATTCCTTCTTTTCTCTTTCTTTCATTCTTTTCTTTCTTCCACCTCACTCACCCTCTTTCCCTTCCTTGCTGCTTCCTTCTTTTCTTCCTTATTTACATCCGTCTTTCCTTTCTTTCTTCTTTAGATATCTGTTTTTCCTTCTGTATTTGAAGAGCAACCCAGGAATAAACCCTATGGTCACAAAGGAACTAAAAGTGTCCTTTATATTCCACACCATCACCTGATTTTGTCTAACTTATATCTACCCAGGCATTAGTAGTCTGTGGCTACAAAAATAAATAACTGGGCCAAATTCCTTCTAAGATAACTGAGAAGCTACTGTACACAGACATATGAAGCTACAGCCTTTCTACAGTGCATCCCAGTGTTGACCCATTGATCAGAAAAACTCCAGGGAAGAGCAGTAGCTCTCTGAATCATCCAGGCAGGCTGTTAAACAGGAAAACCAGATTTTCCCTTCTGCTTCCACGGACAGGCTATTGGTTCTGATTTTCCTTTAAGTGTGTCAGGCGGGGAGAAAATGCTATGAAGAGAGATCTGGATGCAAGTTAAGAGTCACAAATGTGAATAACATTTAGTTCCTCATTTTGTGTTTCCATCTGCCTGGCCTCACTCATTCACTGATCCATATATACAACAAATATTTATCAAGTCCCGGTTTTCCCTCAAACCTCCACATGATGCCACCTTATCTGTTTATTGCATTCTCTTAATAACGTCTCACTTGGATTTCTCCAATAGCTTTTTACTTTTTTTGTTTTTCCTATGCTCACCCTTTTCCTCCAATCTACCCAACACACCTATTGCCAGATCAAATTTGCTAAGGGGCTATGTGGATGCTGTTATTCCCATTCTCATGCTTCGAGGGTCTTCCCAGTTTCATGGAATGAAACCTGAACTCTTTAGCCTTCAATGTAGGGCCCTATAATTCCAATTCTTGTATATCATATACTTAAGATAGACTGAACTATTTGTTTTTCCCTTTCCTTGCCCTCTTTTTCTCTTCCTGTCTTCAGGCTATGCTCTCCACCTGAAATGCTGTTTGGCTTATATATCCTGTTAGCCTTCTTACCTCACTCAAATGCCAGGTTTCCCTTGGTTTTCTGTTCTTTGTCCTCTGGTTGGAGGTCATCTCTGGGTCCTCTAAAATCCATGGCATTTTCTCTCTCTCATAACTTTTTGCACTTTCTGTCAAATTTTATAGTTATATGTATTTATATACATGGCTTATTTAGCCTTGTAGAGCCTACCATTGAGTTAGCTTTTTATTCCAATGATGTGCTTTAAACATAGTCCTCAGTTGGTGAAGAAATAAATGATTATTTAATAATTATTTAGTAATTATTACTATAAATATATTAGTGCTATCTGCTAACCATCTGGAAACAAAAACAAAGTGAGATTCCCAGATTACATCTTACACCAAAATAAATTCCACATGAATGTACATATAAATTTGTATGTAAAGACTTACATGTAAAATTGCATAACATCACAAAATTACTAGAAGAAAATGTATATAAATGTTTAATCTTGATCTGAAAGAATGGGTAAAATTTGACAACAAAGGAAGTGCTGATATAGGGAATAGTGAATTAAGTTAAATAAAAAATAAAACATTAGTAGCACAATGCAATTTTTTTAAAGTATCCACAATTGGAGGGATAAAGTAATAATATGTGGTTAGGATGGCTAGTTAATATGGTAAAAATCGGTTAATATCCTTATATATTATATTATGACCTTACTGCTATTTTAAAAACTATATATATATCACTAAAAAAATGAAAAATATTCAGTTAACAAAAAAGTAATGGTTTTGGAAAAACTATTCAAAAATATTAAATATAATATTATATGACATTTTGACCACTTTAATACCCATGGAAATAAAAATTAAAATGGGATATTATTTAATTAGAATGCAATGATTCACAGAAGAATAATATCCAGAATTAGTTAACTTCTGGAAAATGAACATTCATATACAATGACGGCAAGATTATAAACTGGTATAACCTTTGGAGAGGGCAATTTGGCATTATGAGTCAAAAACCTTCAGAATGATCGTACCAATTTACTCAGTCATTTCTCTTCTAGGAACTTAACCTAAGGAAATATTCACTTCAGTGCAAATGTATATGTTTGGTTTCGAGCCATTAGGTGGCCCACCTGTGGAAATGAAGTGGACTTTATGGTATAACTACTTACAGCCACCACTAGTGCTTCAGTGGAGGTTTGCAACTGCTGTCATGCTGAACAGCTTTTACTGGAGCTTCCACACTAAGATAGACTAAGAAGAAAGGCCTGGTAATCTGCTTCTGAAAATCAGCCAATGAAAACCCTGTAGACCACAATGGTCCGATCTGCAACCCTTCATAGCGATGCACAGGACCAGGTTGGCCTGGCAGTTAACAACAAATTTATGGTAACCGTATTCATAGTTACATTTACCTTACTTCACCTTTTTTTATTTTTCTGTTCTTTATTAATTGTGATGTTTTTCTGTATTTTCTAAATCCTTAGATGCAAGAGCAAATGCTTTCTGGAGCAAGATGAAATACTAACACACATACCTACCACTGATATTTATAGTTGCAGCTTTTAACAGAGTGCCTAATATGTAGGAACCATTCAACAATTTCTAATTAAATAAAACTGAAGTCAGTATTTTATCATAGGAACTATATGAGCAGAGCCTGCATGACCCACTTGTCAGAAATGTTTGTCTCCCTGTGAAATAAAATAAATCTTTCAGGCTCCTCCAAGTCTCATCTCTAGAGGCCATGTCCATGGTATACTTAGTTAATTGATTTTGATATGCTTTCACATTTTGTACACAGATCTGCTTCATTTTGCAGAAGCACCATCTCTATGGAGGTTTTGAGACAGAGCTGACAGAAGTTGCTATTTACATAGTCCCCTAGGTAAGTCCACTCAACCTGCCCTGCAAGTCATCAGAACACCAGTGCCTTTCGTTTGCATAGGCAAGTGTGTATTAACATGCCAGTTAGCAAAATCTGCATCTTATTTATCTCATCACTATATACAATGCTTTAATTTTCAGCTAAAAACAAGTCCAAACCTAGACTCCTCATCACTGCTGTCAGGCGTTGGTCTAATGGGCTGTGGGCAGCAATGTTTTTCATACATTTTTCAAGGTAGGAACTTGAAGTGACTGTGACATGCCAATCTGAAAATTGTATCTTAAGAACATATTTCACATAATATGCAGAAAGTATAATTCCTGGGATGAATTAACAATTATTAATTTATAAAGGTGAAGAAATACAAACAAAACCTAATATAAAAATAATGTTATGCAAAAATGTAACAATAAGTAAGGAAAGTAATGGTTTGATTTTGTCCTAGGTTAAGTTTTAAATAAATATTTCATTACTTATCTTAGGAAAAAAAAAAAAGACTTAATACCTTATCTATAAAGCATAAAGTTTGGTAACTGTACACACATTTTCTCAACAGGCAAATATTGCAATACGTGTAACTGAAGATTAAAATCAAGAATATTAATTTTGCATAGGCTTGAAAGGGTTTGTTAACCAGAAACCAAATCTTTTGCAAAGCATTTGCTGTGGTTATACTATGAATAGAACAAAAAATATCCTGACATCCAAAGGCTGAATCACCAACATGTAGTAAAGATTTCAGGTTAGAGGGTGCTCTTACAGTACCTGCAAAGATTGAGATTTCTTTCACCTTAGATAATGTACCTTTACTTTAAATATAACTTTTAAAATGGTTATTGGTCATTTGTGTTTGCTCTTTTGTCAATCTCTTGGTCAAAATCTGCCAATTTCTAGTATGAATCTAACATTTGACAAGCTGATTCTAAATTTTACAGGTAAGCTTATATGACTACGAACATTTAAGATAATTTTAAAGATGAGTAAGGATCAGGAATTTATTGTGAAATTATAGTAATTGAAAGTTTGTTACTCGTGCTGCAAGAGACAATAGACAAATAGGGCAGAAGTGAGCACAGAGTCCCAATCATCAATGGGAACTTCTATATGACAGAAACAGCATCTGAAGAAAGATATGACCTATTCAGTGAATGCTACTGGGACAAGTGACTATTCACAGGAAAAAAAGAAAATGCTACATTCCTAGTAAACCATCAAATCCACTGCCATCAAGTCGATTCTGACTCATAGTGAAATCCCTAATGGATTAAAGACCTAAATGTGAAAAGCAAAATTATGAGGCCCTTTGGAGACAAAAAAGGGGCATACGTTTATAGTCTTTCCTGCAAAAGACACGCAATATAAAGGAAAAAAAAAGATAGATTGGACAACATTAAAATTAATAAACTTCTACACACAAAGGACACCTTAATGGCAAAACCAGAAATTATTTGCAACCCTGTTAGTAAAATTATCAAAGGATGGGAACAGGTAAAGCTAAATGACATAAGTAAATACCTTCATTTGCAGAAAAGAAGCTGCAAGTTAAAAAAATGATAACATATTGTTCTCATTATATTGTCACATTATTCTCATCACATTGTCAAACATTTTAAAATATCATAATGCTAAGTGTTGTAGAGGATATGGGGCTTCTCATACATCTCTGGTGGTAGTGTAAATTAGTACTAACTTGCATAACAAAAGTGTAGTATCTAGTAAAATCAAAGATACACACATACACACATTCCAGGACCTATAATTTCAACCTCTATGCAGATTCTTCTCTATCCAAAACTAAAAACCAGTTGCTGTCCAGTAGATTTGAACTCATTGCGATGTCATGTGTGTCAGAGTAGAACTATGCTCCATAGGTTTTCAATGGCTGATTTTTCAGAAGTAGTTTGCCAGGCTTTTCTTCTGAGGCACCTATGACCTTTAGTTAGCAGCTAAGTGTGTTAACTGTTTGCACCACCCAAGGGGTCCCTTCTCTATAACCCAGAGGAAATCTAGCACATATGCATAAGTGCATGTCTACAAGGAGTTTACCGAAGCATTCTTTATGACACCAAAATATTGAAATTAATTTAAGGTATATTCATGTAATACAATATGATTTCAAACCAAACAAACAAAAACCTGTTGCCGTGGAGTCGATTCCAATTCATAGAATATAAAATTAATGAAACTGAGCCACATGAATACACATAGATAAATCTTGAAAACAATGTTGAGTGGGGAAAAAAGCAAGATACACATGCATGATACCTCTTACAGAAAATAAATAAAAACACCCAAATTGATACCACATACTGTTGAAAACACATTTGTTGTTGTTTTTGTTAGGTGTTGTAGAGTCGGTTCTGACTCTCAGCCACCCTACGTACAGAACAAAACACTGCCTGGTCCTGCGCCACCCTCACAGTCACCGTTATGCTTGAGCCCATTGTCACAGCAACTGCGTGAAGTAAATGTATGGAAAACATGAGTGGAAAGGCGAATCATCAACCTCAGCATAGTGGCACCTCTGAGAAGGAGAGTGGAGGGATCACATCAATAAGAATACAAATGCAGCTTCAACTGTGTAATGTGCATTTTAATTAAAATATCAGAAACAAATATGGCAAAATGTTGACATTTATTAAATCTGGTATTTGTCATATTAGTCTTTGATTTTCAAATGCAGTTAAAACATTTCATAATTAAAAAGCATTTGATTATGTAAAAAGATGTTTTAATTCTCACAACTACAAATGTTAGGTAAATTATAACAAATTATAATGTAATTATTCTCTAGATAATGCTTCTCATGAAGGCGCTCAAAACAATCTAAGACTTTTTTAATAACAGAAAAATATTTTTTTTTCCAAATTTTGATTGTTACGCTTGACTTATGTTTCCTCTCTTGCCCTTATCAAAAACCTGCTTTTAGGAAGGATCTGATCAGTTAGTTCGCATTGCAGTATAAAAATATAATTAAATAGAATTTGTTTATCTCCCGGTATCATTTGGATCTCGCAAGAGAAAACACGATTTTGAATAATATCAAAGGATTGGCAAGCATTAGTGGACAAGGGTAGAATTTTTCAGTAGTGTTATTAATGTTGCTAAATAAATTGTTTTTCATTTGAGGTATTCCACTGAAGCTAGGAATTACTTACTCAGCATTCCACATGGAGAAAAGAATAGTACCTCAAATACTTTAGAAATGTAGCCAAAATGCATAAATCCTTTGTTTTTTAATTAAGAGTTCCATCGTGCTGCTCACATTTCAAGAAATAATATTGATATTTGATTTTTATAACTTAAAGATAAATCAGCTTTACTTCCAACAAAATATAGGCACATAGTTGGTGGCATTAGAAAAGGTCTGCTGAGACTATGACCTGTAAGTTTAAACTCATTTTTTTAACAGTAGCAATAGCCGTTGTCTTTAGAATGAGTCACAAAATCATTTGGTTTCTGCTTTTCTCAATCACTTTCTGAAGGTATTTAGGGCCACAACACCAAATGCAGAAGCAGTCAGCATTATCTGAAGTTTATTCTGCAATGAAAATGCACAGTTCAGCAGTGATCTACTATGAATGTGTCTTTAGTTTTCACTCCTGCCTTAATAATTGTTTATGATTTTCCTCTTTTCTCAATTTTAATTTGGATATTCTTAAACATAAAGAAAAACTGAGGGAATAGATTCTTATTTGATCATGTAATGACCACGTTGCTCTCTGCTTCTCTCTCACTCTCTTGCTCTTTCTCTCCCCCCCACCAGTTTACATTTTATTTAACCATTTAGAGGTGACACTTCAACTCCCAAAATGTCAATACTCACCTCCTAAGAATAGGGTACTGTCTTAGTCATCTAGTGCTGCTATAACAGAAATACCACAAGTGGATGGTTTTAACAAAGAGAAGTTTATTTCCTCACAGTCAAAGTAGGGTGAAAGTTCAGTTTCAGGGCGTCAGCTCCTCTCTGTCGGTCTTCTCTTTGGTGTTCCCCCGGACTAGGAGCTTCTCTGCACAGGGACCCCGGTCCAAAGGACGCGCTCTGCTCCGGGCACTGTTTCCTGATGGTATGAGGTCCCCCTGTCTCACTGCTCGCTTCTGTCTTTTATATCTCAAGAGATTGCCTCAGGACACAATCCAATCTTGTAGATCCAGTCCTGCCTTACTAACACAACTGCCACCCATCCTCCCTCATTAACATCATAGAAGCAGGATTTACAACATATAGAACAATCATACAGTACCAGAAATCATGGCCCCGCCAAACTGATACACACATTTTTTGAGAGGACATAATTCAACCCATGACAGGTATATTTTCTCACTCAGTTACAGTACTACTCACACCTAAAAAATGTCTCAGCCAGTAATTGGGATTTTCAACTTAGAGCTATTTTTTTTCCTTTTTCAACTAAAACTATTATCAGTATAATATGCCCTCAAATATTGAGAATATAAATCAAGGATATTTTTAAAAATGTTTTCTGCTAGTTCTTGAAGTCAATCTACTCCACAGACTCACATTTGCTTAGATTCCATAGGATGGTCTTTTGGTTTCCAACTACAGAATGCTGCCCAGATAATCTTACTGTGCTCATTCACAGTTCATGAAAGGATGTCTGTGTTGTCTAATATTGAGAAGTGAGATTCCTTTTGTCACCGAGTGTTGAGTCCCTGCTCAAAGCTTTTAGTCGCAAAGATGAATAAATAAAGGGGAAAAAAATTTATTTTGTTTCTTTGGGTGTAGATATGTAGTTTTGTTTTGGTTGGGGCCCAGATGACCACAAGGAGTAGAGGGCAAGCCATCTGAAAGATAATCTCTCAGCAGGAGTTCTTGAGGTTTGGTCAAGCAGTTTCTTTTTAGCCTCTAGGTGTGAGGATACTTTCCTGCCTGCACTGTGGTGAAGCAGCTGAAGACTAGACTTTTTGTCTTAGCCCACTAGCCTATTACCCTCTCTGAGAGACTGGGAATGTATTCTTCAGGGCAGAGAGAGCTATAAGTATTTTTTGACAGTAAGAGAAATACTACTGGGGTTTTAGATCAGTTAGAGATCTACCTAATGTGACAGGATGCTTTGCCAGCATGAAAACTTCTTTTCCTGCTTTTTTTTTTTTTTTTTGGGGAAATCTGGTATTAATCAGGGCACAGTATTCCTGCTCTAAATCCAGCTCCATATTAGGAGCTTGCTGCAAAAATGGTCTCACTTTACTTAGGCGAGGACTGATATTCAAGCAGGATGACCCAGTATGCCCATCAGTTGCTAAAATATTTAAATACTCTATCTTGATTGTTCCACCTCTGAACTTTGCACAGACTACAGACTAGCAAATAAAGACCCTTCAACAAGGGTCTTCAAGATGTATCTCTTCTGATTGGCACTGAGCCTTTCAAAGTATAAAATATTTTATTGCCATTTCTGCTTGGGGGCCAGGTATATAAATGAAAAGCTAGAGGGAACCACTTTTGTGCTTCAACATACAGACAACATACAAATTCACAAAGAGATTAATGTGAAGCAGATTAGTGAGTAGAATTTACCATGCAGGATGTTTATTAGGGAGTATTGTTGGGATCAACACCTGTGGATGGGAGGGGGAAGGAGTTAGATTGGGTAGAGCAAGTCAAGGTGCAAAGTAAGCAAGTCAAGGTGCAATGTAAGCCAATAACAGATTTCGTTGACCTCAAGGGGAGCTCTGGAGCTCAAATGAGCCATCATAGGTGTGCCTCACTAGGGCAAAATGGCCAGGACTTTATAGCCTCCCTCTGTCAGCCACTAGAGTGAGCTGCCTCAGAAGGGCATGATCTTGGGTGAAGTTGCTTTCTCCCGCTGAGTTAGTCCCCAAAGTGACTGGTAGCTGAAGGATCTCTGCTGATAGGATTCCTAACAGCAAGACGAGTCCTTCTTTGAAAGGAGATCTAGTTGGTGCATCTCCATGTTGACCACATCAATACTATGGCTTATTACATCACTGAATAAAGATTAATGAGTTTTTAGGATGGTTTTGGTTTTTAAATCAAATTTTTAAAACTGAAGTCTTGTTTTTTGATTTTTTGTTTCTTGTTTAGTATTTGCACAGTATATTTAGTTTGAATATCCACAGACATTAGTTATATATGTATCTGGGATTAAATGTATTTCTAAATCTAATAATTTTAATTTAGCATCAACATTTCTCATAACACCTTGTTTTTCTAACTCTATATTTTTTCTCCATTTTCTCTACTTTATAAAATTTCCTCTCCCAGAACAAATAAATAATAATTAATAAATAGACCTTGGGAAAAGTAATAATATTAGAATCAGAATAATGTAGACTATAATAGAAGAATGATATTACAGTGTTTGGAAACCATTCGCAGATTTCTTGACTATTGATGGGCTTGCTCGTGAAATTGTAAAAACTTCAAATTCGGAATTAAGCCATACTTCTCAATTTCCTCTACTTGTCGTTGTTGTTAGGTGTCGTCGAGTCCGTTCTGACTCATAACTATCCTATGAACAACAGAATGGTCCTGTGCTATCCTCACAATCGCTGTGATGCTTGAGCCCATTGTTGCAGCCACTGTGTCAATCCTTCTCATTGAGGGTCTTCCTCTTTTTCATAGACCCTGTACTTTACAAAGCATGATGTCCTTCTCCAGGGACTGATCTCTCCTGACAACATGTCCAAAGTGTGTAAGATGTAGTCTCACCATCCTTGCTTCTAAGAGGTATTCTGGTTGTACTTCTAAGGCAAACGTGTTTGTTCTTTTGGTAGTCCATGGTATATTCAATATTCTTCGCAGACACCACAATTCAAAGGCATCAATTCTTCTTCGGTCTTCCTTATTAATTGTCCAGAATTCACATGCATATGAAGCAATTGAAAACACCATGGCTTGGGTCACGCGCACCTTAGTCCTCGAGGTGACATCTTTGCTTTTCAACACTTAAAGAGGTCTTTTGCAGCAGATTTGCCCAGGGCGATGCATAGTTTGAGTTCTTGACTGCTGTTTCCATGGGTGTTGATTGTGGATCCAAGTAAAATGAAATCCTCAACAACTTCAATCTTTTCTCCATTTATCATGATGTTGCTTACTAGTCCAGTTGTGAGGATTTTTGTTTACTTTATGTTGAGGTGTAATCCATACTGAAGGCTGTGGTCTTTGATCTTCATCAGTATTTGTTTCTAGTCCTCCTCACTTTCAGCAAGCAAGTTTGTGTCATCTGCATAACGCAGCTTGTTAACGAGTCTTCTTTCAATCCTGATGCCCCGTTCTTCTTCATATAGTCCAGCTTCTAGGATTATTTTCTCAGCATACAGATTGAATAGGTATGGTGAAAGGATACAACCCTGATGCACACCTTTCCTAACTTTAAACCACGAAGTATCCCCTTGTTCTGTCCAAACAACTGCCTCTTGATCTATGTACAGGTTCCTCGTGAGCACAATTAAGTGTTATGGAATTCCCATTCTTCGCAATGTTATCCATAATTTGTTATGATCCACACAGTCGAATGTCTTTGCATAGTCAATAAAACACAGGTAAAAATCTTTCTGGTATTCTCTGCTTTCAGCCAGGATCCATCTGACATCAACAATGATATCCCTTGTTCCAAGTCATCTTCTCAATCCAGCCTGAATTTCTGGCAGTTCCTTGTCGATATACTGTTGCAGTTGCTTTTGAATGATCTTCAGGAAAATTTTACTTGTGTGTGATATAAATGATATTGTTCGATAATTTCCACATTCGGTAGGATCAGCTTTCTTGGGAATAGGAATAAATATGGATCTCTTCCAGTTGGTTGCCCAGGAAGCTGTCTTCCAAATTTCTTGGCATAGACAAGTGAGCGCTTCCAGCGCTGCATATGTTTGCTGAAACATCTCAATTGATATTCTGTCAATCCCTGGAGCCATGTTTTTCACCAATGACTTCAGTGCAGCTTGAACTTCTTCCTTCAGTATCATCAGTTCCTGATCATATGCTACCTCTTGAAATGGCTGAACGTCAACCAATTCTTTTTGGTGTAATGACTCTGTGCATTCTTTCCATCTTCTTTTGATGCTTCCTGCATCATTTAATATTTTCCCCATAGTTCCGCTACTTACCCTGCTATTATTTTCCTCAACTTTCCTATTGACCAGAAGAAAATTTGGAAGATCTTAGAAATTAACATCTGTCTGAGCTGCATAAATTAGAAACAGAGCCTGAGGTAAAGCTTACGTACTACACTGTATTAGAGGATTTAGTACCAGGGTGTCCATGAGAATGGAAGAGGAAGAGCAAATATAGTGAATAGAAAGTGATTACTAAAGACAACTTCTCAAGAAGGCACAACAGATTGCTTGGTCACTCCGTGTAAGAATGGTACGGTGTGGCATCAGAGGTTCTCCTCTAACTTCACGAGGGAGAGGGAGAATCACCATCAACATCAGCCCAAAGCTGATCCCCATAAAGTGGAAGTCAGACATACCCCTACCCACTAAACTTTTTACCAATTCTGACACCAGCTATCCCTCCCAAAGCACTCGCTACTTCTTTAATGTGTTTGATAATTCATTGTAATTGCCACTCAGAACTCACAGATCATACTCACAGTTACGAGGTTTATATAGGGAAGTAACAGTTTACAATTCAGGATCAGGAATGACTCAGAGTACCGTTCTTCGATCAGGACAGCCTCTTCTCAGCCATGTCTGCAAGCAGGCCTCTCTCTGGTCCTCAGACCATTGGCCTTGACTCTGCCCTGCTCAGGCAAGTGTTACAAAGCTCTTTAGCTCCTCCAATAAGTGCCTGGAGGCACCCCACTCCTTCAGTAAACCTCGGCCCAAAGGCACACAGCTCTCTCACTCCGTGGGTTGGCACTGTAACCACCTTGCTCTGTGGGCTGGGAAGCCCACTGCACTGTCTTATGTCAGTCTCCTGGTTCTGCTGCCACTGTTTCTCTGCCACCATGTCTCACCATCTTGTGCCATCTCTGGTGTTACAGTTCTCTCTCTCTGCCTCCTGGGTCTAGGAGGTTCTTAATGCAGGGACCTTGTGTCCAAAGGACATGCTCCATCTCTGTCTCTTCTTCTTGGTGGTAGTGAGGTTCCCCGCCTCCGCCCTGGGATTGGCTCTTTTAAGCCTAGTGGGATGGCAAAACTGACCAATCCCCTCATTACAGTTCCATATACCTTATTTGCATGGTCCCACCCCCACAGGGGTTCATGCACCTCATTTGCATTATTAGCAAGCTGTCCAATCCCCTGGTGGACCACAAGCACCTTATTTGCATAGTCCCACCCAATCATTGTATGGGAGTTGCAAAGCTATGGCTAGAAGGGCCATATTAAGTGATTCACTGTGCTGCACTCCAGATGTCCCTAGAGAGGCTATCAGAGGGGAGGAAGGACAAGGAATTTCTCTTCTGGCTAACGTTTGCACAAAGGGCATTAAGCCCTTCCTCAGTTCCAGAGCCCTTTAAGTAGCCTCGCCTAGCAGTCACTGAAAAACCAGATCTCTCTTCCTCCAGCACAGAGCCTTATCTAAGTCTGGAAATTGTAAGAGGAACAAGAGTCTCCATAGCTTCAGTCACAGCTGTTTCTTCATTTCTGTGGAGGCTAAAACAACCACAGCTATTGGGAGAGAAGAGCAACAACATAGCTCAGGGATGCATGCACAGGCAAGCCATGCTGCAATGGACTGAGCTGGCTAAGGGGCTGCAGGTGCTGACCCAGGCAAAGAAGAGACTGAAGCAGCTCTGGCGAGCCTGACTATGGCTGCACCAACAGGCCTGGGTGTGTTCAGCCAAGCAAATCTGGAAAGTTGTCTATATTGCATCCACTGTACACCACTTGGAGCTCTGGTGGTGCAGTGGTTAAGAACTTGGCTGCTAACCAAAACGTCAGCAGTTCGAATCCACAGCTCTGCTTGGAAACCCCATCCATCGGGCAGTTGTACTCTGTCCTACAGGGTCTCTATGAGTCAGAATCAACTTGATGACAACGAGTTTGTTTTTTTTTGAGGGAGTGGTTTTTAACCGCTTGATAAAAATTCCAAATCATATCCAAATGGTATCCACCTAAATAAAAACAACAATCTTTTTATATCCTCTATTATTAACATAATAAAAATTCAGAGTAAGAAATGACCTTTTTAATCATAGAGGCAAATGTCTTCAGTATTATTAGGAAAAGAACTATGAAGTAACTTACTCAAAGATAGAGAATGTGAGACCAAACACTAAAACTATGTATACTGATTCATAAACTAAGGATTTTATTCACTGTGTTTTATCCTCTCATTTCATATCCTGAAATCTTTAAATAAATGAACTTAACACAGAATCCTATTCAAAAGTATATATGTATATATATATATATAAATGTATATCCAACTTTATGAAAGACTCACATGTAAGAAAATAAACATATAAAAAGATAAATTATTAATAATTCTGAAAGATCTTCTGATATTACAAAATAAAATCCCAGCAGCTGCTTTAGAATAATGAGGGTTATTTCTACCCATGTTAGAGCTGGCAATGACCTTAGGGATTACCCAGTTCATGAAATTCTTAACATGCTATCAATGGTCCCCTCCCTAAAGAGACCCACTGAAATTACATGCAAAGCATTGTGCACATGTGCATTTTCCCGGGAAGAAGTTTTGTAGATTTATGAGATTCTCAAAGGAGTCATTAAAGCTTAAAAGGAAAAAAGAAGAAAAAACCTCACTGAGCTACCTTACTTTATACAGGAAGAAACTGAGCTACCTTATTTTATCTCAGAGGAGTGTCAAGTAATGCCCCAACTTTGTAAGATGAGTTAGTGGCTGAACTAGGACTAAATTTTTGCTCTAGTGACTCTAGGTCCATTATAGTTCCCATTAGTGGAAACCATTTTGGACCATTAACTATTTTTCAAAAGACTGAAGAATTAGAAAAAAAGAAATCTAAAGTGCTAATATTAAACGTATTTTTACTCTTTGCTTTTTAGAGAGCTTCCAGGTCAAACGTCCATATTTTTATAAAAGAGAAAAACAAAAATCCAAGAGCTTTTGCCTTTCCCAAGTTCACAACCAGTTAATAACAACACAGATCTGAAGTCTCTACCTTTTGCTTTTCTTCCACTCCTGCTACTGTGTATTACTTTGTCCACGTAAAAGTGAAGAGTGAACAGATATTAACAGAAAGCACATATGTGAGTAGCATATCCTCAAAATCAAAAATGTTTTTAATAATATTTTACTGTGTTTTCGGTGAAGGTTTACACAGAAGTTTAGGTTCCCATTCAACAATTACTACACAAGTTGTTCGGTGACATTGGTTACATTCTTCACAATGTGTGAACATTCTCATTATTTCTGTTCTGGTTGTTCCATGTCCATTAATCTAGTTTCCCTATCCCCTTACATTCTCATCTTTCTTTTAAAGTAACTGTTGACCGTTTGGTCTCATATAGGTGATTTTTTAAAGGAGCATAACACTTATAGGTGATATTCATTATCTTTTGAGCCAATTTGTTATTTACCTACAAGGTGAACTCAGGAGTTAGTTTCAGTTCAAAGTCTGAAGAGTATCTCAGGGCAATAGAATCAGGGAGTCCTCCAGTCTCAACTAGCCCAGTAGGTCTGCATTTTTTGTTGTCTGGTTGGTTGGGTTTGTTTGTTTGTTTGTTTAGGAATTAGAGGTTCTATTCCAAAATTTTCTCACATTCTATCAGGGTCCATCTAATGTGGCCCTGATCAGAATGGTCAGTAGTGGTAGCTGGTCACCATCTAGTTCTTCTGGTCTCAGGGTAGATGCGGCTATGATTCCTGTAGACCATCAGTCCTGTAAAGTACTTTCTTCTGCGAGTCTTTAGTTTCCTTCTTTCTCTTTTGCTTTGTACAAGTAGAGACTAATAATTGTATCCTAGATGGCTGCTTGCAAGCTTTTGAGACATCACACACTACTCACCAAACTAGGATGTGGAACATAACTTTAAGAATTATATTATGCCAGTTGACTGAGATGTTCCACGAGACGATGGTCCTAATCCCTCAAACCCAGAAATCTGATTCTGTGAGGAGTTTGGTTATTTCTAAAAAGTATCCATAACTATGCTCCCTATGTGCTTTAATATATATATGAAAATATGTGCAGTCACATAGTCATATATATATAAATGTGCACACACCTATATATATACATACATATATATCTATACATATATACCTGCATATAGATTTTTTGATTGTTTTTGCTGTTGTTTCAAAATCATATATGCCATAGCAATTACCGACAGGCCCTTTTTTCTTGTGTACTTTTTAGTGACATTGTTTACTTTCATCAAGCTGTGTACACTTCACCTTCACTTGGTGTTACCTTCCCCATCACCAAAAATAACAAGTGTCTACTATCTAGAGCATGAATCCCCCTTTCTCCTCCCCACAAAATCAAAATTTATACACTGATTTTCTAGTCATAAATCTAATATTGTGAAAAGAGAAAGACTATGTGAGAAAAATATTTTTGTATATCTTTGAAAAGTGATTTTTTTAAAACTTGAAAGTAATATGTAGATAGCTATGGTGTCTCTTAGTCATGCCCTTCTTGTATCGAAGACATAATGAGAAACAAGCTGTTATTTCTAGTCTAAACACGAACAACAGATTATTTGGTATAAATTATCTAATTATCTAGCAAACTTGCTAATTAGGTTTTGCTCTACATCTGTCATTAAAAAACAAGCAAATTTTTTAAAGTAGTTTTTCTTTCTTTAATATAGACTTTATTTTTTTCCCCAAATAAAGATTCAGCTTTCAAAGGACGTTTCAGCCCAGTATTTTCAAAACTGGCTTCTTTTTAGGAAGAGCTTGTGAACTAACAGGGTTCTTGCGAGGTTTTATAAATTCTTGGGTTATGCTTTCTTTCAGCATAAAGTCATCCTCTGTTCATTACATGCCATGTCCTTCTATTCACTTTCTCTTTTTTTGCTGCAATAACTTCGTGTAGGTATTGATTTTTTTTCCTCATTTTACTCTTGTATAATTTGGCAGATCTATCTAGTCCCTTTATTTACACTGATACAGTGTGGATAAGTTCTCCTTGACTCTTCCCTTGACTGAGATCTATTTCTCTTCCCCCTAAATTCGTTGTCGATGACTGGATTTCCAGAGCACGTGGATTTGGGGTTGAAGGAGGCAGCAGAATAGTGAGGGTCCGGCAGAGTTCTGTAGCCTCTGCATTTGCACCCCAGTTTTGTTAAATGCCCCACACTTGTGTTCCTGAGTGAAGTTATTATTAATTATTTTTCAGAAAACTGTTTTCTTGTCTAATTCTCCTCCTGCTCCCTCAACATACATGGAGCAAAATTTAGAACTACTCGGACTTGAAACTTCTGCTAGCTTTTTGCTGCTCTCTAATCATTTTCTTTGTGCTAATGCTTTTTTTTTTTTTTTTGCTTTGTTTTGTTTTTTAAATTAACTATTTGTTTTTCCCATTGTTTGTTTTCTGGTAGAAAAATTTTAGTATCTTGGCTTCAGTTTACTGTCTTAAAGTCTGGAAAGTATAACTTTTTAAGTGACTAACTAAAATATGAAAATATTCAGAGTTATGATCAATGTAACAGACAAAATATACTAAAGGAGTGAAGGAATTATTAACGCTTTCTCAGTATTTTCTTTTTACTGAATTTTCTGTCCCCACTGTGATTTATTTTTCTCACATGGAATAGAATAGTGAGAGAGAACAAGTTAACTTGTCTTGATAATTGCCCACCAATATGTAACAATGCTCTGAACCTGTGAGGGGAAGAAAAAGCAAGCATTAAGCATATGCTGGAATCTCATGCTGTGTAATTGTTTGAGAAGCCCCATCCAGTGAAAGTCTTTCTCTTTGTGTCCCCCAAGCAGTCACAGCTACTCTATCAAGATCATTTGAACGCACTTGAATCTCAGCGTTCTCGTTACTGATAGAGAAGCAGAGGCTGGAGAGTGTGGTTGGCATTCTGACAGGGGACTTGCTGCCTCCTCCATTCCCCACCCCAACACAGACACACGCGCACACACACACACACACACACACACACACACACACACACACACACGGTCATCACAGACTTCATTATTCCCCCAGCTGTGAAATTGGAAGTACGATGATAGAGGTTTTCTCTTTGGCTTGGCTTCCTCTACTGTGGTCACGTGAGAGTCCATATTAAGATCTTCCTCTGGAAAAGATAATGAGCACTATGTACAAAGTCGATAGGTTTTGCTGAAGACAGCACCTGCTGTTACTAAGGATTATAATTGGAAAGCAGATGGCTACCTACCCAGAAAAGGCCTTATTCAGGACATTAGCCAAGGCTCCTGGGCTGGCAATGCTGCCAAGACTCCCCAGTATTCCTTATGGCTACAGGGTTCCATCAAGTTAATAGGAGCTTCCTACAACGGCCAGACAAGAATGCAGTCTTTTTGTTCAGCAGGGAAAGTTACACTGACTTTCTCAAAATCCAGATGCTCGGCAGCTAATTCAATTAAATTACCTCACCAATATTACAATTTTAGGACTGCATGGTGCACCTTCACAGAGGAAATAGCACCTTTTAAGACACTTAACAAGGCTACATACATACACCCCCCAACACACACACATACAGACGGTAGAATACATATATATTAAAGAATACATATACATATATTAAGCAGAATATATGTATGTCTACTTATGTATATGTGTGGGTACAGAAAATGCCCACTATTTGATAAAAGAAAAAAAAAAAAAAACTAATCTCCGGAATATTCACTTTAATAGGCAGAGATTAACAAGTTAATTTATTTACATATAAAATATATATATGTTCTATTTGGGATTTTATGAAGTTATGTTTGGGGTTATGGAAGATGACTGAGCTGACCTTTCTGTAATGAGGACTATACATGGTAGAGTTTATAACTAGTTAAGAAAAGTTATTTCATACGTCAAAGTATGTGACATTGTCAGTTGATGCCAGTGGGTGAATGTGTCCCATTCTGAGCAGTCTGATGGCTGCCTGGAAGTCTGAGGCACACAGCCTGTCTGCATGTGCAATGCAGATAGACTGATAGAAAAGCATATAACTCTCAAAAGTGTCCTTGTTTAGAAAATAAATTATGTATTCATCCTCTGCAATGACGGACAAGAATACTGAAACACAGGAGTTGATGTGGGTTTTATGAGACCTGACGTGTATATTATCTTGGGGGCTTTCTTTAAGAAACAAAATATAAAATTGCAAATACAAAATTAAGAAGGAAACCCAACATTTATTTAGAATGAAAAAAATAAGTCACAAAAAGTTATAGATTTTAAAAGCTGAAAAACAATGTAAATATTACAAAATCAGAAAAATAATACAATATGTTTATTAATGACCTGGCATAACTCTAATTTTTTTCTACATTTGTTGGCTGCATATTCTAGGAATAACCTCTTCCTAAAATAACAATTTTATTATATCACCGTCTATAGAGAAAATAGTATGGCTGATTGAAGTATTTAATTATTATTGATAGTTCCAAAAATTTTCTTAGAGTTTTGCAACTTGCTATTTGTAATTGTCATTTAAATTTTTAGGATTATTGTCAAATTTTGCAAAATCTCTATCAGTTTTTTTCACCTATTAATGAGCTGTAAAGATTCAGGGAATGTATATTTTACGTTTTCTTGGGCAGTGATTAATCTTAAATATTTCTTAAACTGATAACATACATTAACCAGAATATCATAAATGCTTTGCTTATAGTTGTGTATGAGTTTTGTTATCTCTGTTAATGTCAATATTTCACATCAAATCAAATCAACAATAAATTTAAGTATTTTAATCAGTGTATTCTTATGATGTAGTATTGTTTATTAATTGCACTATCAAACAGTCCAAAAACCTGTTTATTACTTCTATAAGAAGTTTATCTTTTCCTTTTTAGAATTTACTGCTTTGGATATGATCTACTGCAGTTTATCCAGAACTTCCAGATTTGAGTAAGACAAGAAGTGTCAGATACACAAAGGTATGATGTAAAACATTGGGATACATAAAACATACAACATCACACAGAGACTGAAGTGCTGTTTATAGAGCTGCTACAGGATTTTCCTACAAAAACAAGAATTCTGATAATTCTATTTCCCTTGATTCCCATGAAAAAGGGAAAAAAAGTGTGGAGGTTGTATACATTGTTTATGCTGTGCTGTTGAGTCTGTTCCTGGCAGGCGGAAAGTCCTATTTTCAGTTGTCATCAATGAAAACAGAATTATCTGCTAACAATTTTACCTGTCTCATAATTGGTAGTGTTTTTCAAAGACTAGCTCATGGCTCTCTAATCTTTTTTTTTTTTCATTTTTTTTTATTGTACTTTAGATGAAGGTTTACAAAACACATAGTTTCTTATTAAACAGTCAGTACACATATTTGTTTTATGACATTGGTTAACAACCCCACGACATGTCAACACTCTCCCTTCTTGACCTTGAGGACCTTTGTTTGGTGAAAATATACATAGCCAAAGTTACACCATTTTGAAGGTTTCTACATGTACAATTCAGTGACATTGATTACATTCTTCCAGCTGGGCTGCTATTCTCACTATCCTTTTCCAAATTATTCTATCAACATTATCTTCAACTCACTGGTCCCTAGGCTTCCCATCAAACCTTTTGCGTTGCTGTTGTCAGTTTGATCTCACATAGATAATTCTTTTTTTTTTTTTTTTTGGTACCTTAAATGAAGGTTTGCAGAATAAATAGTTTCTCATTTAACGGTACACATATTGCCCTATGACAATGGTTGACAACCCAATCAACACTGTCCCTTCTCAACCGTTGGTTCCCTACCACCAACCTTCCTGTCCCCTCTTGCCTTCCAGTCCTGGTCCCTAGACTGCTGTTCTTCATCAGTCCCGTTTTGTTCTATGAGGCTGTCCAATCCCTGGCTGAATGGTGAATCTCAGGAGAGGCTTCACCACTGGGCCAAAAGGGTGTCCGGGGGCCATACTCTCAGGGTTTCTCCAGTCTGTCAGGCCAGCAAATCTGGTCTTTTCTTGTGTGTTAGAATTCTGTTCTACATCCTTTTCCAGCTCTGTCCAGGACCCTCTATTGTGATCCCGGTCAGAGCAGTCAGTGGTGGTAGCCAGGCACCATCTAGCTTTACTGGACTCAGTCTGGTGGAGGCCGTGGTAGCTGTGGTCCATTAGTCCTTTGGACTAATCTTCTCCCTGTATCGTGTTCTCTTCATTCTCCCTTGCTGCTGAAGGGATGAGACCAGTGGAGTATCTTAGATGGCTGCTCACAGGCTTTTAAGACCCCAGACACTACTCACCAAGGCAGAATGTAGAACATTGTCTCCACAAACTGTGTTATGCAAATTGAGCCAGATGTTCCCAGAGAACATGGTCCCCATGGCCCTCCAACCAGCAATTCAGTCCTTCAGGGGTTTGGAAGTGATTATGGAGCTTCCATGACCTTTCCTTGTACAAGTTGTGCTGGCTTCCCCAGTAATGTGTACTGTCTTATGCTTCACCAAAGTTACCACTTATCTATTTAGTACCCCCCCACTTCTCCCATCCCTCGTAAGCAACAAAGACTCTTTCTTTTGCATGTAAACTTTTACATGAGTTATACAGTAGAGGTCTCATATAATATTTGTCCTTTTGTGATTGACTTATTTCTCTCAGCATAATGTCCTCCAGTTTTGTTCCTCTTACTCTCCTGTGCTGAGTTCCTTTTGTTTGTGGATTTTTTTTTTCTCATTTCTTTTGTTTTTGTAGGTTTTGTTTTTACTGAGACATTATGTTTTTCTTCTTTATTTTGATGAGTAGGTTTGTTAACTTTCTTTGTGGTTACCATGAAATTTACCCTTATCTTCCTAGATTTGAACCAGTTCATTATTACTCGGTATCGTTTGACTTCCTTTCCATTAGAAGGTTCTGTTTCACACTGTTTATTTCCTCTTTTATTGTTCTGGTGCTGTTGTCATTTACAGATTAACCGCTCTGGTTCCCTTTTGTAATTCTTTTGGTTTTGCATAGTCTTTAAGAGTTAATTTCCTGGGTTGGTATCTGGCTACTACAATCCTGTGTCCTATATTCAGCCTGTGGTCTGATATTGTTTGTCCTCAGATCGAAGGACTTCCTTTAATAAGTCTCGTAAGTTTGGTTTGGTTTTTACATAGTCCCTTAATTTCTG
>NW_004443983.1:595567-615550 GCF_000243295.1 Trichechus manatus latirostris | reverse complement strand
TATATTATTCTTGGCTGGCAATTTTTTTCTTTCAAGGTTTTATATATGTCATCCCATTGCCTTCTTGCCTGCACAGTTTCTGCTGAATAATCCAAGCTTAGTCTTATTGCTTCTCCTCTGTATGTGACTTTTTGTTTTTCTTGAGCTGCTCTCAGGATTCTTTGTTTGTTTTTGGTTTTAGCGAGCGTGATTATGATATGCCTTGGTGATTTTCTTTTTGGGGTCTATACTATATGGGGTTCTTTGAGCTTCTTGGATGGTCAGCGTTTCATCTTTCATGATATTGGGGAAGTTTTCTGTCGGCAATTCTTCAATGATCCTCTCTGTGTCTTCTGTTTCCTCCCCCTGTTCTGGAACTCTGATCACTTGTAGATTTTTGCTTTTGATTGTATCCCACATAATTCTCAGGGTCTCTTCATTTTTCTTGGTTCTTTTTTCTGCTTTTTTCCTCAAACCAAGTTGTATCTAAGTGTTTGTCTTCAATTCAACTGATTCTGTCTTCTACCATTTCACATCTGCTTCTCAGCCTTTCTATGACACTGTCCGTTTCTGAAATCTTGTTGTTTATCTTTTGGATTTCTAATTGTTGTTTTTGTGTAATTTTTAGTTGTGAATTTATTTTAGCATTTTGTTCCTGCATTATTTTCCTGAATTCTTCCATTTTCTAGTCTGTATTTTCCATGAATTTGTCTATTTTTTCCTCATTTTCACCTGCTTTTTCTTGGGTAATTATGGGTATTAGAGATTTGAATTCCCTATCAGGTTGTTCTAGTAACTTTTCTTCCAATTGAAAGTCATCTGGTGTTTTATTTTGGACGCCTGTTGGAAACATCCTGTCCTGTTTTTGTAAATGTTTTGATATTGTCTGCTATCTTTGGGGCATTCAGTAGTTATTTTTTCTCATTTATTGATTGTAGATTTTTTTGTTTCAACCTTTGTTTGTTTGTTTTTTTTTTAATTTGGCTATGTCTGAGCAGGCGGGCTGTGTGTTCTTTGTTGTTTGCTTGTCTGTGGGCATGATACTTTTCACCTCCTTCTCTAATTGGCAGGGTCAGTCGCTCAGATATGGTACAGTAGGGCAGGTCTAGCTGAAGAGGAGTTGCTGGGATGGGTTGTTTGTGGCACTTACTACAGCCACCAGGGTGGGTCGGTAATCTGTGCAGGGCAGGTTCCGGTAGGCCATACCTGTGCTTCTTGGTGGTGTGATGTTAAGTGCATGCTGCAGGTAGGCAGGATGGAGGGCGGAGATTGTTACGTGTGGAGCTAAGATGGGTATGGGAGAGAGGAGAGAGGAATAGGAGCCAAAAACATACAAACAAACAAAAAAGCGTGCTGGCGAGCTTGCCGTTGGAGTGGAGAGATGAGAGACTATGAAATGGAGAAAAGCAAAAAGGAGAAGAAAAAGATAGAAAAGAAAAGAATGAATAAGTAAAAATTAGAAAGAAAAAAGAACAGCAAATCTCCGAGGGATCCCACTGGTGTGGTACGAGATCTGGGGAAGTTTTTCCCAGGTGTTGCAGTACAGCCTGGCTAGAAGGCATGGAGGAATTCAGCACCAGGTATTCAGGGGACAGGAAGAGAAGAAAGGTATAGAGAGATGAGAAACTGAGTAATGTAGAAAGACAAAAAGGGGAAAAGACAACAACAAATTAAAAAAAAAAAAAAGAACAAGTAAAGCCCCCCAGAAAACAGAAAAAAGATCCCAAAAAAAAGAAATGCCATCAGGGATCCCTCTGCCCATCTGCGCTAACTGAGGGGGCAGGTCCCAAGCCTCGTAGCACTGCCCAGCCAGAACAGGCTCCCAACTCAAGAAAAGGAAAAGAAAACAAACAAACAAACAAACAAAAGCCCGGGGATCCCAACAGCATGGCAGCCCAGACCAGGAAGCAGTTTCACACTTGAACAGAGCTCCACAGCCCCCCAGGAAGAACCAAAGATGGCGCACGGAGCCAGGTATTTGAGTGAAAGGATGGGGAGGTGGTGAGAGGTAGGGAAGAAATCAAAAGAAGAGGAAAAAAGCAACACCAGCAGCCAACAAATGGCACTCAGAGAGTCAGTCAGGGCAGGCGGGTGGATCCAAGCAGCCGGTGTTTCTCGGACAAGAGACTGTGGCTGCATGATGCAGAGGAGGCCAAGTGGGGGTGAAGAAGGGTAGGGGGTGGGAAAGCATATATCGCCAATTACCGGTTGTTCTGTCTCCAGCTGGAAGCTCCGTGAAGCTGCTTTCTCGTACCCCCTATTTGATGGTCTCTGATAGGAGTCCAAGATGGTGGATCCAAGCTGCATTAGCTGATAGGGTACCTCTGCATGAAACTCTCCTCACTCTCTGTTCTCTGTCAGTTTTTTCACTCCATTTGGTGCTTGGCTGAATTCTTTATCTCTTCATTTGATGCTTAGGGTTTCAGGATTGCTGTTTTCTCTGTTTGGCTTAGTTTTTCGGATCTTTGCTGGGGAGGGACGGCGTGGTGCTTCTGCCTAGAGCACCATGTCTGGCCAATCCAAATTCTTCTCAGATACCTAAATTTCCTGGGACCACACTGATATTACCAGACAAGAAGAGGAAGTATATCACAGGAGAAGGTGGAAAGGACTCAGGCACTGGTTCTAACAGGTTGTGGTTATAATATTTTACTTTTTCCAGTTTTACAAAAACGTTTGATTAGGTGAACTCAGTGCTAGGGACCCATCTGGGGACTTGGAAGTTGTTTGTGGAAGTTAGGGGCCTTGACGGTTAAAACTTCATTATCTTCCTGCTAAATCTGCCTCTGCAGAAGTGCTCCATAGGTACCTCCCTTATTATGTTGTTTCTGTTGTTTGTTGTCAAGTTAATTCCAACTCATAGGGACCCTATATGACAGAGTAGAACTGCCGCATAGGATTTCCTAGGCTATGATTTTGTGGGAGCAGATTTCCAGGTCTTTTCTCCTATATAGCTGCTGGGTACATTTGAACCACCAACTTTTAGGTTAGTAGCTGAGCACTTAACTTTGTGCTTTATTAACAATCTTAACTGTTGTATCTTATTGTAATCAAAAACCAAACCCATTGCCATCGAGTTGATTTTGACTCATAGCGACTCTATAGGAGCAGCTCGTGAATTTGAACTGCCAGTCTTTCGGTAAGCAGCTGTAGCTCTTAACCACTGTGGCACCAGACCTCAGTAAAGACCCAGGGCCAAAAGTTAAGTTAGAGTCCAGTAAAGCTAATTCTATAAAGGCTTGTAATACAACTTTATAGTAATTGTTCAGATATAAAACTAAGAGAGTTTAGAGGGATAAATGTTTAGCAAGTCATTCTTTACTATCAGAACTGTAAAAAAAAACATCTTGTCATGAGACAATTAAAAATAGAGATAGCTAGGGAAGGGATTCAGTATTGTCAACTTGAATGATATCAACACATACAGATGTGTAACGTGAGATACCTAGGCTTTGTTAACTCTGTTCTTATTGACTTCTGTAAGGATGGCCCTAGTATTTTCCAATCTGATCTCCAGAATATTGACTATAGTAGGTAGAGGTTAACAAGTTAATTTATATACATATAAAATACATATGTTTTACTTGAGATTTTCTGAAGTTCTGTTTGAGGTTATGGAAGATGACTTGAGCTGACCTTTCTGTAATGAGGGCTACACCTGGTAGAGTTTATAACTGGTTAAGAAAAATACTTTCATATGTCAAAGTATGTGACCTTGTCAGTTTTATAGAATGTCTGCATAGGGAGAATTGATTGCGGTGGATTTTGAAGAAGTGATTGGCTCAAAGGAAAGGTCCCTGTAGATAAGAGAAAATAGCTTGACCAAAGTGGTGAAGATTAGGCATGTTTTTAAAAAAATATTACAGTACTTTATTTGAAAGCAGTAACACCTTCTCTATTAAAAATGAATTTCAAAATTCTTAATCCAATCCCCTAATCATTCTCATTGTAGCAATTTTGTCTCAAAAATGTTGAGGAAAAGCAATAAAAACAAAAGCAAATAACTTGTTTAATAAATTATTTCCATGTTTATACAGAAAAAAAATAAAGGAATGTAGAAGAGGGAAGGCATGGCTTCAATACCCTGCTGTATCTTGGCCAGACAGAGGCTCCTAGGATGAGAGGACAAGCAAGGCCAAGAGGTTCTCTGGGGCTTGTGGACAGAGAAAGGGGCAAGTGGGTCTGCTTCCCAAGGAATCCTAGGAGGATGCAGTCCTCTAGTTTCTCTTATGGCGGCAGGGGAATGAGGGTGGTTGCTCAAGGTTTTCATCTTCTCAGGATTTTTCAGTCTTATGCATGAATTGTTATGAGGTCATAAGGCCTGATATGCAGAGCTTGGACTAGCTGTCTCAGGTTTCATTTCTTCCCATCTTTCTGGATATCCTCTTTGCCATCCCCTCTTTATTCTCTGTATCCTGATCTGTAATACTATCTTGCACAAAATTATGCTTAACATTTCTAGCATCTTTCATTCTTATCATCTTAGACAATGCCATAGATTGAGTTGTGTTCCCCTAAAGTATCTGTCAACTTGGCTAGTCTGTGATTCCCAGTAATGTGAGATTGTCCATCATTTTGTCATCTGGTGTAATTTTCCTATGGGTTATAAATCCTATTTCTATGATGTTAATGAGACGGGATTAGCAGCAGTTATGTTAATGAGGCAGAACTCAATCTACAAGATTAAATCGTGTCTTAAGCCAATCTCTTTTAAGATATAAAAGAGAGAATCTAGCAGAGAGATGTGAGGACCTCATACCACCAAAAAGTAATACCAGGAGCATAGCACATCCTTTGGAGCCAAGGTCCTTGCACTGAGAAGCTCCTCGACTAGGGGAAGATTGATGACAAGGACCTTCCTCCAGAGTTGACAAAGAGAGAAAGCTTTCCCCTGGAGCTGGCACCCTGAATTTGGACTTCTAGCCTAATAGACTGTGACAGAATAAACTTCTGTTTGTTACAGCCATCCATATGTGGTATTTCTGCCATAGCAGCACTAGGTAACTAAGGTAGGCAGTTAACAATGTGTGTGTTTGTATGATATGTTTTACATACATGCATATCTGACTAGTACAAATATTTTTACTTTATATTTTTCATACGCCATTGCCCCAACATGAAGAAAGTAGAGATAAGTCATTACAAAATGTTGTTGTTGTATACAGTCTGGTCGATTCTGACTCATGGTGACTACATGCGTTACAGAGTAGAACTGTAACATAGGTGCCTTATAAGGTTTTTAAGGCGGTAATCTTTAGGGGAGCAGATCCCCAGCTCTTTCTCCCACAGAGCTGGTGAGTGGGTTCAAACCATCAACATTTCAGTTAGCAGGCAAGTGCTAATGTCGTAAGGGATTAAAATGTTGTGGTTGAGGATTATTTCCTGTGGTAAGCTGAAAAATGGTCCCCCAAAGATATCGATGTCAAATAACTTGATCCTGTAAATGTTACCTTATTTGGAAAAAGCTTCTTGGCATATGTAATTAAATTAAGGATCTTGAGATGAAGAGATCATTCTGGGTTATTCCACTGGGCCCTAAATCCAATGACAAGTATCCTTATAAAAGACACAGAGGGGAGAGAGAAGAGGAGGAGGCAATGTGACCAAAGAGGAAGAGAGATGTAGTCACAGGTCAAGAAACGCCAAGAGCCACCAGAACCTGGAAGAGGCAAGGAACAGATTCTCTCTCAGGGGAATGGGGACCTGTCAACACCTAGGTTTCAGACACTGGCCTCCAGAACTGTGAGAGCATAGATTGCTGTTGTTTTAAGCAACCAAGTTTGTGATAATTTGTTACAGCAGCCAGAGGAAACTAATCTACTCCCCAACCATCTCTCTGGTACCTATTTTTTGGCATTTTTTAACCAGATCTAGGACTTATAATCACTTTTATAGCTAAGAAAATAGCAAATACTTTTTTTAGCTTAAGTGAACTTTTTATGACATTGCTTTCTCTAAGTCAAGTTCATTTTTTAAAATACTGGATAATGAAATTTCAGATAGTGTGGGTCTACATTCCATTATTTAAACTGGGAAAAGTAATAATTCATTCTCTGTTCATTCCAAAATCTCAATATTCCCAAAAACTATCAATATATATATAACACAGAATATCAAATATTTGTAACACCAATTAAGAAAATATTTAATGTCTAGCTAACTTGTTAGTTAAAGATTGATATCCTAGGCATTAGTGAGCTGAAATGGAACTGATGTTGACCATTTTGAATCAGACATTATATGGTCTTCTATGCTGGGAGTGACAAATAGAAGAGGAATGACGTAGCGTTCATCGTCAAAAAGAACATTTCAAGATTTATCTTTAAATATAGCATTGTCAGTGATAAGATAATATCCATACACCTACAAGGAAGACCAGTTAATATGACTATTATTCAAATTTACGCACCAACCACTAAGGACAAAGATGAGGATATTGAAGATTTTTACCAACTTCTGCAGTCTGAACTGGTCAAACATGCAATCAAGATGCATTGATAAATACTGGAAAGAAAGAAGCAGTATCTGTAGTTGGAAAATATGGCCATGGTGCTATAAACGACGCCACAGATCGCATGATAGAATTTTGCAAGACCAATGACTTCTTCATTACAAATACCTTTTTTCAACAACATAAATGGTGGCTATACACCTGGACCTCACAGGATTAAAAACACAGGAATCAAATCAACTACATCTGTGGAAAGAGATGATTGAAAATCTCAATATCATCTATCAGAACAAGGCCAGTGGCCAAATGTGGAACAGACCATCAATTGCTCATATCCAAGTTCAAGTTGGAGATGAAACAATTAAAATAAGTCCAGGAGAGCCAAAATACTACCTTGACTGTATCCCACCTGAATTTAGAGACTATCTCAAGAATACATTTGAAGTATTAAATACTAATGACAAAAGACTGGAAGAGTTGTGGGATGACATCAAGGACATCATACATGAAGAAAGCAAAGGGTGATTAAAAAGACAGGAAAGAAAGAAAAGATCAAAATGGGTTTCAGAAGAGACTCTGGAACTTTCTGTTGAATGTAGAGTAGCTAAAGTGAAAGGAAAAATGATGAACTAAAAGAGCTGAACAGAAGTCTCAAATGGCAACTCGAAAAGGCAAAGTAAAATATAACGAAATGAGCAAAGATTTGGAATTAGAAAACCAAAAGGGAAGACCATGGTTGGCATTTCTCAAGCTGAAAGAACTGAAGAAAAAAATTCAAGCCTCCAGTTGCAGTTTGGAAGGATTCTATGGGCAAAATGGAGCCCTGGTGGCACGGTAGTTGAGAACTCAGCTGCTAACCAAAAGGTCACCAGTTTGAATCCACCAGCAACTCCTTGAAAACCCTATGGAGCACCTCCACTCTGTCCTATAGGGTCACTATGAGTTGGAATTGACTGGATGGCAAAAGGTTTGGTTTTTTGGTTTATGGGCAAAATATTGAATGACGGAGGAAGCATCAAAAGCAGATGGAAGGAATACACAAAGTCACTGTACCAAAAAGAATTGGTCATTATTTAACCATTTCAGGAGGTAACATGTAATCAAGAACCGATGGTACTGAGGGAAGAAGTCCAAGCTGCACTGAAGGAATTGGTGAAAAACAAGGCTCCAGGAATTGACAGAATACCAAATGAGATGTTTCAACAAACAGATGCAATGCGGGAGGTGCTCACTGTTCTACGCCAAGAAATTTGGAAGACATCTACCTGGCCAACCAACTGGAAGAGATCCATATTTGTGCCCATTCCAAAGAAAGGTGACCCAGCAGACTGTGGAAATTAGTGAACAGTAGTATTACTATCATGCGCAAGTAAAATTTTGCTGAAGATCATTCAAAAGTGGCTGCAGCAATACATAGACAGGGAACTGCTAGAAATTCAAGCTGGATTCATAAGAGGACTTGGAATGAGGGATATCATTGCTGATATCGAAGGATATTGGCTGAAAGCAAAGAATACCAGAAAGATGTTTACTTGTGTTTTATTGACTATGTAAAGGCATTTGACTGTGTGGATCATAAGAAATTATGGATAAGATTGTGAAGAATGGGAATTCCAGATCACTTAATTGTGCCCATGAGGAACCTGTATATAGACCAAGAGGAAGTCGTTTGAACAGAGCAAGGGGATATTGCTTGGTTTAAAATAAAGAAAGTTGTGCGTCAAGGTTGTATCTTTCACAGTACTTATTCAATCTGTATGCTGAGCAAATAATCCAAACAGCTGGACAATACGAAGAAGAATGTGGCATTAGGGTTGGTGGAAGACTCATTAACTCATATGCAGATGACACAACCTTACTTACTTGAAGAGGACATCAAGCACTTACTGAAGAAGATCAAAGCTACAGCCTTCAGTATGGATTACACCTCAATATAAAGGAAACAAAAATCTCACAACTGTACCAATACAGAACATCATGATAAATGGAGAAAAGATGGAAGTTGTCAAGGATTTCATTTTACTTGGATTCATTCACAACCAACGCCCTTGGAAACAGCAGTCAAGAAATCAAAAGACTTATTGCATTGGGCAAATCTGCTACAAAAGACCTCTTTCAAGTGCTAAAAAGCAAAGACGGCACTTTGAAGACTAAGCTGTGACTGGCCCAAGCCGTGATATTTTCAGTCAGCTCATATGCATGTGAAAGCTGGATAATGAAAAAGCAAGACTGAACAAGAATTGATGCCTCTGAATTATGGTGTTGGCAAAGAATATTGACTATACCATGGACTGCCAGAAGAACGAACAAGTCTGTCTTGGAAGAAATACAGCCAGAGTGATCCATGGAAGTGAGGATTGTGAGAGCTCATCTCACATACTTTGGAAATGTTATCAGGAGGAATGAGTCCCTACAGAAGGATATCATGTTTAGTAAAGTAGAGGGTCAGTGAAAAAAGAAGAACCTAGAGGAGATGGATTGTCACAGTGGCTTCAGCAATGGGCTCAAGCATAACAATGATTGTGAGGATGGCTCAGGACCAGGCAGTGTTTTGTTCTGTTGTTCATAGGATCACTTTGTGTTGGAACTGACTTGAGGGCACGTAATAATAACTAACAATCACTTGTTAGTGGAGTGTGTTCTGAATGCGCTGATACCATAAAGAAGCAGATACAAATAATGTTTTACCTTTACATTGCAGTAATCATATATTTCAATATAAGTAAAATGAAAATTTATGTTTAAGGAATATAAGAAAGGCAAATAACTGTTAACAGAATAAAATGTAAAGAGAAAGTCAATATGTTGTTATTAGGTGCCATCGAGTCAGTTGCAACTCATAGCGACCGTACGTACAACAGAACAAAACACAGTCCAGCTGTGTGCCATCTTCACAATTGTTGTTGCAGTCACTGTGTCAATCCATCTAATGAGGGTCTTCCTCTTTTTCGCTGACCCTCTACTTTACCAAGCATGATGTACTTCTCCAGAGACTGGCCCCTCTTGATAACATGTCCAAAGTATGTGAGACAAAGTCTCACCATCCTCACTTCTAATGAGCACTCTGGCCGTACTTCTTCCAAGACAGATTTGTTCCTTCTTCTGGCAGTCCATGTTATAGCCAATATTCTTCGCCAGCACCATAATTCAAAGGCATCAATTCTTCGATCTTCCTTATTTAATGTCCAGCTAAAGTCAATATAGAACTGACTTATTACTTAAAACATGATTTATTATAATGGGCTTTTTTAAATTTGGGTTATAAAAATTTGCAATTATGGCAAACATTTGAATAGTAAGTGTTCAGAGTGCAAAAGATAGGATTTTACACATTTTGAAGCAAAAAGAGAATAGTGATTTTAGTTCTTTTTTTTTTAACATATTTCTTCTGCAAGTATTTCTAAGTATATTGTGAATGGCAGAGTACAACCTGGCTAATGACTTCAGTCAAGAAATACAAATTATATTTTACATTCTTTACTTTTAATAAGTCATTATTCAAAGGTGATGCCTCTTGCAATTTCTCTTCCCCTTAAAAAGCAATCAGGAAGTCCTTTTAACACATTCTTATTTCTTCTGTCTAGAACACAGTTCTTGAAGATGTAGAGATTGTCTTCTAAAAAATAAAAATAACATTTTTGGAAAAAAAAGTAATGCATGTTGTAAAAAATGGAAGATATAGGAATAAAATCACTATACATACGTATGCATATGTATATATATATCCCAAAAAAATTGGGTCATACTGTTCACATCTTTTTATAATCCCGTTTTTTTCCTAAAATATGAGTAGATTCTCTTTTTAAAGTAGGTTTAGAATTGGAAATGTTCTTATCAAGCTGTTATATAAAACCTTAGAACATATTTTTGTCGAGTACTACTTTTCTCAAAGTTTAAAATGAAAATTAGAGCTTTTATATGTTTTAAAACATCATTACTCCAGACCTCATTAATTTCAAATTTATAATTTCGAACCAATGCTGGACCAAAGCTTGTCTCTTTTAAAAATTATTTATCGAAGTATAATTTATGTAAGAAAAATACACAAATAATATGTTACAATTAGATGAGTTTTTCACAAACTGAACACATGCATGTAATGAACACCCAGATCAAGAAACAAAATATCATTAGCCCCCTGGAAGCCCACCCTTGTGACCCCTTCCAGTCAATACCCCTAAGGCTAACAGTCATTCTGATTTTTAAAACCACAGATTGGGTTGACCTATTTTGAACTTTACATAAATGGAATCACACAATATGCACTCTTTTATGTCTAAATTCTTTTGCTAAAGACTATGTTCATGAGATTTATCCATATTGTTGAGAGTAATTATTGTTTTTCCATTCTCATTGCTTTATAGCATTTTGTTGTGTGAATATATCAAAATTTCTCTATTCTCTCGTCTATTAATGGGCATTTGAGCAGTTTCTAGTTTGGGACTATTTTGAATAATGCTACTATTTTTGTATGCCTTTTGATGAACATATGCACACATTTCTGCTAGGATTAAAATTCCTGGATCAGAAGATATGCACATATTCAGCTTCAGTAGATAATGCCAAATAGTTTTCCAGTGTGTTTTTCCAAAGTAATTGCATCGATTTACACCCTTACCAAGAGTGTATGTGAGTTTGGTCGTTCCACATCCTCTCTGACATTTGGTTTTGTCTTTCTTTTTCATTTTTGTCATTCTAGTGGGAGAAACTTGCTTTTTTTTAATCTATTAAATCTTTTTGGGAAAAATAATACTGGAAGTAATTAATTATAACATTTTTAACACATTTACTTGTACAGTTGTAACTGTTTCACCATTTCAAAATGGCATATTTTCAGTACCAAGTGTTGTGTTGTTGTTATTAGGTGACTTCGAGTCGGTTCTGACTCACAGCAATCCTATGAACAACAGAACAAAACGTTGACCGGTCCTGCGCCATCCTCACAATCATTGCTATGTTTAAGCCCATTACTGATCCCACTGTGCCAACTCATCCCTTTGAGGGTCTTCCTCTTTTTTGCTGACCCTCTACTTTACCAAACATGATGTCTTTCTCCCGGGACAGAACCCTCCTGATAACATGTCCAAAGTATGTGAGATGAAGTCTCTCCACCCTAGCTTCTAGGGAACATTCTGGCTGTACTTCTTCCAAGACAGATTTGTTCATTCTTCTGGCAGGACGTAGTATATTCAATATTCTTTGCCAACCCCAAGTTCAAATGCATCAATTCTTCTTTGGTCTTCCTTACTCATTGTTCAACTTTCACATGTATGTGAGGTGATTGAAAATACCATGGCTTGAGTCAGGTACACCTTAGTCTTCAAGGTGATGTCTTTGCTTTTTAACACTTTAAAGAAGTCTTTTGCAGTAGATTTGCCCAATGCAATATGTCATTTGATTTCTCGACTGCTACTTCCATGGATGTTAATTGTGAATACAATTAAAAAAAATCCTTGACAACTTCAATATTTTCTCCATTTATCATGATGTAGTTTATAAGTCCAGTAGTAAAGATTTTTGTTTTCTGTATGTTGAGGTGCAATCCATACTAAAGACTGTGGTCTTTGATCATCGTCAGTAATTGCTTCAAGTCCTCTTCACTTTCAGCAAGCAAGGTTGTGTCATCTGCATATCACAGGTTGTTAATGAGTCTTCCTCCAATGTTGATGTCAAGTTCTTCTTCTTATAGTCCAACATCTCAGATTATTTTCTCAGCCTACAGACTGAATAAGTGTGGTGAAAGGATACATCCCTGGTGCAAACCTTTTCTAATTTTAAACCATGCAGTATCTGTTTTACTGTTGGAAAGACTGCCTCTTGGTCTATGTATAGGTTCCTCATGAGCACAATTAAGTGTTCTGGAATTCCTGTTCTTCTCAATGTTATCCATTATTTCTTATTATTTACATAGTTGAATGCCTTTGCATAGTCAATAAAGCACAGGTAAACATCTTTGTGGTATTCTCTGCTTTCAGCCAGGATCCAGCTGGCATCAGCAATGATATCCCTGGTTCTACACCCTCTTCTGAATCCGGCTTGAACTTCTGACAGCTCCCTGCCAATGTACTGCTGCAACTGCTTTTGAATGATCTTCAGCAAAATTTTACTTGCAAGTGATATTAATGATATTGTTCAATAATTTCCACATTCTGTTGGATCACCTTTCTTTGGAATGGGCAGAAATATTTATCTCTTGCAGTTGGTTGGCCATGTAGCTGTCTTCCAAATTTCTTGACAGAGATGAGTGGGCCCTTCCGTCATTGCATCAGATTGCCAAAACATCTCAACTGGTATTCCATCAAGTCCTGGAGCCTTGTTTTTCACCAATGCCTCCTGTGCAGCTTAGACTTCTTCCTTCAGTACCATCACGTCTTGATCTTGATATGCTACGTCCTGAAAGTTCCCAGTGTAGCAATGACCAAATACTGATTTTATATAATACAATTATGTGTATCCTTTATCTTTCTCGTTTATTCAGTTCAAGGAGCCCTGGTAGTGCAGTGGTTAAGCACTTGGCTGGTAGGTGAAGGCTTGGCATTTTGAATCCACAAGCTGTTCTGTGGGAAAAATAAGTGGCAATCTTTCTGTAACGATTAAACCTTGGAAACCACGGGGGCAGTTCTACTCTGTCCTATAGGGTTGCTGTGAGTCAGAATCGACTTGACAGTCAAAGGGTTTGGTTTTGGAGTTACTCAAAGCACTTACTGTTTTTATGCAAACAGCGCTATTCTCCTCTGCCTTTGGAAAAGAGTAAACAAAAAATCCCCATACCAGTATGTTAATTCTTTATGTATTACCTGTTGCAGGATTCTTCACTTCACATGCCATAGGTCAGTATTTCTTATTTTAAAAATTGAATAAATTTAGATATAAATGAGCAAAAAGTTTTGGGCGTTTCAATAGACCTGTATTACACCTCATAAATAGGGTGACCACACATTCCAGGTTGTCTGGAGTAGTCCTGATGATTTACAACTGTTGTCCTAGCAAAGCACCCCTCTTTGCCTACAATGGTATATTGTATTAACACCATAATACCATCTTAGTTCCCAGTATTCTGCTTAGTTTAAGTGAGAAATTTATTCTGTCTTTGACGGGCTAACAGCCTAGAGAAACTTTCTACTTGAGGGTTTTCTGACTCTGCTTATATTTGATGTAATATCCTGTTATGAATTAACATTATTTTGGGATTAAAATATTTTCCTGTTGATATCATATTATTTGATTTCAAAGTTGATCCCATAAAATAAAGTTGAACTTTCATATTTGTCCCTTTTAAAGCTTTACGATCTTAAGCAACAGTTTTCAGTGTTTCTGGATGGATTCATGATTACCTTGCTCTTACTCTATTTCCCAATATGAATTTATTTTTTGATACAGGCCCTTTCTCTCAGTCATATTATTAAAAGTTTTTCATTTAATCACTTGACTTTTATTCTTTCTTAAATTTTCTCGTGTATGTATCGTGTATTTTTTTAAAGATCCTTCCTTACCATTTAAATGCTCTTTTAAGGGAAGCTTCTGCACATATTTAATGTTCTGTAACAATACAAACTAGCACAAGCTGGAGACAAAATCAAGTAAATGAGTGCATACAAAAGATGGCAGTATTGAAATTCTTTTTGCAACTTGAATCCATTTTAGGATCCTATTTTATGAACCGAATCCTTAGTTTTATGTGGGTTATATTATGAAATAGAGAGTTTCCCCAGAATAGTTCTGGCTGTTTTATCATAATAAAATAGACATATGGAACTTACAGCCCTGACCAGGGATAAAATCTATATCAGGGACAGACTCAGAATTAGTTTCCTCATAAGAAACATGGTTTGTCCTTTTAGAGACAAAAGTGTTCTTATTTACCATAATCAAGATGGGAATATAGCACAATCTTGCGGGTGGTCTTGTGTCAATGGCCAGTAAATTTGCTATGTTCTTTAAAAGCCATCCAGTCACTGTGTCTCAGTGACCAGTCTATCGGGATCTTCCTCTTATACTATCTTCACCTAGTTGAACTTTTAGCAACTATAGCTGTGTACTCTCAGGTCCAGGATTCAGACTCCAGTTGCCCACAGTAATGATTGTACTATACCTGCCTCATCCACATTCATGATCACATTCCAGTACACTGCTAAGACAGTGGGTAGTCTTAACCTATGGACCAGTGATCCTGGGCATTCTCAGACAAGGGGAAACTGAGTAAATGAGCAGTGGATTGTGCCAGAAAAATTATGGGGATGCTCATTAACAGGAACACTATCAAACTTTAAGCGAGGGATAATAGAATGAAAAGCTATGTAGACTGATCAGTGCTTAGTAACCACTAGTTAGTAACATTGCCTGAAACCATCTTCATTCAACCTGTTGTAAAGTGTAAACTACCAATTTGTTATTCTTTAAGTTAGTTCATTTTCTCTCCTGTTGCATGGCATTTTCTTGAGAGATTGGGCCTCTAATGTTAGTCAGACCTGGCTTTGAATCTCTGTGGCTTACTTCAAGGAATTGGCTCAGATGATTGTAGGGGGCTAACAAACCATAGACTGGAGGCTCCTGCAGGCTCATGTCCCAAAATATATAGATTAGGCTATGAAAAGAGTGAAGAATAAAAAGAGTTCTGGCAAAATATCTATTTCTGAAGTGGAGCCAGAACATGCCCTATGGAAATTCCTTTTTTGCTGTTAAGGTCTTTAGCTGATTAATTGAGGCTACCCCACATTACAGAAGGTAAACTTCTTTACTTGAAGCCAACTGATTTAATTACATGTAATTACTGATGTTTTACCAAACGACTGGACACCATGACCTAGCCAAGTTGACACAAAAAATTAACAATCACAGTAGGTTATATTATTTCTCTAAGTCTCTGCGCTTTCATATGTAATGTGGAGGTAATAATGACAATAACTACCTCATAGTATTGGAGCCCTGGTGGCGCGAGAGCTATGGCTGATAGCCAAAAGGTGAGCAGTTTGAATCCATCAGTTGTTCCTTGGAAACCCTATGGGGCAGTTCTACTCTGCCTATAGGTTTGTTATGAATCAGAATTGACTCAATCGCAACAAGTTTGCATGTTTTTTTTTTTCTCGTTTTTTACTATAGTTAGATTTATTGAACCAATGCATATAAAACATTTATCACAGGACATGGCACATAGTACATTTCTATACATGATAGTTATTAATTATTATTTTCAGCCTTGTGCTCATGCTAAATACAGCATCCCAGAGAAATCACAGATGTTAAAAAAAAATCCCCACGAAATCTGGAAAATTCTCTAGGAATACTGATTATCCAATTTTGACTGTAAAGATTAGTAGTCATTACATTTACTCAGGCCTTTATGAGTGTAATGAGGAGCCCTAGTAGTACAGTGGTTAAGCATTCAGCTGCTCCATGGGAGAAAAGACCTCGCAATATGCTCCCGTAAAGATTGCAGCCTAGGCTAACAGACACATGAAGAAATTCTCACTATCATTAGCCATTAGAGAAATGCATATCAAAAGTGCAATGAGATATTATCTCATCCCAACAAGGCTAGCCTTAATCCAAAAAACACAAAATAATAAATGCTGGAGAGGTTGTAGAGAGACTGGAACACTTATATACTGTTGGTGGGAAAGTAAAATGGTACAACCACTTTGGAAAAAAGGTAGAAATAGAAGTACCGTACAATCCAGCTATCCCACTCCTTGGAATATACCCTAGAGAAATAAGAGCAGTCACATGAATAGATATACGCACACCCACGTTCATTGCAGCACTGTTCACAATAGCAAAAAGATGGAAACAACCTAGGTGCCCATGAACAGATGAATGGATAAACAAATATGGTATATCCACACAATGGAATGTTATGCAACAATAAAGAACAATGATGAAGCCATGAAACATAACATGGAGGAATCTGCAGATCATTATGCTGAGTTAATTTAGTCAGTCACAGAAGGACAAATATTGTATAAAACTGCTATTATAAGAAAGCAAGAAAAGGTTTAAACACAGAAGAAAACATTCTTTGATGGTTACGAGGATAGGGAGGGATAGTGAGGGTTATTTACTAACTAGATAGTAGATAAGAATTATCTTAGGTGAAGGGAAGTACAGCACACACTACAGGGAAAGTCAGCACAACTGGACTAAACCCAAGCTAAGAAGTTTCCTGAATACAATCAAACGTTTTGAGGGACAGAGTATCAGGGTAGGGATCTGGGGACCATGCTTTCAGGGGACATCTAGGTCAACTGGCATAACAAAGCTTATTAAGAAAATGTTCTGCATCCTACTATGGTGAGTCACATCTGGAGTCTTAAAAGCTTGCAAGTGGCCATCTCAGATGCATCAATTGGTCCCCACCACCTGGAGTAAAGGAGAATGAAGAACACCAAAGACACAAGGAAAGTAGTAGCCCAAGAGACAGAAAGGGCCACATAAACCAGAGACTCCATCAGCCTGAGACCAGAAGAACTAGATGGTGCCCAGATACCACCAATGACTGCCCTGACAGGGAACACAACAGAGAGTCCCTGATGGAGAAGGAGAAAGGTGGGGTGCAGGACTCAAATTCTAGTAAGAAGACCAGACTTAATGATCTGAATGAGACTGGAGGAACCTCAGAAAGCATAGCCTTCAGAGTTTCTATCAGCCCAGAACTAAAACAATTTCCAAGGCGAACTCTTCAGACAGGGATTGGACGGGACTGTGGGATAAAAAGTGATACTTGTGAGGAGTGTGCCTCTTAGCTCAAGTAGATACAAGAGACTAAATGGGCAGCTTCTGTCTGGAGGTGAAATGGGAAGGCAGAGAGGGTTAGGAGCTGGCTGAATGGACATCGGGAATCAGGGGTGGAAAGGAGGAGTGTGCTGTCACAGTATGGGGAGAGCAGTTAGGGTCACATAACATTGTAGGTATACAGTTTTGTATGGGAGACTAACTTGAAATGTAAACTTCATTTAAAGTACAATAAACAAAACAAACAAACAAAAAAGATTACAGCCTAGGAAACCCTATGAGGCAGTTCTACTCTGTCCTATAGGGTCACTATGAGTCAGAATTGACTCAGTGGCACACAACAACAACATAAGTGTAACAGGATTATTAAAGTAAATAATTATATCCCACCTTCTGGATATACTAAACAAATATATATACACAACAATTACAGTTAATTAACATTATGGCTGTGATATTTTCTAATAACCCCTACTCCTATATCCTGGCTTAACTAAGGGTCTTGCTCAGATCCATTCTTCCTCTGTCCATCCCATTTGGCAGCTCTTTTCCATAGGCAACACTCTGGGGATCTTTGCTCAAGTTCTGAACTTACAACTTCCTAGATTGTAATTTTGAGCAAGACACTTATTTTTCTATACCTCATATACCTCTTTATTAGAAAGCGAGTATAATAATAGTACAGAACTTTACGGAGATGTTGGGAGGAATGAATAAGATAATATCTAACATAATGTAAAGACCAAGTAAAAGTTAGGTAGCTGCCTGAGCTTCAACAGTCACTTCCTCCAGTATGGATTTACTACTAACTGCAGAAGTAACAGTTTTTATTAATTACTACCATGAATCTGTACAGTGCTAGAATTTTAGGAGGTTTACTCACTTTCCAAATGCTGCCAGAGGCTGCTTACCAGGAGGAAATGTCCTCTGGACTTCGCAAACTCTGGGTCATTCTCTCTGTTCTCTGTGCACTCTAAGCTGTGCACCATGCGTCTGTCCAAACAGAGTGGGAGAAGAATTCTTTTTTTTCAGCTCCAGGTAGACAAAGAGTTGTGTTCAGGTCAGGTGTGATCCAAAAATGATTCCTTGGCTGTTCAACGAAATTCTGGACTTCTAGTTACTCCCTATACCTGCAGTTTGTAACAACCCTCCTAGCTGCAGCATGGCATCTCTCTTTCCCCGTCTCTCCTTCCTTGCTTGCTTGTTTTAATTTCTTTTATATCTCAAAAGAGATTGACTCAAGACACACCCTATCTTACTCCTGCCTCATTAACATAACAAAGACAACCCATTTCCAAATGGGATTATAACCAGAAGCATAAAAACCTATTGCTGTTGAGTTGACTCTGACTCATAGAGATCCTATAGGACAGAGTAGAACTAACTCATGGCTGTAAATCTTTTGGAAAAAGACTGCCCACGTCTCCTGTGGAGCAGCTGGTGGGCTCGAACTGCTGATCTTTCAGTTAGCTACCAAGCACTTTAACCACTGTGCCACCAGAGCTCCTAAACAGAGGCAAAGAAGTTAAGATTTACAACAAATATTTTTGGATGGGGAGGGGAGACACACAATTCAATCCAAAACACACGTAGAGTACATATCTACGTTGAAGCAATAAAAGATAAAATAATTTCTGTGATCTCAAAACTATTCTGGATTTCCTGATTTATAGGTTTATTTACTCATTTAACAAATTATTGGGTGCCTTCCATGTACCAGATATCACTATAAGTATTAGGGATTCAGTAGGGAACACAAAATGGTATGTGTTAAGGGAGGAATGAATTTTGAACTGGGTGATCAGGATATAATATTGAGTAAAGGTGAGGGAGCAAATTAGTAGATATTTGGGGAAAGAATATTCCAGGCAAGGGGAAAAAGCAAGCTCAAAAGCCTAGAGGCAGTAGTATGTTTGATGTCTTCATGTGGCTAAGCAGGAGGGAATTTATAGGAGAGATCAGAGAAATATGCAGGGACAGGGTTAGAATGGGTAGACTTTGGCTTTTACTTCAGGCTATTGACAAACCCAGATTATTTCTGCAAGATAGAAAGGAATACATGTACTTTAAGGCTGTGCAGATATCTGACCCCACTGTTGACAGTTACTGTTAAAGGGAGTTAGAGGTGGCCATATGTGTAGGCAGATTAGGTGTCCACCCATGTGCAGGTGCATGGGTTAAGCTCCATCTCTTCAAAGTATATGCTCTCCAACCTTCACCAGCCATCACAATGTCAGAAATTCCACCCTCTTGGACTATCCATTCAGCCTCAAGGAATAGTTCTGTCTTCAAAAGTAGTATCCTTAGATACAAAGATGTGAATTTATTAAAAGTCAAAGGTTGAAAAAAAAGTATATCAAGCTAACAACTACCAAAAAAGAGCAGGAGTGGCAATTCTAATCTCAGATAAAATAGACTTTAAGACAAAATCCACCATAAAAGACAAAGAAGGATACTATATAATGATTAAGGGGACGCTCCATCATGAAGCCATAACGATAATAAACATCTACGCACCCAATGACAGGCCTCCAAAATACATAAAACAAACTCTAACAACACTGAAAAGAGAAATCGACAGTTCCAGAATAATACTAGGAGACTTCAACACACCACCCTCAGTAAAGGACAGAACAATTAAAAAGAAACTCAGCAAAGATACAGAAGACCTAAAGGGCACACTCAGCCAACTTGACCTCATAGACATATATAGAACACTCCATCCAACCGCTGCTAAGTACACATTCTTTTCCAATGCATATGGAACATTCTCCAGAATAGACCACATCTTAGGCCACAGAGCAATCCTCAACAAGATCCAAAAC
>NW_004443983.1:588854-594118 GCF_000243295.1 Trichechus manatus latirostris | reverse complement strand
GGTCAAGAAGGGAGAGGGTTGACATGTTGTGGGGTTGTTAACCAATGTTATAAAACAATATGTGTACTACTGTTTCATGAGAAACTATTTGTTCTGTAAACCTTCACCTGAAGTACAATAAAAAAAAATAGATATGGCTGAGAAGAATAGTACATTAAACAATGAACAGATAAGGATCTTGGGCAATGGGAAGCAAGCTCCATGATGGCTGAAGTAATGTCTGAAATTTGGTAAGCACTTAACTGTGAAGCAGTCAGGTGTGAAGGTGGTCAATTATGACAATGAGCCAAATGGAGAGTAACAATCAAGCCCCTATTCACTTACTGCAACAGTACAAGCAAGAGGCAAAAAGCGAAGTTAGAGTCCTTGTATTCAATTTATCCTCATGGAATTGCACTAGGTGAGGATCAGGTAGATGCAATGTACCCATTGCTGTTGAGTTGATGCCGACTCATAGTGACCCTATAAAACAGAATAGAACTTCCCCATAGGGTTTCAAAGGTTGTACATCTTTATGGAAGCAGGCTGCAAGAGGCTGGTGGGTTTGAACCACTCATCTTTCAGTTAACAGCTGAGCACTTATCCACTGCACCACCAGTGCTTTAGATGCAATGTAGAAGGGGGTAATCATCTCACTACAGAGGTTCCCAGAACAAAAGGCTTCTCCTGCCTCTTTAGGGATCTGTGGGTCAGGGAGAGGGAAAGGTAAAAGGGCTAGGAGTGACTGAGTCAAAGTGGAGAAAAATGCCTTAGACAAGCTTCCTGATAAGGAAGCCTCTGAATGGAGGTGCTTGGGCTAGGAATGCAAATATGCATGTGAGCCTGATTAGCCCAGGGAACTGAGTCCTTGACTGCAAGTCCCTCCAGAAAGCTGCAATGCAATGGCTGTGCACCATGTCTTGTGTGAGGAGGGCAGCTTCCCCCTGTGAGACCTGCCAGGCAAAGCCATACAATTGCCTAAGGTCCAGTCTGAAAGATTATACGTAGGATTTTGGCCTGGAGTTAGACTCTTCGTTAGCAAATATTGAATGCTGAATGAATGACAATAGCTAGATTCTTACTAATTAATAAAAGGGGATATGGACTTCCATAATGATCAAATTGCTTCATACTTTTTTCTTAAAATCATCCTGAATGAATTTTATTAGAGCCAGTTTAAATGTTTGAATTAGCCAAACGAAAAATAAAATGAGTCAGTGCAAAACAGTACTAACAGCTAAGAAGTGAAATTCTATAAAAGATTGTTAATCTAAATTCTGATGTTTTCTTCCATATAATTGAGACTAATGAAGATGAATCATTTAAATCAATGTTGCCCTAAGGGAAGAATTCCAACCAGAATAATGTGCCTTGGAGTCATTATTTCTTTAAAAATACTATTAAAGTGGATGTGATTTTATCTGTCATTATCATATCACATTTTAACCATTGTATTTATAATTTATTCTTGCTTGGTAGGCATGTTTAATAAATAAATGATGATTGCTTTGAAATAAAAGGAACACTTTTCTTAGTTTCATCTTCTTCCATTATCTATTATTAGTAAACATGAGACATTTAAACAGATGAAATGTAAAAATGAGTACAAACAATATTGAAATTGCTTGATTTATAGTATCACAGTCAGATATCTAGTTGTTTCAAACATAGCAACACATTAGCATAATCTGATATATCCCAAAAAATTTGTCTGAAGTTTCAAATAGTACTGAGTGTTTTTGTTAGTGAATTTATATTTTATAAATTTAATTACTTAAGCAAACTTTAGCGAAATGTGCAGTGTTCCAAAAGAATAAGACTTGGTTCTAGTTTTAGCAACAAACCAGACTATCGCACAGGTAAAATAGCACAATAGTTGGGTGAATTAAACATTAAAGGTAACAATTATGTAGTCACTCCTATGTATGTGGGCCAAAATATATAAACATATATGTTTCTGAGGGAATATAGCCATTGGGAATGCTCAATAAATGTTAAGCATCAAAAACAGGAACATCTTAAAATTGTTGAACTTTTTTTTAAATCTTGGAAATACGTGTAACATTAATATATATTTTGAATATACTGTTATTGTTCTTATGCTAAGTGAAATAATGGTCTGAATATTTGGCTCCCTATGGAGTACTACTCTGTCGTATAGAATCACTATGAGTCGGAATTGACTAGACGGCAATGGGTTTGTTTTTTTTTGATATCGGGAGATACGGGACTAAATTGGTTTGGTATTATCTTCTCTCAATTTTTCCATATTCTGCCTTTCAATTTGCTTTGAATCAAATGTTATTAATCAATTATTTTTAATACTGTGAGATTCTTGCCCATTATTACTGAACCGTGGTCAAATATGACAATCTACTTCAGGTACACAAAGTTTACAATCTATAGAGCTGACTTTCATTCATTTTCTTCTATAGTTTTTCTAGATATACATATGGGTTTTACTGATTTGGGTAATTTACTCTTTTATTTCCCCTGCCAAAGAAATACACTTTTATTCACATGGATAGAAATTTATTAATTGGAGGTTTGTATGGTTTCTGTCAGAGGATAAACAACGTGATTTATAGTGAACACAAAAATATTTTGTAAATTTATACTCTAAAGAGATCTAGGTTCCATTTGCACCACCTCACCTCTACGCATTGGCCAAATTTTAGGATCTGAGGCCTATTTGGCCCAGACCAGAGCTTCATGTGTTATAATTTTATAATATTTTCCATTTCATCATCCTATTCTGATACAGGTATTTTCAGTATAACTTGATGTATCCAATGAATTTAACAGCATCAGAACTAAAAATGTGGAGCTCTATATTTTGTATCTACCATTAAACCCACTTTGGCTCTCATGGAGCAAGTCCACAAGAGACAAAAAGTGACCTTGAGTATATCCCACCTGAATTTAGAGACCATCTCAAGAATAGACTTGACCCATTAAAGACTAATGACCAAAGACCAGACCAGTTGTGGAATGACATCAAGCACATCATACCTGAAGAAAGCAAAAGTTCATTAAAAAGAGAGGAAAGAAAGAAAAGACCAAAATGAATATCAGAAGAGACTCTGAAACTTGCTTTTGAACGTAGAGTAGCTAAAGTGAGTGGAAAAAATGATGAAGTAAAAGAGTTGAATAGAAGATTTCAAAGGGTGGTTCAAAAAGACAAAGTAAAATATTATAATGAAATGTGCAAAGACCTAGAGTTAGCAAACAAAAAGGGAAGAACATGCTTGGCATCCCTCAAGCTGAAAGAACTGAAGGAAAAATTCAAGTCTCGAGTTGCAATATTGAAGGATTCTACGGGGAAAATATTGCATGACATGGGAAGCATCAAAAGAAGAAGAAAGAAGTACACAGAGTCACTATACCAAAAAGAATTGGTAGACATTCACCCATTTCAGGAGGTAGCACATGATCAGTGAGGTAGCATATGATAAAGAACTGATGGGATTGAAGGAAGAAGTCCAAACTGCACAGAAAGGAATGGGGATAAACAAGGCTCCAGGAACTGACAGAATACCAACTGAGACATTTCAACAAATGGATGCAGCACTAGAGGTGCTCACTCATCTATGTCAAGAAATTTGGTAGGCAGCTTCCTGGCCATCTGACTGGAAGAGATCCATATTTATACCCATTCCAAAGAAAGATGATCCAACAGAATGTGGAAATTATCTAACAGTATCCTTAATATCACACACAAGTAAAAATTTGCTGAAAAATCATTCAAAAGCAGTTGCAGCAGTACACTGATAAGGAACTGCCAGAAGTTCAACCTGGATTCAGAAGAGGACTTGGAGTGAGGGATATCATTGCTGATGTCAGATAGATCTTGGCTGAAAGCAGAGAATACCAGAATGATGTTTACCTGTGTTGTACTGACTATGCAATAGCATTCAACTGTGTGGATCATAACAAATGATGGATAACATTTCAAAGAACTGTGCTCATGAGGAATCTGTACATAGGCCAAGAGGCAGTTGTTCCAACAGAACAAGGGGATATTGCATGGTTTAAAATCAAGAAAGGTGTGAATCATGGTTGTATCCTTTCACCATACTTATTCGATCTGTATGCTGAGCAAATAATCTGAGAAGCCGGACTATATGAGGAAGAACATGGCATTAGGATTGGAGGAAGACTCATTAACAACCTGCTCTATGTAGACGACACAACTTTGCTTGCTGAAAATGAAGAGGACTTGAAGCAATTACTGACGATGATCAAAGACTACAACCTTCAGTAGGATGGCACCTCAACATAAAGAAAACAAAACTCCTCACAACTGTACCAATAAGCAACATCATGATAAATGGAGAAAATATTGAAGTTGTCAAGGATTTCATTTTACTTGGATCCACAGTCAATGCCCAAGGAAGCAGCAGCCGAGAAATCAAGTGAGGTATTGCATTGGGCAAATCTGCTGCAAAAGATCACTTTAAAGTGTTCAAAAGCAAAGATGTCACTTTGAGGACTAAGGTGAGCCTGACCTAAGCCATGGGATTTTCAATTGCCTGATATGCATAGGAGAGCTGGACAATGAATAAGGAAGATTGAAGAAGAATTGATGCCTTTGAATTATGGTGTTGGTGAAGAATATTGAATACAGCTTGGACTGCCAGAAGAACAAACAAATCTGTCTTGGAAGAAGTACAACCAGAATGTTCCTTAGAAGTGAGGATGATGAGACTTTGTCTCATTTACTTTGGACATGTTGTCAGGAGGGACCAGTCCCTGGAGAAGGACATCATGCTTGGTAAAGTAGAGGGTCAGCGAAAAAGAGGAAGACCCTCAAAGAGATGATTGACACAGTGGCTGCAGCAATGGGCTCAAACATAGCAATGATTGTGAGGATGGTGCAGTGTTTCGTTCTGTTGTCCATAGTATCACTATAAGTTTGATTCGATGGCACCTAACAACAACATTAAACCAACTTAACAAAATTGTCTGGACAGCACTTGAATAAACAAAGCAATATACTCTATATCCTTAAAGTTTCATTTTCAGCACTATATCTTATCTGTTAAAATACTGGATCACTGAAGTACAGGAAATACATTTGACCAGAGAATAAAGAAACTTGGATCCTATTCTATTTCTGCCACTGAGAGTATACACTGTCTTGGATAAGTCACTTGACTTTTCTGAACCCGTTTCTGTGTATATAAAATTAGGTGCTGGAACAAATGATCTAAAAAAATTATAAATAGAAAATTCTTCCTTGTTTTTATCCTAGGTCTTTTTCTTCCCCGTGGATAGGTGGGCAG
>NW_004443983.1:543807-588754 GCF_000243295.1 Trichechus manatus latirostris | reverse complement strand
GGCTGAAATTAAGGAGATCTGTTTTACCATTCTGGTATGTTAGCCTTCCTTATTCATACAATTGCATTATAAATACTCCATGCATTAATAAGTGCTTGGATTGCAAAACTGTCCAGCTCACTTGGAATTCTGATGTAGGTGCTGTGATCATGTATAACAAAGTGTTACTCAGTACCTAGTTGTAAAAACAGCATTAGGGCAGGTCTGACCTCCTCTAACTTCACAAGGGGAAAGGAGAATCAAGATTAACAGCCCAAGGCCAATTCCTATGAGGCACAGGTCAGACATGCCTCCTCTCTCCACCATCCTTACCAATTTTGACACCAACTGTCCCTCCCACGGCACTCTCTGCTTCTCTATTGGGTTTAATAATTCATTGCAATGGCCACACAGAACTCACAGACAATACTCATGATTATTGGGTTTATTAGGGAAGCAACAGTTACAACTCAGGCTCAGGAACACTCAGGAGACAGTTCTTCCATCAGGACAGCCTCCTCCCAGCAGTGCTGACAGGCTTGCCTCTCCCTAGCCCTCAGCCTCTGCCCAAAGGCACTCAGCTCTCTCTCTCCATGGGCCAGGAAGCCCACCACGTTGTTTCCTGTTGCCAGGTCTCTGCTGCTGGGTCTCTGCCGCCATTTCTCTCTGCCTTCTGTGTTAACAGTTCTCTCTCTCCTGGTTCCAGGAGCTTCTCAGCGCAGAGACCCCAGGTCCAAATGACATGCTGGCTCCTGGCTGTTCTTCCTTGATGGTGGTGAGATCTTCCCTCTTCCACCTCTGGGGTGGCTCATTTCAAACCCAGCGAGATGGCAAAACTGACCAATCCCTTCTGTGGGCCATAATTACCCTATCACACAGTCCTGCCCAATCACTTGAGTGGGAGTTAAAAGACCATGACTAGAAAGGCCACACAAAAGCAATCCACTGCACCGTACTGGTATGTGAAAAGCATTAGCTCGATGTATGATCCCTATTCTCAACAAGCTTAAAATTTACAAGCTGGGACAGATATATGAACAATAATTTATAATACAAATACATCAAATGAATAAGAAACAGTGGCATACACACAATTCTGTGATCATCAAGTTATCTATATAGGGTGAAGAATACTTCATGAAGAGGGCAGCATTTGATTGTTAGTCTATGCAGTAGATATTGTCCACTGCCCAGATTCCCCTTTCAGAAGCTAGATACTCATTCCTGCACAGTGGCAGGGTGTGACTGGTGCAACTGCATCACTGTTCAAATCTCCCTCTTCACAATCCTGCTTCCCTCACTACCTTGAGGGTAGTTATCCTGAGAGCATTTCCCAATAAATTACCTGCAAAGCAATCTCCAACTCAGAGTCTGTTTCCTGGAAAACCCCAGCGGGTGCCAGAAGTGGGTAGACAAAGCAGTCTCTAAAATAAGATTCTGGAACTGGATTCCCTGCAGTCTGGTTGGCAGTGAGAATCCATCCCTGGTGGTGGGTGGATTACTGCAGTCCCTGGCATGTAGGAGAGTGTAATTGTTAAAACTTTCACCCGTAATAAAACTGGTGATGGGATATAGGGGTAAGGGAATGCATTGCTGGGAGCAATCTGAGGCTTTGAGAAGGTCTGGAAAGTAATACTTATAAGAACTATGGAATTGGATGACTATTGTGGTGGCTAAGAAAAGCCTTGGGGAAAGATGGTGAAAGACTGAATGAAGAATTAGTTGCTAGAGATTAGAAGCTTTAGAAGTTATGTTTCCTCACCATTCCCCCCTTCAACCTGGCACAGTGACAAAACCCTTCAGACAAAGATAATGTGTCCGTACAGTTCTTCATCCTTCTCAACTTTTTTCATCACTTGGTGATGACACATAGGCACAGGGGCTTTCTTGCAATTTTTATGGGCCAATTGGCCTTATTTTCCAAAGAGGAGATTACTAGTTTTCCCCCTTAGGAAATACCACCTAATTCGGGAGGATTTTATGGCCTGTTTGAGATCTGAAATGGCTTAAATCCTTTCCATCATCCCTTAATTTGACCCATATTTCATTGCATTTGGCAGTGGCTCTTCCATACATTTATTAAATATAAAGATGTATTGTACATTCTTATTTTTTTATCCTATTGGTTTCAAAGAGGAAAGTAGAGATAACAATAGCTTTAGATAATTACTTTAAATCAAAAAACATATTATTACTTTTATTAAAGAAATGTTCCCATTGATTGTCATTACAGAGTATATAATAGACAAATTTTGGGAAATTTTACATTTCTTTTTAAAATTCTTTAGAAAAATAATGACAAATCCTGGTTGCATAGACAGAAAAATTTCTCATTGTAGACCTTATAAAGAACAGAAAGTAATGGAAATGTAAAATCCTTTTTTTACACAGTACATCGAGTTTACAATAATATAATTTTTTTCTTTAAAGAATCTAATGGATACTTAGACTCAAGTCATATATACTTTCTTAACCAAAAAAAAAAAAAAGGAAAAAGAATACTATTAGAGAAGAAAAATGGCAGATTAAGTTTTAGATAAGCTGCCATCACTGAACACATATATAGATGATTTTTTAAAAAATATAGCTTAACCAGTTGCCAGAAGAAATAAGGAAACGTGTATTCTCAGAATAAGTACGTAAGATTTGGCTTTAACTGCTTAGTTTGTTGAGTTAATTTTGCTCTAATTGACTAATGAGTCAAATAAATGTGGTAATAAGGGAACTTTTTATAAAAAGCAAAGGCTTTGATTCCCTCTCTTGACATTTTAATGATAATGATGATCTACATCCAAAATGCTTTTTAAAAAATGCTACCCAGTAGACTGAGGAGTTGCTTCCAGAGAAAGTGAGTTAAATGTGTTGTGGGTTTCCATGGTTGGTCAATTTTAGACATGAAAAGAAGGTTTCAAAGACGTTACAACTCAGCTGGATATGATGCCTGGAACAATCTCATTATTTATCCAATCAGCAAGCAGCTCCATTCAGAGTGGAAGGCAGATCTTATTCATTCATACTGTACCATCAGTGAGGGTTATATTTGACACATGCTAATAAGAGTATCTTGATTTTATTTTAAAACAAGAGGAAGGAGGTTATGTACATATTTTATATAAAAGTGTAATTCATAGATCAATCAATTCGTAGGTCATTTAATGTGTTTAAATAACACTTCCATTTAATTTGTTCTTAAATAAATCATACATTTTATTGGCATACATTTACTGGAATTTTTTTTTCATTTGGAGTTCTCCTTGATAGAAATTCAGTCAATTTTTTTTGTCCTGTACTTATCTTTATCTTCTTAAGAAATTAAGTGGGGGCCCATTGAATCTGATTCTACTTTTAGAAAATCTGTTCTTTCTTTTTCCCACCTCAAGAATGTTACTTAATTCATCCCAAGTATTAATGTTGTTGTTGTTAGGTGCCATCGAATCCATTCCAACTCGTAGCGACCCTATTAACAACAGGACAGAACACTGCCTGGTCTTGCACCATCCTCACAATCATTGCTGTTTGAGCCCATTTTTGCAGCCACTGTGTCACTCCATCTCATCAAGGGTCTTCCTCTTTTTCGCTGATCCTCTACCTTACCAAACATGATGTCCTTCTCCGGGGACTGGTCCCTCCTGATAACAGATACAAAGTATGTGAGACAAAGTCTCGCCATCCTCAGTTCTAAGGAGCATTCTGGCTGACTTCTTCAAAGACAGATTTGTTCCTTCTTCTGGCAATATTCTTCGCCAACACCATAATTCAAAGGCATCGATTTTTCTTCAATCTTCCTTATTCATTCATTGTCCAGCTTTCTCATGCATATGAGGTGATTGAATACACTATTCTTGGGTCAGGTACACCTTAGTCCTCAAAGTGACATCTTTGCTTTTTATCACTTTAAAGAGGTCTTTTGCAGCAGATTTGCCCACTGCAATACTTTCAAATATTAATACTGCTGTTTGAAATCTGCAAGTATGAATTTGCATGTACAAAAATTCTTATTGCATTCAAATCCCTATTGTGCACCAGAAATATTTCACTTTCCAAACATGCTTTGAATATAGAGAAATGTTATTCCCAAGAATATTTCATTTAGAAAAGTCGAGGCAACCCCTGAGGAACTTCCTTAAAGCTCTTTTTTACAAACCTAAGCATACTCAGAGTCCTCCTATCATTCAGATGACATAGGGGACATTTTATACTAAGAGTAGGCAGATGTTGTGCTCATTTTTAAATGGTTATTGTTTTGAAGCTTTCATTCCAGAATGCCTATAAAATCCAATAATTGTAGATAATTTTGGAGAAAGATTGAAATTTGAATTCTGAATTAGGATTTCCAATGTAAATACTAAACTACGTAGATACTAAACTACGATTCAACAGTTTTGTTTGTTGATCATAAAATATTTTACCTATTACACCAATAAGATACTTAGCAAGTTGAATAACACAAGAATATGCATACAAAGAGAAAATATGTAGAGAGAGAAATAAAACAGTTTCAAAGTCAAATTCAATTTTCAGTCACAGGAAATCAAGCAAAAATTTAGCCATCTAGAATTTTACTTGAGCCAATTTTCATTTGTGGATTTTATCTTTGACTAATTAGATCGAAGAGCTCTATACTATTGAAAACTAGTGTCTTAGTCATCTACTGCTGCTAACAGAAACACCACAAGTGGATGGTTTTAATGAAGAGAAGTTTATTTCCTCACAGTTAAAGTAGGCTAAAAGTCCAACTTCAGGGCGTCAGCTCCAGGGGAAGGCTTTTCCTCTCTGTCGGCCCTGTTCTCTTCAGTGTTCCCCTCGACTAGGAGCTTCTCTGCGCAGGGACCACGGTCCAAAGGATGCGCTCTGCTCCCAGCATTGCTTTCTTGATGGTATGAGGTTCCCCTGTCTCTCTGCTCACTTCTGTCTTCTATATCTCAAGAGATTGCCTCAGCACACAATCCAGTCTTGTAGATTGAGTCCTGCTTTACTAACACAACTGCCCCCCATCCTCCCTCATTAACATCATAGAGGCAGGATTTACAACATACAGGAAAATCACACAGTACCAGGAATCATGGCCCAGCAAAATTGACACACACGTTTTTTGCGGGACATAATTCAATCCATGACAACCAGTATCTGAATACTTATTTGAAATGAATTGTGAAATACCATTTACCAAAATATCATATTTAGAAGAAATATTTTGACAGTTTTTGGTTGTTTTTAAGGTGGGGATTGTTTTGAGTGTATGAAATATTTTAATAGCTTTAGCAAGAAATTAAAAAGTAATATAGCAATGTATTTTATTTGAATGTGGAAGGGCAAAGGGAAGGAATTCTTATAAAGAAAATGTACATATTTATATGAATTCATTTATACAATAAAAAATTATAGGCAACAAGAAGCAGATAGCTGATAATGTACAGGTTTAGAAACACATGAGATCTGTCAGCTGGGTAGCATGATGTGTTTGTAGCAGGACTGGGGTGATGCAGCCTAGGGAGGAAGGGACAGTGGGGGCCTTCCCAATAGTGGGCGTAGACTAGGGACTCAGCCTAAACCACAGGGCATTATCTCCAACTAAGCTGGCAACATCTAGTCATTATCTGGGTGAATGATTGAAGCTGGGATTGGGAAGGGAAAAAAATGATGTGTTCCAACTAGTGAGAGGAGGTGACCAAAGAAGAATGCAGATACATTATTATTAGAAATCCCATGATGGCCCCAGATCTGTGATGTGTGCCCAAAGGAGATGGAAACTAAGCATCAAGGCAGAAATTAAGAGTTGACTCCAGTTCCCAGGAATGCACACTTTTAGTAGTAAGAGAAGCCCCATCCTTAGCTCAATAGAAAGGAACCAGGGAGACTTCTATAACAAGTACAGTGACATGGACATCAAAGAAGACATTCAGTTCTATCACTAGTGCATTCCAGAGAACTGCTGTGTAAGCAGGGGCATGGAGCGTTTAAGAGACCTGAACTTAACCATTCATAGGAGAGTGGGAATAGATTGGGAGTCCACGTGGGGACCACTGTCAGCACCAAGCAACAATTTACCTGGTCAAAGTTGCGTGTTAGAGTGCATCCTTGGTAAATTTAAGAGCATATGTCCAGGACCACAATACTGAGTGGGTGAGAAGGATAAGTGGGAGCATGTTAAGTACCTATCTCAGTCAGTTAGTGTAGGGTGGAACTGAGCCTTCAGATGGGTGCCTCAGAATGCAAGGCACTAGAAAGTAAACCCCTAGAGATAAGGTGTTGTCTTAGTCATCTAGTGCTGCTGTAACAGAAACACCGCAAGTGGATGGTTTTAACGAAGAGAAGTTTATTTCCTCACAGTCAAAGTAGGCTAAAAGTCCAAATTCAGGGCATCAGCTCCAGAGGAAAGCTTTTTCTCTCTGTCGGCCTTCTTCTCTTTGGTGTTCCCCCAGACTAGGAGCTTCTCTGTGCAGGTACCCCGGTCCAAAGGACGCGCTCTGGTCTCGTCACTATTTCTTGATGGTATGAGGTTCCCCTGTCTCTCTGTTCACTTCTGTCTTTTATATCTCAAGACATTGCCTCAGGATACAATCCAATCTTGTAGACTGAGTCCTGCCTTACTAACACAACTGCCACCCATCCTCCCTCATTAACATCATAGAGGCAGGATTTACAACATATAGGAAAACCACACCATACGATACCAGGAATCACGGCCTGGCCAAATTGATACACACATTTTTGGGGGGACATAATTCAATCCATGGCAGGCATCTTCTCTATTATTCACCATTATACCTAAATACCTCACATAGTGGCTGAGAGATTCTAGGCACTTAGAAGGTTCTTTGAATGAATGAAGAGATGAATAAGAGATGCATAGACAAAATAAATTATGACCAGTGAAAATATATAAATTGGAGAAAAAAAATCCCATGCAAAAATAAAATTGTTAAATTTGGCCACGTGAGGAAAGCAGTGTTTTCCTCAAAACACTGGAATATAACTTGCGAGATCATTCCATGTAAATATATAATGCACTTACATACTGTATATACAGTTCCACCTGATTCTATCATACAAACATTCAAAAATGTATTTACCCAGTCCCCTATTTATTGTTTCTAGGCTTTTATAACTTTTTTATTTAAAGCAATAAGGCACTTCTGATTTAAAAAAAAGTAACTCACATAGAGCTTTTAATATCTTCAAAATCTACTAAAATTATTTGTTTGATACTCTATTCAAACATGAAATGATCTTGTTCACAGTAGGAGTTTTTCAGGTACAGAAAGAATACTGGATAATTCATTAAAACAATATGTTAGTAAAAATTAAAAATTGGAAGTTCAATATATAGATAACACTAACATGAACTTGGAGCCCTGGTGGTGCAGTGGTTAAGAGCTATGGCTGCTAACCAAAAGGTTGGCAGTTTGAATCTGCCAGCCACTCCTCGGAAACCCTATGGGGCTGTTCTACTCTGTCCTATAGGGTTGCTATGAGTCAGAATCGACTCGACGGCAAGGGGTTTTTTGTTTTTGTTTTTTTTACATGGCACAAATGGCTAAGTGCTTAACTACTAGCTGAAAGATTAGTGGTTCAAACCAACCCAGAGACCTGGCAATCTGCTTCTGAAAGGTCATAGCCTTGAAAACCCTATGGAACAGTTCTACTTTGCACATATGGGGTCTCCTTGAGTCAGAATCGATTTGGTGGCAACTAACAACAACAACATGAACTTGGCAGAGGTAGGGGATTGTTTTGGAACGAAACTATGGACTAATTTAGCTCTAAAACTATAAATTGCAAAGAGCATTTGATTTGCTGAGCACTGAATTCTTGTCTTTTCTAAATCTACACCAACGTTTGTGAAACTATAATGGGAATGCCCCTGCCTACACCTGCCTGAGGTTGCAGCAACACCATAAACACCATTCTCTATGGACCACATGTTAAACATAGTGGACTGAAGATGGGTATATGAGATTCAGCTCCTTACTCAATTCAGTAGAAATAATGACTAATACTCAGATGGCATACTTGTCCACTGAAATCATTCCTATTATAGTCGTCATAAGAATTGTGCTAATAATTTCCATTAATTAACAGCATATTAAGGGAGAAAAAGTTTGTTTTTCACTTGTTTTTTCATCATCTTTCTACGAACAAAAACATGACTGAGATCAGAATCATATGAAAAATTCTTTTATTCTGTCTTCTCTAGAGCTTTATAATAAAACACTAAGGAATGTATGTAAGCTTCCAGATTGACTTAGTTTCAATTCTCATTACTTTCCAACTCAGGAAAAACAAAACGCATGTTTAAGAGTCCACGTGTTTGCATGTCTATAACATTAAAGTATCCGCAACATAGGGTATTACATTTCTTTGACTGTTCCCTCCACTTTAAGAAGCGAAGGAAGTAAACACGATATTAAAACAGTTAAACTGGGATTACTGGAATTACTCTGGAATGGACTTGCTTGAAGTAGATCTTATTTAAAAATTAAGTAACGTCCTTTCAGTCACTTTTTTTTTGTTTGTTTTGCTCACCCTGACAAATTACTAATTGTTTTCCTTTTAAAAAAGTTGTGCCATTGTTTCATATCAAATTTAAACTAGCTCCCTTGAGGAATATATTTTAGATATATGAGAAATAGCCACTATGTAAATGTAAGTTATGGTTTCCATTTCTCCTGGATGGGTAGTTGGCTGGATCTTCATTCACAAGCACAACTCTTTATAAACTAAAGAATAAATCACTATACTCTCTTACTCTTTGGGACATTTTTATTTCTCTGACAATAATAAAATTACTCTAATAATATTTTACAAGCCTCAGGACCTAAAGGGTCACTGTATCTTGCCTTGGTTATCTCTCAGCCACTATCTGTTCATGGAACAAATTAAGCAGAAAGATGAGTAAAAACAAAAGAAGCCAAATAGACAAATTAACAAAGGAACAAAAACGTAGCAAATACAAGATGATATGGGTGTTTTGCCCTTCATATAATTTATTCTCTCAAATGGTAGGTGTAGCTATGATCCATACCAGAGTGAGAAACAGAAATTATGTACAATATAAAAAAGTATTATTTTCTTAAATTGTGCTTTAGATGAAGTTTCACAGAACAAACTAGCTTCTCGTTAAACCATACACATATTGTTTTATGATATTGGTTAACAACCCCACACATGTCAACACTCTCCCTTCTCTACCATGTGTTCCTCATTACCAGCCTTCCTGTCCCCTCCTGCCATCTAGTCTTTGCCGCTGGGCTGATGTGCCCCTTCAGTCTCATTTTGTTTTATGGGCCTGTCTAATCTTTGGCTGAAGGGTGAACCACAGGAGTGACTTCATTACTGAGCCAAAAGGGTATCCGGCGGCCATACTCTCAGGGTTTCTCTAGTCTCTGTCAGGACAATAAGTCTGGTCTTTTTTTGTGAGTTAGAAATTTGTTCTACATTTTTCTCCAGCTCTGCCCGGGACCCTCTATTGTGATCCCTGTCAGAGCAGTCAGTGGTGGTAGCCGGGCACCATCTAGTTGTACTGGACTCAGTCTGGTAGAAGCCTTCATAGTTGTGATCCATTAGTTCTTTGGACTAATCTTTCCCTTATATCTTCAGTTTTCTTCATTTTCCCTTGCTCCTGAAGGGGTGAGACCAGTGGAGTATCTTAGATGGCTGCTCACAGGCTTTTAAGACCCCAGATGCTACTCACCAAAGTAGAATGTGGAACATTTTCTTTATAAACTATGTATTGCCAATTGAGCTAGGTGTTTCCTGAGACCATGGTCCCCACAGCCCTCAGCCCTCAGCCCAGTAATTTGGTCCCTCAGGGAATTTGGATGAGTCTACGGAGCTTCCATGACCTTGTCTTGTACAAGTTGTGCTGGCTTCCCCAGTATTGTGTACTGTCTTACCCTTCACCAAAGTTACCGCTTATCTATTGTTTATTTACTGTTTTTCCATCCCCACTCCTCCCGTCCCTCGTAACTAACAAAGATTGTTTCTTTTTATGTGTAAACATTTCCATGAGTTTTTATAGTAGTGGTCTCATATAATATTTGTCCTTTTGTGATGGACATACTTCACTCAGCATAATGCCCTCCAGATTCACCCATATTGTGAGATGCTGCAAAGATTCATCATTATTCTTTATCATTGCATAGTATTCCATTGTGTATATGTACCATAGTTTGTTTATCCATTCATCTATTGATGGCATCTAGGTTGTTTCCATCTTTCTGCTATTGTAAAGTATACTGCAATAAACATTCATGTGACAGCTCTTATTTCTCTAGGATATACTCCTAGGAGTGGGATTGCTGGATCATTTGGTATTTCTATTTCTAGTTTTCTAAGGAACAGCCATATCGTTTTCCAAAATAGTTGTACCATTTCACACTCCCACCAGCAGTGCAAAAGAGTTCCAATCTCCCCACAGCCTCTCCAACATTTGTTATTTTCTGTTTTTTGATTCATGCCAGTAATGCTGGGGTGAGATGGTATCTCATTGTGTTTTTGATTTGCATTTCTCTAAATGGCTAGTGATCTCAAGCACTTCCTCATGTGTCTGTTAGCTGTTTGAATGTCTTCTTTGGTGAACTGTCTGTTCATTTCCTTTGCCCATTTTCTAACTGGATTATTTGTCTTTTTGTTGTAGAAGTGTTGGATTTTCCTGTAGATTTTAGAGATTACATCTTTGTCGGCTTTGTCATAGCCAAAATTTTTTTTCCAGTGTGTAAGTTCTCTATTTACTCTTTTGGTGAAGTCTTCTGCTGAGCGTAAGTGTTTAATTTTTAGAAGATCTCAGTTATATAGCTTATCTTCTGGAGTTTGTGTTATTAGTTATGGTTTGTATCCTGTTAATGCCATGTATTAGGGCTCTAGATTGATCCTATTTTTTCTTCTATGATCTTTTATAGTTTTTGGCTTTATATTTAGGTCTTTGATCCATTTTGAATTAGTTTTTGCATATGGTGTGAGGTATGGGTCCTATTTCATTTTTTTGCAGATGGACATCCAGTTTTGCCAGCACTATTTGTTAAAAAGATCGTCTTTTCCCCATCTGATGGACTTAGGGCCTTGTCAAAGATCAGGTTACAGTAGGTGGATGGATTTACATCTGGGTTATCAAATCTGTTCTATTGGTCAATGTATCTGTCATTGTACCAGTACCAAGCTGTTTTGACTACCGTAGCTGTATAGTAGGTTCTAAGGTCAAGTAGTGCGAGTCTTCCTACATTATTCTTCTTTTTCAATAGTGCTTTACTTATCAAGGGCCTCTTCCCATTCCATATAAAGCTAATAATTAGTTTTTCCAGCTATTTAAAGAATGTTGTTGGTATTTAGATCAGTATTGCACTGTATTTGTAAATTGCTTTGGGTAGAAATGTCATTTTCACAATGTTGAGTCTACTTGTCCATGAGCATCCTATGTTTTTCCATTCATGTAGATCTCTTTTGATTTCTTGTAGTAGTGTCTTGTAGTTTTCTTTGCAGGCCTTTTGCATCCCTGGTTAGATTTATTCCTAAGTATTTTATGTTTTTTTAGGGGCTATTACAAATGATATTGTTTTCCTGATTTCCTTTTCATTGTTCTCTTTATTGGTGTATAAGAATCCAACTGATTTTTGTATGTTGATCTTGTATCCTGTGACTCTTCCGAATCTTTCTGTTAGTTCCAGTAGTTTTCTTCTGGAGTCTTTTGAGTTTTCTATGTACAGTATCATATCATATATCTTGTATAAATGCCTTTTATTATGTTGAGGCATTTCCCTTCTATACCTATTTTATTGAGAGTTTTTATCAAGAATGGGTGTTGGACTTTGTTGAATACCTTTTCTCCATCAATTGAGAAGATTATGTGATTCTTTTCTTTAGTTTTATTTGTGTGGTGGATTACATTGATTGATTTTCTAACGTTGAGCCATCCTTGCATACCTAGTATGAATCCCACTTAGTCATGGTGTATTTTTTTTTTATATGATGCCGAATACTATTGGCTAGAATTTTGTTGAGAATTTTTGCATCTATATTCATGAGAGATATTGGTCTGTAATTTTCTTTTTTTGCGGTGTCTTTGCCTGGGTTTGGTATCAGGGTTATGTCGGCTTCATAGATGATTTTGAAAATATGCCTTCCTTTTCTATGTTCTGAAATAGTTTGAGTAGTACTGGTATAAGCTCTTCTCTGAATGTTTGGTAGAATTCTCCACTGAAGCCATCTGGGCCAGGGCTTTTTTTTGGTTGGGAATTTTTTTTTATTACCTTTTCAATCTGTTCTCTTGTTATGAGTCTGTTCAGATATTTAACATTGTTTTGTGTTAATTTGGGTGTGGAATGAGTTTCTAGAAATTTGTCCATTTCTTCTAGGTTTTCAAATTTATTAGAGTGTAGTTTTTCATAATACTCTGTTATGGTCCTTTTTATTTCAGTTGGGCCTGTTGTAATGTCCCCCATTTCATTTATTATTTGGGTTATTTGTGTCTTCTCCTATTTTTCTTTTGTTAATTTGGCCAGTGATTTGTCAATTTTGTTGATCCTCTCAAAGAATCAACTTTTGATTATGTTGATCATTCTATTGTTTTTCTATTTTCTATTTCATTTATTTATGCTCTGATCTTTTTTATTTCCTTTCTTCAGGGGGGCTGTGGGCTTCTTTTGCTGTTTCTATTTGTTCAAGTTGTGTAGCCAATGTTTTAATTTTGTCCCTTTCTTCTTTTTTGATGTGTGCATCTATTGCTATAAATTGACCTCTGAACACTGCCTTTGCTGTGTCACAAAGGCTTTGGTATGATGTGTTTTCATTCTCGTTTGATTCTAGAAATTTTTTGATTCCATCTTTGATTTCTTCTCTTACTCAGTGGTTTTTAAGCAGGGTGTTATTCAGTTTCCATTTAATTGATTTTTTTCCCTTGATCTTCCTGTTGTTAATTTCTACTTTGATCAGAGAAGATACTTTGTACTATCTCAGTGTTTTGGATTTTGTTGAGGGTTGCTTTGTGGCCTAAGATGTGGTCTATTCTGGAGAATGTTCCATGTGCATTGGAAAAGAATGTGTACTTTGTAGCTGTTGGGTGGAGTGTTCTATAAATGTCTGTCATGGTTTGAATTATGTCCCCCAAAAATGTGTGTATCAATTTGGCTAGGCCATGATTCCTGGTACTGCGTGTTTTTCCTATATGTTGTAAACCTGCCTCTATGATGTTAATGAGGGAGGATTGGTGGCAGTTGTATTAAGGCAGGACCTGATCTACAAGACTGGATTGTGTCCTGAGGCAATGTCCTGAGATATAAAAGACAGAAGTGAGCAGTGAGACTGGGGGACCTCATACCATCAAGAAAGCAGTGCCGGGAGCAGAGCACATCCTTTGGACTGGGGCCCCTGCACAGAGAAGCTCCTAGTCTGGGGAAACACTGAAAAGAAGAAGGCCGACAGAGAGAAAAAGACTTCCCCTGGAGCTGACGCCCTGAAGTTCGACTTTTAGCCTACTTTGACTGTGAGGAAATAAACTTCTCTTCATTAAAACCATCCACTTGTGTTTCTGTTGTAGCAGCACTAGATGACTAAGACAGAATTTGGTACCAAGAGTGGGGTGCTGCTTTAACAGATACCTAAAATGTGTTTTAAAACTGTGAATGCATAGATGTACAGCAGTGACAGAGGACCACCAGCAGCAGAGAACCTACAGCAGCAGTGAAGCAGCAGCAGCAGAGAACCAACAGCAGAAGAACCAGGAGACCGGTGCGAGATGGCACTGGAGCCAACCCATGGAGCGAGAGAGCTGAGTGCCTGTGTGCAGGAGGCTTCCTAGCAGAGTGGGGTATGTCTGGGCACTTATCGGTGGATCTAGGCTTGCCGACCCACAGAGTGAGAGAGCTGAGTGTCTGTGTGCACGAGGCTTTCTGGCGGAGTGGGGTGCCTCTGGGCACTTACGCCGGTGGAGCTACAGAGCTTTGGAACACTTGCTCCAGCAGACCAGATGTGGGCATGAGGCCTGAGTGCCAAGAGGCCACAGGAAACAGAAGCAGAAGCTGAAGAGACAAGGGACACAAGAAGCAGAGGTGCCTCAGTGTCAAAAAGTATGGCCATGACCTCAGGGGTATCAAAGGGTGGAGCAATGGCCTCTGGTGCTTCCAAGGGTGGAGTCGCCACTCAGATGGACTGGGAGAATGGCGCACCTAAAGCCAAGGGAGCAGAGTTGCTGTCCCAGTGGGCCTGTAATGCAGAGCTGAAGCCCAGGCAGGGCTGATGGGCCTCTACTCAGAATCTGGAGACTGTGGCCAATACCTATAGTCTGGAGGGCACGGCCATTGTGTAAATTGTCTCAGAGAACAGAGGATTATTTTCAAAGCCTTGAGGGCTAATGTGTTCTGCTAACTTTCTTGGTGCCTTTTATGCCTTCTTTCCCTGCAATTTCTCCCATTTGTAATGGAAATGTCTAGCTTGTGCCTGTTCTGACATTGTACCTTTGGAAGCAAATAACTTGTATTCTAGATTTCACAGATGAAGAGGAATTTTTGGATTTTGGCTTGGAGTTAAGACTTTTGCTATCATATGATGGGGTGAATATGTTTTCCATGTTGCAAGGATGTGATTTTTTGGGGGGCCAAAGGGTGGAATGTCATGGTTTGAATTATGTCCCCCCAAAAATGTGTGTATCAGTTTGGCTAGTCCCTGATTCCTGGTACTGTGTGATTTTCCTGTATGTTGTAAACCTGCCTCTATGATGTTAATGAGGGAGGATCGGTGGCAGTTGTGTTAGTAAGGCAGGACCTGATCTATAAGACTGGATTGTGTCCTGAGGCAATGTCTTGAGATATAAAAGACAGAAGTGAGCAGTGAGACCGGGAGACCTCATACCATCAAGAAAGCAGTGCTGGGAGCAAAGCGCGTCCTTTGGACTGGGGTCCCTGTGCAGAGAAGCTCCTAGTCTGGGGGAACACCGAAGAGAAGAAGGCCGAAAGAGAGAAAAACACCTCCCCTGGATGTACCGCCCTGAATATGGACTTTTAGCCTACTTTACTGTGAGGAAATAAACTTCTCTTCATTAAAACCATCCACTTGTAGTGTTTCTGTTATAACAGCACTAGATGACTAAGACAATGTTTGTGAGGTCAAGTTGGCTGATTGTGTCCTTTAGATCTTCTGTATCATTGTTGATTTTCTGAGTAGATGGTCTGTCTTTTACTGAGAGAGGTGTGTTGAAGTCTCCTACTATTATTGTGGAACTGTCAATTTCTCTTTTCAGTGCTGTTAGAGTTTGTTTAATGTATTTTGGAGCCCTGTCATTGGGTGCATCGATGTTTATTATGGTTATGTCTTCATGATGGATCGTCCCCTTAATCATCGCATAGTGTCCTTCTTTGTCTTTTATGGTGGATTTTGTTTTAAAGTCTATTTTATCTGAGATTAGTATTGCCACTCCTGCTCTTTTTTGGTAGCTGTTTGCTTGATATATTTTGTTTTCCGTCCTTTGATTTTTAATAAATTTATGTCTTTGTTTCTAAGGCATGTCTCTTGTAGACAGCATATTGATGAATCTTGTTTTTTTAATCCATTCTGTCACTCTCTATCTTTTTATGGGTGCATTTAGGCCATTTAAGTTCAGTGTAATTATTGGTAGACATGGATGGATTGTTGTCATTTTGTAGTGCTTTTTTTTTTTGTGGTGCTGACATTTTGTTTGTTCCCTTTACTCTCCTGTGCTGCATTCCTTTTGTTTGTGGATTTTTTTTCACTTCTTTTGTTTTTGTAGATTTTATTTTTACTGAGACTTTACATTTTTCTTCTTTATTTTGATGAGTAGCTTTCTTAACTTTCTTTGTGATTACCTTGAAATTAACCTTATCTTCCTAGGTTTGAACCAAGCTATTATCATTTGGTATCGCCTTGCCTTCCTTTCCATTAGAAGGTTCTATACCTACTCCATTTATTCCATGTTTTATTGCTCTGACGTTTTTGTCATTTACAGATTAACCTCTCTGGTTCCCTTTTGTAAATCTTTTGAGTTTGACTAATCCTTGAGAGTTCATTTCCTAGGTTAGTATCTCGCCAGTATGATCTTGTGTCCTATATTCAGGCTGTCATCTGATATTGTTTATTTTCAAACTGAAGGACTCCCTTTAATTATTTTTGTAAATTTGGTTTGGTTTTTACATATACTCTTAATTTTTGTTTATCTAGGAACGTCCTAATTTCACCATCATATTTGAATGAGAGTTTTGTAGGATATATTATTCTTGGTTGGCAATTTTTTTCTTCCAGGGTTTTATATATGTCATCCCATTGCCTTCTTGCCTGCGTGTTTTCTGCCAAATAATCAGAGCTTAGTCTTATTGTTTCCCCCTCTGTATGTGACTTTTCGTTTTTTTTTGAGCTGCTCTCAGGATTCTTTCTTTGTCTTTGGTGTTAGGGAGTGTGATTATGATATGCCTTGCTGATTTTCTTTTGGGGTCTATCCTATATGGTGTTTGTTGAGCTTTTTGGATCATTATCTTTTCATCTGTCATGATATTATGGAAATTTTCTGTCAGTAATTCTTCAATGATCCTCTTTGTGTTTTCCATTTTCTCCCCCTGTTCTTGAACTCTGATCACTTGCAAATTTTTGCTTTTGATTGTATCCTACATCATTCTCAGGGTTTCTTCATTTTTCTTTGTTCTTTTTTCTGATTTTTCCTCAAAGTGATATCCAAGTATTTGTCTTCAATTTCACTGATTCTGTCTTCCATTGTTTCAAACCTGCTTCTCAGACCTTTTATGACACTGTCCATTTATCTTTTGGATTTTTAATTGCTGTTTTTGTATGATTTCTAATTGTGAATTTATTTTGACATTTTGTTCCTGCATTATTTTCCTGAATTCTTCCATGGTTTTGTCTGTATTTTCCATGAATTTTTCTGCCTTTTCCATGAATTTGTCTATTTTTTTCCCCATTTTCCTCTGCTTTTGCTTCACCTCTTGGATAGCTCTGAATATTAGAGATTTGAATTCCCTATCAGGTAGCTCCAGTGCCTTTTCTTCTACTGGAAAGTCATCTGGTGTTTTATTTTGGATGCCTACTGGAACCATCCTGACTGTTTTTTTTTTTTTTTAAACATGTTTTGATATTGTCTGCTGTCTTTGGGACATTCAGTAGTTATTTTCTTGGTTTATTGATTGTAGATTTGTTTGTTTCATCCTGCTTTTTTGTTTTATTTGGTTATTTCTGAGCAGGCAGACTGTGTGTTCTTTGTTGTTTGCTCATCTGTGGGCAAGATATTTTAACCTTGTTGTCCAATGGACAGAGCCAGTCACTCAGCTATGGTGCGGCAGGGCAGGTCCTGCAGGTGCTTTGTCTGCTGCTGGAAGCTCCATGAAGTTGCTTTCCTGTACTCCCTGTCCACCAATCTCCAACAAGAGTCCAAGATGACAACTCCATGCTGAATTATCTGATAGGGGACCTCCACTCAAATCTCCTCTTCTTTCTGTTCTCTGTTAGTTTAGTATTCCATTTCATACTTGGTTGAGTTCTTTATATATTTATTTAATACTTAGGCTTCCAGGATTGATGTTTGTCTCTGTTTTTCTTAGTTTTTTTATGTCTTTGATGTGGAGGGATGACATGGTGCTTCTGTTTATAGTGCAATGTTGACTCCTAAACAGGTGTTATTTTATTAAAAGCATGTCATTTTCTTTGATATTTGCTCAGAGAAAATTAATATTTTACCTAATTTAAAATGGAATATATCTGTCATAAATAATTTTTTAAAAACAGCTAGTAAACCAAAATTAAAAAGTATATTTTAACACTTTAACTGTGAGTGTAGGATTTTTTTTTTTAGTATTTAAATTAAGGTTTTTTTACATAGCCTATTATATCTAAATATAAAAACATGATTCAAGGAGGGAGCATCTAGAATTCTTGTTATCAAATTTAAGACCAATTTTTTAGACTTGGGATCACAGAAATAGTATTTGAAGGGATCACTGAAATAGTATTTAAAGAATGAGTAAAGCCATCTTTGACATTTCAGAAAGATGGATATATAGCAATGTATAAAGTTCTATGATATATATACAAAATCAGCCACCCAAACTGGTAAATATTTAGGTAACATTTAAACAATGAAAAGCTTTTATGTTTTGCTTTAAATGGAAAACGAGAAACTCAATGGTTAAAAGTGGTAAAAAATCAGAATAAGCAATAACTACAGAACTTCCAAGTACTGTAAACAATCTTGGTAGTGAAAGAGATGAAAATTGTAACAAAGACCCAAATTAAGAATGAACAAAAGGAAAAAGAGTCAAATTACGGGGGAATATGTATACATATATGAATATATATCAATATATACATATATATGAAATAGACTTTTGTTTGTTTGTTTAAACAAACTATTTACACCATACTGTACCAAGCAATTTGTGTGGTTTATTTCATTGTTTTTATTGTATTGTTCTGATTATACATAATAGTACATAGAGTTTATTGACACTTTCTTCTGCCAGACACTGACAGAAGTGCACTACATGTGTTACCTAATTTAAATTTTACAAAAGCCATAGGTGACAGGATCACATATACTCTGACTTCTCCTGAAGCTTAGAGTTGTATGGGTCACATAACTAGTAAGGGATAGAATCAACTTCAAGCTCAATTTTGTTTAACTCCAGAATGCAGCCCCTAAACTGCTTTACAGTAATGCTTCCTCTTCTCATTTTTATGCACAGGCACATATAGTTCAACATAAATGGAATCATAGTATAGATGGGTTCATGCATTCCCCCAATATTAGTGAGCATTATCTATGTCATAAAGAATCTGAAAATCTCCTTTCACCACTCCTATTCAACATCATACTGAAAATTATAATCCAATTAGACAAGAAAAGGAAATAAAAGGTAAACAGAATGGAAATGAAGAAATAAAATAGTCTTTCTTCACAGATGATATGATATGATGTGTCTGTGTAGAAAATCCCAAAGAAGTGACAAAAAAACTCCTGGAGCTAATTACTGATTATAGCAAGTTTGGAGGATCTAGGTTAAAATATAATAATCAATTGCTTTCCTGTATACCAGCAGTGAAAAACTGGAATGTGAAATTAAAAACACAATACCATTTACATTAGCACACACACAAAAAGTTAGGTATAAATTTAAAAAATATGTACAAGACCTATATAAGGAAAACTATAAAACTTTGATGAAAAGATAATATCTAAATAAATGGACAAATATCCCATGTTCATGGATAAGAAGATTTAGTATTATCAAGATACTAATTCTTCCCAAATTGATCTATAGGTTCAATGCAATCCCAATAAAAATCCCTGCAAGTTATTTTCTGAATATTGACAAATTGATTTTAAAGTTTATATGGGAAGGCAAAAACTCCAGAATAGCCAACACGATACTGAAGAAGAACAGAGTTGGATATTAACACTCCCTGACTTTAAGGTTTACTATAAAGCTACAATGATCAAGACAGAGTGGTGCTGGCAAAGCAATAGACAAATAGATCAGTGGAACAGACTAGGGAGCCCAGAAATAAAACCACACAAATAAAATAAGGAGCAAAGACAATTCAATGGAGAAAGAACAGTCTTTTCAACAAATGATGCTGGAACAACTGGACATCTACATTCATAAAAATGAATCTAAACACAGAACTTCCACATTTCACAAAACTTAACTCAAAAAGGGTCATAGACCTAAATATAAGATGCAAAACTATACAGCTTCTAGAAGATAACATAGGAGAAAATCTAGGTGACCTTGTGTTTGGCATTGATTTTTTAGATACAACACCAAAAGCAAGATCCATAAAAAAAAAAAAAATTGATGAGTTGGACTTAATGAGGTCCAATTAAAAAATTCTGCTCTGCAAAAGACACTACTAAGAGGAAAAGAAAGACAAGTCAAAGACTGGAAGGAAATATTTGCAAAACATATATCTGATTAAAGACTTGTATCCAAGATATTCAACAAACTTATAACCCAACAGTAAGAAAACAAACAACCCAATTATAAAATTGACAAAAGATCTGAAAAGATACCTCACTAAAGAAGATAAACATATGGAAATTAGCATATTAAAAGATGCTCAATGTCATATGTCACTAGGGAATTGCAAATTAAAACAACAGTAAGATACCACTACATATTTATTAGAATATCAGAATGGCTAAAATCCAAACATAGACAATACGAAATATTGGCAAGGATGTGGAGCAACAGGAACCCTCATTCATTGCTGGTGGTGATGCAAAATGGTACAGAAGACAGTCTGACAGTTTCTTACAAAGCTAAACATAGGCTTATCATTTGATCCAGCAATCCCGTTCCTAGCTATTTACCCAAATGAACTGAAAATGTGTGTCCACATTAAAACCTGCACATGTTTACAGCAGTTTTACTCATAATTGCAAAAAATTGGAAGCAACCAAGATATCTTCCATAGGTTAATGGATAAGGAAACTTCTACATCCATACAATAGAGTATTATTTAGCAATAAAAAGTAAGCTGCTATAAAGCTATGAAAAGACATGGAGAAACTTTAGTGAAAGAAGCCAGTCCGAAAAAGCTACATACTGTATGATTTCAATTATATGACGTTCTAGAAAAGGCAAAACTATAGAGACAATAAAAAGATCAGTGGTTTTCAGAGGTTTATTTTTTTATTTGAACTTTTAATCCAGGTTCTCAGTTCAGGAAATGCTAAGCATTCATATTTGCCGATTCCTTTTCAAAATCCTTTTGCAAAAGTATACGTTGATCAACAGATGGTAGATTTCAACATATTATTGTTAAATGAAAAATGGATGAAGGCTTCTGAAATAAGGACACCTGGGCCTTGCATTTGCATTAAATCTTTATATTTCATGGTAGTATGTTTATAGAAATTATATTAAATGTGATAAATCAAGGAATAGAGGTATAAGTAAATTGGAGTTACCAAGTTAATCAGTAGAAGAACTAAAAAAAGAACTATTTAGGAATGGTGAGGAATATGACTGACTAGTGTTGTTTTTTATTTTAATCTTGAATTAATTTATTTTTCATCATGTGCACATATTACTTCAATAACACTTTTTATTGTTAAAACTTAAGTCACTAGAAGTTCATTTTGGTATGAAGATGAGGTAGAAATAATTTTTTTTTTTTAAAACAGATGGTCATTTTTAAAAAAACCCGTTCTTTCTATATCAAATCGAAATGCCACCTTTGTTCTTTCTTATTTATGTTCTTATATTGGTCCTCACAACTGGACCAAAAATCGACATCATGATAAATTGAGAAAAAAATTTGAAGTTGTCAAGGCTTTCATTTTACTGGATCCACAATCAATACCCATGGAAGCAACAGTCAAGAAATCAACCGACTCATTGCATTCGGCAAATCTGTCGCAAAAGACCTTTTTAAAGTGTTAAAAAGCAAAGATGTCACTGGCGTGGATTCAATTATGTCCCCCCAAAAATGTGAGTATCAATTTAGCTGGGCCATGATTCCTGGTATTGTGTGATTTTCCTATATGTTGTAAATCCTGCCTCTATGATGCTAATGAGGGAGGATGGGCAGCAGTTGTGTTAGTGAGGCAGGACTCAGTCTACAAGATTGGATTGTGTTTTGAGGCAATCTCTTGAGATATAAAAGAGAGAAGCAAACAGAGAGATAGGGGGAATTCATACTACCAAGAAAGTAGATGCTGGGAGCAGAGCGTGTCCTTTGGACACAGGGCCCCTGCATGGAGAAGCTTCGAGTTCACGGAAGATTGATGAGAAGGCCGACAGAAAGAGAAAGACTTCCCTTGAAGCTGACGCCCTGAATTTGGACTTTTAGCCTACTTTACTGTAAGGAAATAAACTTCTCTTTGTTAAAGCTATCCACTTGTGGTATTTCTCTTATAGCAGCACTAGGTGACTAAGACAATCACCTTGAAGACTAAGGTGCACCTGACCCAAGCCATGGTGTTTTCAATCTCTTCATATGCATACAAAAGCTGGACAATGAATAAGGAAGGCCAAAGAAGAATTGATGCCTTTGAATTATGGTGTTGGCGAAGAATATTGAATATACCGTGGACTGCCAAAAGAGCTAACAAATCTGTCTTGAAAGAAGTACAGCCAGAATGCTCCTTAGAAGCCAGGATGGCGAGACTTCCTCTCACATACTTTGGACATGTTATCAGGACGCACCAGTCCCTCAAGAAGGACATCATGCTTGGTAAAGTGGAGGGTCAGCGAAAAAGAGGAAGACTCAATGAAATGAATTGACAAAGCAGTGGCAACAATAGGCTCAAGCATAACAATGATTGTGAGAATGGCGCAGGACTGGGCACTGTTTTGTTCTGTTGTACATAGGGCCACTATGAGTCAGAACCAACTTGACAGCACCTAACAACAATAACAACATATTCCTAGAAACATTTAGATCTATTTAAGGACTGTTATGGATTGAACTGTGTCCTCCGAAAATATGTGTTGTAAATTCTAACCTCTATGCTTCAGAAGGAAACCCTGGTGGTGTAGTGGTTAAGAGCTACATCTGCTAACCAAAAAGGTCAGCAGTTTGAATCCACTAGGCGCTCCTTGGAAACTCTATGGGGCAGCTCTACTCTGTCCTATTGGGTCGCTATGAGTTGGAATCGACTCAATGGCAAAGGGTTTTTTTTTTTAATTTGGTTTTATGCTTTGGAACAGGTTGTCTTTGTTGTGTTAACGAGGCAGGATTAGTGTATAGTGTCTTCAGTCAATCTTTTACAAGATATAAAAGGAGCAGATTAAGCAAGCCCAGATGTGGGAAGATAGATGCCAAGCCATATGGAGATTTCCAAAGAACCAGGAAACAGAAGCTGAAGAGACAAGTATATTCCCCCAGAGCTGACGGAGAGAGAAAGTCTTCCCCTTGAGATGGCGCCCTGAATTTCAGATTTCTAGCCTCCTAAACTGTGAGAAAATAAATTTCTGTTTGTTAAAGCCATCCACTTGTAGTATTTCTGTTATAGCAGCACACGATAACTAAGACACGGACTTTCTATATTTATTGATCTAGCTATCCATTCTGGTCAAATGTCACATGTTTTAACTAATACTAATGTACAACGCTATTTGATATTCAATAATACTTCAGCCTTTTTAAACACTTTTATTTGCTGTTTTCATCTGTTTGTGTCTACAGAATCCAAAATTCTGAAATAAGAAAGCGAGAAATATGAGCAATGACAAAGGAGAGGAAAGCTGTTAATATTAGCTTAGTGAAAAACAAACAAACACATACAACCCTTTGAATAAAAGTATCTGTTTCTGAATCATTTCTATCCAGGATTAAAGCACGCCCTTCTTTCTGCACAGAAATTGTTTCCAGCCTTTCTCAATTGCATTGGTTTGTTACAGGCTACTCAGCAGTTTCTTCTGCACTGACCGTGACTTTTTTTTGTCTCTCCATTATTTCAAAATCTTGAACAATGGTGTATAACTAATATTTTAAAATGTGGGTCTCCAGATTGCTAAGGTTTTCACCTGTATGCCACACATATATCTTTGTTGATATGTTTTTATAAAATATCTAATAAATAATTATTATTATATTTTTTCATAATTACCATCAATATTATATTCTTGATGTTCTGCTGTTATACACTATAAACAGTGGTTCAGGCATTCCAAAATATTGGGCAATCCTAAAATTAAGTTGGACTCAAGAATTTATTACTGTATATGTCAGATTTTTTTTCAGTTTGAGAAAAATGCCAGTTTTGTTTGGAGTAATATCTAAAATTGCTTTTCATCCTCTATGCACATTCTGAATAAGCAAATGATTAAACAATTCTTACTGGATTTTTTTTTACACCACTGAGAACATATCATATTTAATTTTGTCCTTTTTTATTTCAGAAAATATCATGGAGAACCCACTATGTGCTAGATGCCGTAATAGGCACAGGCTATAAAACATTAAACATAACTGAGAACTTCCTGATGATTAGGAGAGAGACAATAATCAAACAATCAAATGATAAAAAGAAGGGACAACCACAAGCAAGCAAGCAAGGCATGGTGCTGAACCCATGGTATGCTTTAAAAATATATTCATGCACGAGTGATGTTGCTTAAATAGATGAAAACAGTAACATGTAGGTTACTTACTTCCTGTATAAATTTAAAAATTTTTTGTTTGATTTAAAGGTACAATTTGTTGAATGGACTTCTTGAAGCTTTATTTAGGCTTATTTTCTACCCATTTCTTTTGAGAGAGGGAGCAATAAAAAGGATGGTTTGTTAGTGAAAGTCGGTGTACTGTGTTAGCTACTTAAATGTATAGAGATGTAGTGATTCCCTGAACCACCAGAAATTGAAATAAGAGACGTTGTTGTTGTTGTTGTTAGGTTCTGTCAAGTCAGTTCTGACTCACAGCGAACAGAATGAAACACTGCCCAGACCTGTAGCATCCTCACAATCGTTGCTATGTTTGAGCCCATTGTTGCAGCCACTGTGTCAATCCATCTTGTTAAGGGTCTTCCTCTTTTTTTGCTGACCCTCTATTTTACCAAGCATGATATCCTTCTCCAGGGACTGGTCCCTCCTGATAATATGTCCAAAGTATGTGAGACGAAGTCTAGCCATCCTTGCTTCTAAGGAGCATTCTGGCTACTATACTTCTTCCAAGACAGATTTGTTTGTTCTTCTGGTAGACCATGGTATATTCAATATTCTTTGCCAACACCGTAATTCAAAGGCATCAATTCTTCTTCTTCGGTCTTCCTTATTCATTGTCCAGCTTTTACATGCATATGAGGAGATTGCAAACACATGGCTTGGGTCAGGCCCACCTTAGTCCTTCAAGTGACATCTTTGCTTTTTAACACTTTAAATAGGTCTTTTGCAGGAGATATGCCCAGTGCAATGCGTCCCTTGATTTCTTGACTGCTGCTTCCAAGGATGTTGACTGTGGATTCAAGTAAAATGAAATCCTTGGCAACTTCAATATTTTATCTGTTTATCATAAAGTTTCTCATTGGTACACGTCTTAGTCATCTAGTGCTGCTCTAACAGAAATACCACGAGTGGACGGCTTTAACAAAGAGAAGTTTATTCTCTCACAGTGCAGTAGGCTACAAGTCCAAATTCAAGGCATCAGCTCCAGGGAAAGACTTTCTCTCTCTGTCGGCTCTGGAAAAAGGTCCTTGTGGTGCATCAGTCTTCCCTTGGTCTGGGAGCATCTCATCACAGGAACCTCAGGTCCAAAGGACATGCTTTGCTCCCAGCACTGCTTTCTTGGTGGTATGAGGTTCTCATGTGTCTCTGCTCGCTTCTCTCCTTTGTATCTCAAAAGAGATTGGATTAAGACACTATCTAATTTTGTAAACCTCATCATTATAACTGCCACTAATCCATCTTATTAGATCATAGTGATTGAATTTACAACACATAAGGAAATCACATCAGATTACAAAATGGTACGCAATCATACAATACTAGGAATCATGACCCAGCCAAGTTGACAGATATTTTGGGGGACGCAATTCTATCCATGACAGTCCAGTTGTGAGGATTTTTGTTTTCTTTATGTTGAGGTATAATCCATACTGAAGACTGAGGTCTTTGATCTTCATCAGTAAGTGCTTTAAGTCCTCTTCACTTTCAGCAAGCAAGGTTATGCCATTTGCATATTACAGGTTGTTAATGAGTCTCCCTCCAATCCTGATGCCCCATTCTTCTTCATATAGTCCAGCTGTTTGGATTATTTGCTCAGTATACACATTAAATAAGTATGGTGAAAGGAGACAACCCTGACACACACCTTTCCTGAATTTAAACCACATAGTATCCTCTTGTTTTGTATGAATGACTGCTTTTTGGTCTAGGTATAGGTTCCCCATGAGCACCATCTAGAATTCCCATTCTTCGCAATGTTAACCGTAATTTGTTATGATTCACACAGTCGAATGCCTTTGCATAGTCAGTATAACATAAGTAAACATCTTTCTGGTAGTCTCTGCTTTCAGCCAAGATCCAAGCCAACATCACCAATGATACCCCTTCTTCCACATCTTCTTCTGAATCTGGCTTGAATTTCTGGCAGTTCCCCATCTATATACTGCTGCAGCCACTTTTGAATGATTTTCAGCAAAGTTTTACTTGCATGTGAGATTAATTGTATTGTTGAGAATTTCCGCATTTCTTTGGATCACTTTTCTTTGGAATAGGCATAAATATGGATCTTTTCCAGTCAATTGGCCAGGTAGCTTTCTTCCAAATTTCTTGGCATAGGCAAGTGAGTGCTTCAGCCCTGTATCTGTTTGTTGAAATATCTCACCTGGTATTCCATCAATTCTTGGAGCCTTGTTTTCACCAATGCCTTCAGTGCAACTTGGACTCTTCCCTCGATACCATCAATTCTTGATCATATGCTACTTCCTGAAATGGCTGAGTGTCGATTAACTCTTTTTGGTACAGTGACTCTATGTATTCCTTCCATCTTCTTTTGATGCTTCCTGTGTCGTTCAATATTTTGCCTGTAGAATTCTTCAATATTGCAGCTCAAGGTTTGAATTTTTTCTTCAGTTCTTTCAGCTTGAGAAATACTGAGTGTGCATAATCTGAAATAAATATGGAAGAGATGGCTGTTCTATTTAACTCCTAAATCTTTTTATCTCTACTATTTATTATTTTTTTTGTCTTAGTTGAATATTCTTTCAAATCAGTTTAAAACTCAGTTTTTGGTTTACCTCTTCCTTTCAAAATAAAGACTCAAGATTTTAAATGAGAATTCACGGTTTTCTTTGGAAAATAATGTATTTAGACTAAGATTTTCTATGATGATGAATAAAGGGTAAGAAGTGAGAAAATACAATGAAAATAAAATTTTAAAAATCACTCCTTTTAGGGTTTTAATAGATCTGTTTCATAAGATTAATACAACAACAGCAGGTGTTCACAGATTTCGAAATCTCACATATTCACTCTTGTATGCAATTTATGGGGATTTTTTTTTTTCCTGAGGGCACTAACTATACATTCATTAATTGGCTCATTTATTAATTGAAAATATGTGTTTTAAATGCTCTCTGAGTGGGCAGGCTCTTTGCTGAGTGTGTTTCCTGAGCATTAGACCCACTTAAGGCTAAACTTTGTATTGTGTTGAATTTGACACTGGGAACACGCATTTGAGTAACTGCCAGAGTTTTACTCTGAAGAGGTAGCAATTTCCTCTATTTGAAACTGTTTATCCTTTTTGGTTCTGCACATTTCAGTCAAAAAACATTTATACACATTTCTTGTGGCTGATTCTCATAACCAAATCATGTAAATCAAATATAACCACAAAAGTCTACAAGAACAGGATATGATTCATACCTTGCTCAATGTCTTAGTTTCTGGTTTTCGCCTATTTGTTTTTCTTTTACTAGTGTGGAATACTTTCGTTCTAATATCAACAGCAACATCTTACATTTATTATGCTGCTCTTCTACTGGAAGAACACCACATAATAAATTTTACTCACCACGTCACTGAAACAGGATCCAACATGGACAAAAAGTAAAATCATTTTTGTAAGATCATTTTGGTGTAGGTTTTGACAATGTAGCCTCACTCTGAAGGCTGTTACCACAACCTGTGATCATTTGCTACTACTACTTGACTTAATAAGATTCCTAGACCTCAATGGCTACATGTCATCTAAAGTTCCTCATTATTGTACATACTTTTTGCTTTAAAGGAACAAATGTTTCTCTTTAGCCATTTTTACAGCCAGTGGTTTGAAACATAAATACGATACCATGGTCCCTTCTTGAGAACTAGTTTACATGACATTAGAATCACTCTGATTCTTGTATCCACTCATATCTCAGCCACACTCCTTCTTATCCCTGCTTTTTAAGAGTTCTAGACCCCTGCTCTAAAAGACCTCTTTGAAGTGTTAAAAAGTAAAGATGCACCTTGAGGACTAAGATGTGCCTGATTCAAACCATGGTATTTTCAGTCATCTCATATGCATGCAAAAGCTGGACAATGAATAAGGAAGACTGAAGAAGAATTGATGCCCTATGGGGCAGTTCTACCCTGTCACATGGAGTTGCTATGAGTAGGATTTGACTGGACGTCACCAGACAACAACAACAGTATCTCTATGGCAATGTTCTCACAATAACATTAGCACTAGTTTGTTCACAGTGTAACAGTCTTCTGTTTAACACTTGATGGGATTTTTCAACAGAATCTTTTTAATAGACTCGTGTTGATACTCACGAAAGGAAAGTAATTCAAAAGTTATAACAAGGAGGAAGGGAATATCACCTCCAATTATTTTTCTTAAGTTAAAAAATCCTAAATGTGTTCTTTGAAAACAACAGATTTATACGTATAGCTCCTGTGCCAGAGAGTGTATTGCACAAAAGATTGAGATTCTAAATGGAGCAGGGGGAGTTGGGAAAGAATGTAGGCTTTTAGTCTGAGGATGGACTTCAAGGAGACTTTCACTCTTTAACTTGAAATGCTCTTTAAAGTAGAGTGCCCTTAATGAGCACAAAGAATGTCCCTAAGAGTATGTGAGGATAGATTAAGGTATATTGACTTAGATTGTCAACTTTTACACATCTCCTTTCCCGACAAAATTCCTGTCATGAAGGAACATGCCTGTTCTTTGCTATCTCCCCTTGGACAATCACCTTTTTTGCCCACCTCTTCTCATCCCAAATCTTACATGTTGCATTGTGCAAAGAAGTAAAAATTTCCACCTATCACAGAAATACATTCATTTCCAATAAAAATGTACGTTTTCATGTTCTGTAATTATTTGTAAATATTTTTAATGTTGTTTTGAACAATTGGTTACTAGTAATAATTGTTACAATAATTTAATCCAAAAGAAAATTCTGAACACTTGGAGACTTATATTCATAGGACATTTTAAAATAAATTTAGATTTAAGTATATATTTTTGTTGCAGAAAAGGATGGCAGAGTGTTCAGTAAAAACATTCAAGCATAAAATATATTAGGATAAAGATCTGTAAGGCAAATGGAATGGAAATATGATTTCATTGAAGAAAAAGCAATAAAACCTTTTGACTATTAAAATGATTTGTTCATATATTATTAACAGCATGATGAGGGTAATTTCATCATCATTATGGTATTTATACTCTGCTTGGATGTATTTTTACCAGTCACTTAATAGTTGTATTTAAAATGGCAATATGTCCTTTGCAACTACTGGAATATATGATTAAAAATTTAGATTCTAATTTTTTAAATGTACAAGAGAATCACTAGCTTCTAAATATTATTTTAGGGAGTAAAAAAACAGAACAAAAACCCATCGTTGTCAAGTGGATTCTGACTCATGATGACTTCCTGTGTTACAGAGTAGAACCACACCATAGGGTTTTCTTGACTATAATCTTTACAGAAGCAGATCTCCAGGCCTTTCTCCTGTGGTGCTGCTGGGTAGGTTTGAACCACCAAGCTTTTGGTTAGTAGCCAAGAACAAACCATTTGCACCACTTGGGAACTTCTTTAGGGAGTAAAGAAACGAAAAAAATTAAGATTCATGGGCTTCAAGCTCACACCTCACCAACACTTAGAAGCATGATACGTTTAGTATATGTTGGGCTATTTTTCTAGAAGTGCTTGTCTATCACCTCATTTCCCTCCACCCAACCTCCTTATTGCCATTTTTAGGAAAGCATATTTCCCTGGAGGCAGATCTGTCACTGCATGGCAAATTTTGTGCCCAGATCCTTCCTTTTGGACCTGTCCAACTCTTGCTCCATGTACTGGTTTTCTCACATCAGATCATTCCTGCAAATCTCCTCCCTAATATGAAGACACATAGTTAATTTGAGAAGCACACAGGAGATATGTAGATGCCCAGGCTGGTTGAGAAGGAACTCCTAATGGCACTTCTAGGGAGCCAGATGATTTAACCGAAGAGAATCTACAGATGAGTCACTTTAAGGAGGTAAAGGGGAGGCAAAAAAAAAAAAAAAAAAAAAAAAAAAACTTTATTATGGCTCTACAAATGAACCTCATTTGAGTTTCCCAGCTTTCCATTTTCCTGAAAACATTTTGTCAAATGTTGGCAATCAATAAGAATTAAATCTAAAGGATACCTTTTAATTCATAACTTATTTGAAATTTCTACAGTATTTGACAGGGGTGACAATTCCTCTTGGAAAATCACTGCTTCTATGGCACCTCTTTTTGCAGATCACATATATCTTTCCTGCTTCTACTACTATAGGTCTTTCATGCACTGCTGTTTTTCTCCTTGCCCCAAAATGATTTTTCTTACACTGAATCTTGTCTTTGATGATCTCATCCAATGTCTGGTCTTTAGCTGCCAATAGCATGTTAACACAGCTCAATCTGTATTTTGAGCTTAGGTCCTTCTGCTGAGCTTCATTTGAATCTTACAACCTACTCCCAATATGGCTCTTTGTTTTAATGTCAATTATGTTTTCCTTAAATACATGCAAAACTGCTGCTCCAGAAAGATACATGATGTACATCCAGTGACTCCTGATACACTCTAACACAAAATCTCATGAGCTGGGGTTACTCATACCTATCTTCAAATAAACATGAAAATCTGGCCACACTCAAGTTATTAACTTCTCATCATTAAAACTTTGCTTCAGCTAGACAAGCCACTCCTCTTTCCAGTATGACTACCCTCAGTTTCTATTCCAAGCCTTTGCTACAGTGTTCTTCCCATCTGGGATATTCAACTTTTTTCTATTCCTATATCCAAATGTTCCCTATCTTTTAGGGATTGACCTAGTTTTCACAAACTTAGGTGGTCTTCCCTAACTCTTCTGACAGCTATTTATGTTAACTTTCTAGAAGTCCAATAAAAAGTATTATGCATAAAAATTCATTTGGACATTAAATCATATACAACCTTCAAATTACATCTAACAACTTTATGCATATATTGTTTGATTTCACAGCTTATGTCTAAACTCTCAGAGTAATGGGATATGTATTTGCTACATTTTAATGCCTATAACAGTGTTGTGAACATAATAGTGTTTAACCAGTATTTGTTAAATATGTGTTAAATAGTTTAAAAGAAGTCATTCATTTTCAAAGTCAGGGTGTATTAAGGATTATTAGATTGACAATTGATAATAACTAGAATGTCAAAGAAATAGGAGATTCATTGTAAACCATGAGTCCCTGAGTCAGTGTTATATGTAGCTAAGATAAACAGTCACCTATGGGGTAGGATTTGAAAAGTATGAAAACGTCTTTTTGTCTCAGCATATCTCCCATAAAAAGTATACTTCTATGCTTATAATTCTCATATTACTTATTCCTTAGAGTTTATAAGCCCAAATAAAAATGCAAATGCTATTTGGAAGAGTATTTTGGATCAAATTGGCTTATCAGACTAGTCAGGATAGTTGTTCAGACTTCAGAGAGGATGTTGGAATGGACAGAAACTGGGAAAAGTAGTGGAGGGAAAGGTCCCAAGTACGCTGTTTTGTGGAAGGCAATGTCAAGGAACTAATTGGAGTAGCAAGGTTATATCCTAAACGTGCTGAATATTTGAGGAGTGAAGGGTAGGATGCTTAAAAAAAAAAAAAAAAAAAAAGTCTACACAGAAAGCAGCTCTTGAAAAACCTATATTTATACTAGAGGAATTGATTTGCACAAGGCAACTACTTTTGAATGAATATTGGGTAGGGACTTACATTCAATAAAATGTCTTCAAGGGTAGAATCAAAGTTCCCAGCTCAAGAGAAATGTTCTATAAAGGTTTATAAGTCCCTTGTACAGTTACTGCACCAAAACTACATTTGCTTGGATATTTTGGCTATTGTTCAATGGTTGTTTAATTGGGAAAAGAGAAGATTTATCAGAAAAGGAGAAAAAGATGACACAAAGTGAGACGAGGAAGAAAGGAATGTACATATGATGAGCATTTAGTGTGCCAGGTTCAGTGTAGCTCTTGTAATATTTTATTTATATATTTTCCAAATAAGATAATTTCCAGTCTCATAATTTCTCCAAGAAGAAACTGAGATTCATAAAAACTATGTTAATAGACCAGCGTCATTCATTTGTTGTTGTTGTTGTTAGGTGCCACCGAGTCGGTTCCAACTCATAGCAACCCTATGTACAACAGAACAAAACACTGCCCAGTCCTGCACCATCCTCATAATCGTTGTTATGCTTGAGCTCATTGTTGCAGTCACTGTGTCAATCCATCTCGTTGAGGGTCTTCCTCTCTTTTGCTGACCCTCTACTTTACCAAACATGATGTCTTTCTACAGGGACTGATTCCTCTTGATAATATGTCCAAAGTAAGTGAGACATAGTCTCATCATCCTTGCTTCGAAGCAGCATTCTGGCTGTACTTCCTCCAAGACAGATTTCTGGCAGTTCTTCTGGCAGCCCAAGGTATATTCAATATTCTTTGCCAACACCATAATTCAAAGGTGTCAATTCTTCTTTGGTCTTCCTTATTCATCGTCCAGCTTTTGCATGCATGTGAAAAAACAAACAAACAAACAAGCAGACCCACTGCCCTCAAGTCAATTCTGACTCATAGCAACTCTACTGAAAATACCATGGCTTTGGTCAGGTACACCTTAGTCTTCAAAATGACATCTTTACTTTTCAACACTTTTAAGAAGTCTTTTGCAGCAGATTTGCCCAATGTGATGTGTCACTTGATTTCTTGACTGCTGCTTCCATGGCTGTTGATTGTGGATCCAAGTAAAATTAAATCCTTGACAACTTCAATCTTTTCTTTCTTTATCATGATGTTGTGAGGATATTTGTTTTCTTTATGTTGATGTGTAATCTCTACTGAAGGCTCTGGTCTTTGATCTTTATCACTGCTTGCTTCAAGTCCTCTTCACTTTCAGCAAGCAAGGTTATCATCTTTATAACGCAGGTTGTTAATGAGTCGTCCTCCAATCCTGACACCTCGTTCCTCTTCATATAGCCCAGCTTCTCAGATTACTTGCTCAGCATACAGATTGAATAAGTAAGGTGAAAGGATACAACCCTGATGCACACCTTTCCTGACTTTAAACCACGCAGTATCCCCTTGTTCTGTTTGAACAACTGCCTCTTTATCTATGCACAGGTTCCTCATGAGCATAATTAAGTGTTCTGGAGTTTCCATTCTCGATGTTATCCATAATTTGTTATTATCCATACAGTCTAATGCCTTTGCCTAGTCAATAAAACACAGGTAAACATCTTTCTGGTATTCTCTGCTCTCAGCCAGGATCCATCTGACAGCAGCAATGATATCTCTCGTTCCACGTTCTCTTCTGAATCTGCCTTAATTTCTGGCAGTTCCCTGTTGATGTACCACTGCAGCCACTTTTGAATGATCTTCAGCAAAATTTTACTTGAGTGTGATATTAATGATATTGTTCAATAATTTAAGCATTCAGTGGGATCACTTTTCTTTGGAATAGGCATAAATATGGATCTCTTTCAGTCAGTTGGCAGGCAGCTGTCTTCCAAATTTCTTGGCATAGATGAGTGAGCACTTCCATGCTGCATGCGTTTGTTGAAACATCTCATTTGATATTCCGTCAATTCCCAGAGCCTTGTTTTTCGTCAACGCCTTCAGTGAAGCTTCGACCTCTTCCTTCGGTACGCTTGGTTCCTGATCATATGCTACTTCCAGAAATGGTTGAACATCGACTAATTCTTTTTGATGTAATGACTCTGTGTATTCCTTCCATATTCTTTTGATGCTTCCTGCATCACTTAGTATTTTCCCCATAGAATCCTTCAGTATGGCAATTTGAGGATTGAATTTTTTCTTCAGTTCTTTCAGCTTGAGAAATGCCCAGCATATTCTTCCTTTTTGGTTTTCTAACTCCAGGTCTTTGCACATATCATTATAATGCTTTGCTTTGTCTTCTCGAGCTGCCCTTTGAAATTTTCTGTTCAGCTCTTTTACTTCATCATTTTTTCCATTTGCTTTAGCTACTTGACATTCAAGAGCAAGTTTCAGAGTCTCTTCTGACATCCGTTTTGGTCTTTTCTTTCTTTCCTGTCTTTTTAATGACCTCTTACTTTCTTCATGTTTGATATCCTTGATGTCATTCCACAACTTGTCCGGTCTTCAGTCATTAGTGTTCAATATGTCAAATCTGTCCTTGAGATGGTCTTTAAATTCAGGTGTGATATACTCAAGGTTGTACTTTGGCTCTTGTGGACTTGTTCTAATTTTCTTCAGCTTCAATTGAACTTGCATATGAGCAACTGATGTTCTGTTCTGCAGTCGGCCTCTCATCTTATTCCAGCTGATGATATTGAGCTTTTCCATCATATCTTTCCACAGGTGTAGCTGATTTGATTCCTAGGTATTTCATCTGGCAAGGGCCACGTGTATAGTCACCATTTATGTTGTTGAAAAAAGGTGTTTGCAATGAAGAAGGTGTTGGTCTTGTAAAATTCTATCATGTGATCTCCAGCATTGTTTCTATCACCAAGGCCATTTTTTCTAACTACTGTTCCTTCTTTGGAAACCCTGGTGGGGTAGTGGTTAAGTGCTATGGCTGTTAACCAAAAGGTCAGCAGTTTGAATCCACATCCATTGAATCCATTCTGTCCTATAGAGTCACTATAGGATCCTTCTTTGTTTCCAACATTCACATTCCAATCACCAGTAACTATCAATGCATCCTGACTGCATGTTTGATCAGTTTCACACTGCAGAGGTTGGTAAAAATCTTTGATCTCTTCATCTTTGGCCTTCGTGGTTGGTGCGTAAATTTGAATAATAGTCATATTAACTGGTCTTCCTCGTAAGTATATGGCTATTATCCTATCACTGACAGCATTGTACTTCAGGATAAATCTTGAAATGTTCTTTTTGACAATAAATGCGATGCTATTCCTTTTTAAGTTGCCATTCTCCGCATAGTAGACCATGACTGTCCGATTAAAAATGGTTGGTACCAGTACATTTCAGCTCATTAATGCCTAGAATATTGATGTTTCTGCATTTCATTTTTGATGATTTCCTAGATTCATACTTTGTACATTCCATGTTCTGATTATTAATGGATGTTTGCAGCTGTGTCTTCTCATTTTGAGTCATGCCACATCAGCAAATGAAGGTTCTGAAAGCTTGACTCCATCCACATCATTAAGGTTGCCTCTGCTTTGAGGAGGCAGCTCTTCCCCAGTCGTCTTTTGAGTGCCTTCCAACTTAAGGGGCTCATCTTCCGGCACTATATCAGGCAATGTTCTGCTGCTATTCATAAGGTTTTCACTGGCTAATTCTTTTCAGAAGTAGACTGCCAGGTCCTTCTTCTTAGTCTGTCTTAGTCTGGAAGCTCAGCTGAAACCTGTCTGCCATGGATGATCCTGCTGGTATATGAATACCGATGGCATAGCTTCCAGCATCACAGCAACATGCAAATTCCCACAGTATGACAAACTGACAGACGCATGGGGGGTCATTTGCTTAGTAATAGACCAATTGTTATTTGACATGAGATTTTTATACCTCCAATGCCCATGCTTCTTTACAAAATTCGAGTTAAAATGAGAAAGTAGTAAAAGGGTGAAGAGGGAGACATCATGAGAGCTTAGATTACCACCCTTTATGTGACTAGATACTTTTAGGTAGTGTAAAATTCCCTAAATGTGAAATTTAGGTGATGTAGAATACAGGAAGGTAGTCAGGATTCTGCATTGTAAGCAACAGAAACTTTGGATGATTTAAGTGTCTTAGTTCAGATCCCAGAAGGAGACTCTGAGACAAGAATCTGTAAGCAAATTGCTTATTTGGAATCCCAGTAAATATGAATGGAAGATTGGGGAAGTGATAAAAGGAAGGCAGGAAAAGTGAGTGTCTGGGACTTTAGCTTCTATATTGGGAAGTACTCTCTGCACAAGAGGTGGGAGGTGATTTCTCAAATATAGGAAAGGAGTTAAGAGACTGTTTCTCCAGAAAAGAATAATATATATCCATGAAGGAAGCCAATAAAGATGAATTATCAAACAAGGTACAACCCCACCAGTTATTACTCCTGAGGGGAAGGAGCTGGGTATTCTGAACCAACTCCCAACAGTCATTCACTAAGAGCTGCTCCTGTGGAGAATTAATTCCCCAGCATCTACATCCTGCTTTGTGAGCAGATAGAATGGATTCAGGCAGCCAGAGAAAGCCAGCAGGCAGAGAGCAGGTGTTCTCAGTTAGAAGTTGGCTAGCGTATACTGAAAAGGTAAGGGGAGAGGGGACATAGACAGAAGAAAGAAGTTATCTGCAACGTTAAGGAAAATAATATGCTGTAGGGATATTAGGTTGTGAACATGATCCGAATGCAGAAAGAACCAGATTCAGAGCTGAGTAGTCTAGAAAAATCCCCAAAACTCCTCCACAGAATGCATTCTGTGATGATGTGAAAACTACCTCACACAAAGCACTAGAAACTGCACCTTGCAACTCAGCACAATTAACCCTGAATGCATGACACCAACATTAGCACTCCCACTCTGGCTGCTTCTGGCTTTTGATCTCACTATAATTTTGCCCTCTCCCAGAGAGTTTCTTTAGTTCGTTATCTCCAAAAACTTCCAAGTCTGGGGTAATTTCACCTGATTGTCAAAGCCTAGATAATTTGCCTGTGCTCTAGCTGCAAGTGAGGCAGAAAAAATGAGTTTCTGGGACTTTAGCTTCTATAACGGGAAATAGTCTCTGCATAAGGGGTAGGAGGTGATTTCTCAAACATAGGAAAGGAGTTATGAGGCCGTTTCTCCAGAAAAGAATAACAAATATCCACAACATATAGTTAAGATTTTTTAATTAAGAATTTTAAATTTCTTTGTTGTACTAGTTTTCAGAAATTAGCTGTGCATTAAAGCTTTCCATCAAAAAGGATGAAAAAGGATACTTGCTAGAAGGTCTCAAATGAGAGGTACAGTGATTCTTTCATTATTGGTCTTACCTCTATTGGTTTTGTTTACAATGCCATTGCTGATTTTTTGGGTCAAAATTCTTAACTCCCTTGGCTTTTTCCTTTCTTTCTTTTTTAAAATTTTGACATGTAAAAAAAAGCTTTGCTATAAGACAGAGTCTTTATCCAAATGCATCCCAAGGGCACTTTTAAAAGCTGAGAGCAGCAGGCTCTTCTCCTTCTGTTCCATCTATGAGTCACTCACTCACCCTTTATATGCATCATGAGCCCAAGCCTATCCATAGCTCTGTGAAGGCAATGCATTTTGACAACGCTACAGTTGTCAGGCGAAGGAAGAGATAAAGTATAAAGACAAGAAGAACATGGCCTTAAAGGAGTTTATAATCTCATTCAGTGTATAAACTAGACAAGTATGTAAATGACTGTTATACAAGGGAATAATAAAGGAACAAGATAATTACTATGGGAATGGGGAGAGGAACAAAATCATCTCAGTTAGAGCCTGGATGAGGGGGAGGTAAGGACGTTTGAAAAGCTGCTACTTGAGGTTTGGAGGGAATTGGACAGGACGAGTTGGGGTGTGGAGGCATCTCTTCAATGGAAACCAAATTTAAAAAAATATGGGTTGTATTTAAGAAAGATTAGAAAGTTTAATACGCTCAGAATATTTAGTGTTTATAGAATAATGGTGGGGGGGATACAGGTAGAAAAGTAGCATGTGAATGGTTACCTTGTGCAGAACCTAGTCCCCTGGAGAAAAGCACTCTAGGAACACCACATAATCCCAAGAGAGAAAATGTGACATTAGCCTAGTCTAAACTGTGTATTTCTTCTCTTGTTGGGCAGAGTGCCCACTTTTTTGCCATCTGCAGGCATTAAACTCATTACCTTTGAATAAGAAATTTGATATTAAAGTTCAAATTCTCTTCAGACCAATTTCACATTCAGAGATAAAAGTGTGTGTTCATGTACGAAATGTTGAATAGACGTTATCTTACTGAACTGAGAAACTGATCTCTCTTTATGCTCTAAATTTTACATCTTTCTGAACATCTCAATTTTAAAGTGACAAGTACCTTGGAGATAATGAGCCAGATAGAACTGTTCAGAAAGGCACAGAAGAATGAAGTTTCAAAAGAATGTTTCTCACACTCTCTCCTTTGATTTCTGCCAGAACTCGGTGGTTAAAATAATGACATTACACTAGTTTCCAGTAAGTATGACAAACTGTTCTAATTAAGTCATTTAAAACAACAATTTTATTCCAAACATATGTGCAACCAAATGTGTATTTTAAATTAATTTTCCTTTGCTCTTTTGTGAAAATTAGAGCTATTTCATCATTGCAAATGTGAATTTGTAAAACGGAAATATTAGAAACCAGAATTTGTGACAAGAAAATGGATTCCTTGCCTATTAAAATTTACACCAGCAACACGTTATATAAAAACAAAACAAAATAATACAAAGCAAAACAGGGCTCAGCTTCCAAAACAATAAAAATCTCAACAAATTTATAAGCATTAAAAAAAGCACAGTAGTGTAAAGGCAGAAATATAAAAATTCTATTTTCTTAATAGCATGTATTTTCTATAGAAAATAGTAAGTTAATTTCATAGCATTTTTCCTTCAGATGGAGTTGAAATATTTTTTTCATTCTCCTTTTACCTTTTCACAAAGTTTAGACATTGTTATGCAAGCTCAGTTTAGTTGTTTTGGTACTATACAATAGAATTCCATGAATTCTAAAATATTTTCCACTTATCATTTATAGTGATGTCCATATAACACAGGGCTGTCTAAGATCTGAATAATTTGAGGTTGTACAAAATTAATAGTTTTTTGGAAGCGTATAAAGAATAAAATTTGAAGAATTTGAATTATACTTTAATAATTTATAGTAATGGAAACAAAGCCACAGCTAAAATTTTATCTTTATTTTGCAGTTCCTTTTATCTTTTTTAAAAATGCACCTTATTTCTAAAGCTGTTTTAGGTGTACAGAAACATTGCACAGAAAGGATAGAGTTCCCACAAACCCTCTCTTCCCCCTGCATACAGTTTCATCAATATTGCTATTATTTTATTTCTTAAGCTAAGTAGTATGTACATGGAAATACAGTGTATTATTCTTTAATCCAGGAGACCTGGTGGCACAACAGTTAAGTGCTGGCTGCTAACTGAAAAGTTGGCAGTTCGAACCCACCCAGCGGCTCTGTGGGAGAAAAGAACTAGCAATCTGCATCCATAGAAATTATAGCCAAGACGTCTGGGATCTTCAAAGCTTGCAAGCGGCCATCTAAGATACATCAATTGGTCCCAACCACCTGGAGTAAAGGAGAATGAAGAACACCAAAGACGCAAGGAAAGTATTAGCCCAAGAGACAGAAAGGACCACATAAACCAGAGACTTCATCAGCCTGAGACCAGAAGAACTAGATGGTGCCCAGATACCACCAATGACTGCCCTGACAGGGAACACAACAGACAGTCCCTGATGGAGCAGGAGAAAGGTGGGGTGCAGAACTCAAATTCTAGTAAGAAGACCAGACTCAATGGTCTGACTGAGACTGGAGATACCCTGGAAAGCATGGCCCCTGGATTCTCTAATCAGCCCAGAACTAAAACAATTTCCGAGGCCAACTTTTCAGACAGAGATTGGACTGGACTGTGGAACATAAAGTGATACTCATGAGGAGTATGCCTCTTAGCTCAAGTAGATACAAGAGACTAAATGGGCAGCTTCTGTCTGGAGGTGAGATGGGAAAGCAGAGAGGGTTAGGAGCTGGTTGAATGGACATGGGAAATCACGGGTGGAAAGGAGGAGTGTGCTGTCATAGTATGGGGAGAGCAATTAGGGTCACATAACATATGTATAAATTTTTGTATGGGAAAAAATAAAAAAAAAAGAAATTACAGGCAAGAAAACTCTATGAGGTAGTTTTACTCTGTCACATAGGGTTGCTATGAGTTGGAATCGACTCAATGGCACCCCACGACAACAACAACGTTCTTTTACCCTTATAGGTAAGCACTATAGGCATTCTTACATATGTATTATGTGTTTCATTTTTTTTTTTTTTTTTACTTTTTTTTAAATTGTACTTTAGATGAAGGTTTACAGAACAAACTAGCTTCTCATTAAATAGCACACATATTATTTTTTGGCGTTGGTTAAAAACCCCACAACATGTCAACACTCTTCCTTCTTGAACTTGGGTTCCCTGTTCCCAGCTTTCCTGTCTCCTCCTGGCTTCTAGTCCTTCCCCCTGGGCTGGTGTGCCCCTTTAGTCTCCTTTTGTTATATAGCCCTGTCTAATCTTTGGAAGAAGAGTCAACCTCAGGAGTGACTTCATTACTGAGTTAAAAGTATGTCCGGGGGCCATACTCTCGGGGTTTCTCCAGTCTCTGTCAGGCCAGTAAGTCTGGCCTTTTTGTGTGAGTTAGAATTTTGTTCTACATTTTTCTCCCGCTCTGTCCAGGACCGTCTATTGTGATCCTTGTCAGAGCAGTCAGTGGTGATAGCCAGGCACCATATAATTGTACTGGACTCAGTCTGGTGGAGGCAGTGGTAGTTGTGGGCCGTTAGTCCTTTGGACTAATCTTTCCCTTGTATCTTTAGTTTTCTTCATTCTCCCTTGCTTCCAAAGTGGTGAGGCCAGTGGAGTATCTCAGATGGCTGCTCACAGGCTTTTAAGACTCCAGATCCTACTCACCAAAGTAGAATGTAGAACATTTTCTTTATAAACTATGTCGCGTTTCATATTTTTAATCACAGACAGCTTTTTTGTGTTTTGTTTACATTTATATCCCCTGTCCATTACATTTAGTATCTGATTTACTGTTGTGCTGACAGTTTCTTCTCATTTTTTGTTAGATTATGCTACTTAGATCTGGAGTCAATAGTACAAGATTTGCTTTGACTATTCATTACTTTTCTAAGTTGGATGCATATGATATTCTGTTGACACAGCCTTAGCTTACGTATCATTGACTGTTTAGAGAGTCACTTCACTACAACTTTGTATTACATTTTCATTCAACTAAAATACCAGCTCTTAGTCATATATTTTTCAGTATTCATTCATCTTTTAATTTATCCATTTAACAAATATGAACTGAGAATTATGTGTTAGGAATTCTATACAGAAGTGGGATTTATGCAGCTTACAGTCTAAAAAAGAAAGACTGACAATGAATCAATTAAAATAGAGTGTGATAAATTTTATGTTACATTGGGTTGGAAGTAAGATAGGAGGAAGATAAAATAAAATCTTTCTCCAAACACAGCCCAGCATTGCAATTTGGCATAGTCACGCTATATCATGGTGTATTCAGTCCAGCCATTTGAAATCTGAAACTCAGTATACATGGCAAGAAAGAAAGAAGTGTGAAGCAGAAGTGTTGCTGTGATTATTATTATTACCACATTAAGAATTTAGATACTATCCTGCAGGTGATGGTAAGCAAATGAGGGGTTTTATGTAAGAAAGTGAGAATATAAGGCTTATACTCTTAAAATATTACTCTGTCAATGACTAGGAAGAATAGATTAGAAGACTGAAGAAGGTAAATTGTACACTCACACATTCTAGATAAAATTGGAGATGGAATAACGGAAAATTAAGAGCAGTCTTTTGAATCAGAAACCCCAAGGTAAATCCACTAGATTGTTAGCCTCATAAAGTTCTTTTAATGTCTTTTGTAGGGTTGAGTCTTGCAATCTAAGGTGTGGCAAAAATCGAATTATAAATTTTAGGAAAATTATATAATAAAGGTTACTATCTTATACTATTGGATCATTAAAGGATGAAAACTTCAAGCAGTTCATGCTTTTTTTTCCCCAGTGTCTGTAAAATATTTTCACCTATAGAAAGTTTCTTTCTACAATTAAATTGCATTTGCTTAGAATACATTTTTAACACTTCAAAATTTCTTCAAAGTCTTTATCAGGAACTACTTGTAACTCAGATGATTAGGAATGGTAATAGGATATATTAAATTCCAGCTTTAAAAGGTATTACATAAGCTTCTTGTCTGGCCCACCTTCTAATTACTCTCAAAAGTAGTAACTAGGCATCAATTCTATAAATACTAACATTGTTGTCTTGGGAGACAGTTTGAAGACAGAAATAGACAGTTTTGGATAACCTCCTCCAATACTTCACTTCAGCCTCTTAAAAGTGTGTATTTGTAAGCGGAGCCAGGACACTCATCTGCCCAAAGCATTTAACTACAGGCGACAATGGTGTTTCCTGAGCGTCTGGTACCTAAACTATATGGATTATCCTTGTTCAATCTTCTTTTCAGAGCAGACACAGGAATACTTTTAAAAGGTAAAATAAATCTAGTAGCACTCTTCTCTCTTAAAATCCTTCAAAAGCCTACTGGTACTCTTGAGATAAACTCCAACTTCATACCATTTCTACAGGGTCCTCCATGATCTGGCTCCTGTCTTCTCTCTCTCAATATTCTCTGTTAAACCAGAGGTCCTGTGGTTCCTCAAACACACAAAGCTCACACTTACTTCAGAATCCACCCCCCCACTTGTTCCCACAGTGTGACACTCTCTTCTCTACTAAGTACTTGACTAATCCCTGCCAACCTTCAGATCTCAACACAACCATGTCTTCCTGACTTTCTTTAAAAAGGGAGGCCAAGAGAAAGATGGAATTTCTGGGGACATCAAAAGAGGATGCATGGGCCTTCTCTCTGGGAAGTGCCTGTCAAGTTAATTCTGCTCCAACACATACGTTACATTGTCAATTTTCAAATTTCTTGGACAACTTCTCTGGTTGACATAGTTTGGAAAAAAAAATTTTAAGGGAATAGGTTTGAGAGGGCAGAGGCCAAGTCACATGTCAATTAATAGTCAATGTGTCTCCTGTGTGTGGGATGTTTTTGAGAGAAGAGGGAATCACTGAGGTGAGAAAGCCAACAGAGTATACAATACTCTTTTCATAGATTATTAGGGTAGGGTATGAAGTAGCTAAAGGGCACAAGTCATTCTTTTTTTTCCCCAAAACTGTAAATCTTTTTTTCTGAAATTTTTTTTTATTTTGCTTTAAGTGAAAGTTTACAGATAAGTCAGTTTCTCATACAAAAATTTATACACACATTGCTATGTGACCCTAGCTGCTCTCCCTATAATGTGACGGCACACTTCCCCTTTCGACCATGGATTTTCCATGTCCATTCAACCAGCTCCTGTCCTTTTTTGTCTTCTTATCTTGCCTCTGAACAGGAGCTGCCCATTTAGTCTCATGTATCTACTTGAGCTAAGACGCACTCTCTTCATCAGTATCATTTTATGTCCCATAGTCCAGTCTAATCTTTGTCTGAAGAGTTGGCTTTGGGAATGGTTTCAGTTCTGAGCTAATGGAGAGTCCGGGGTCCATGTCTTCTGGGGTCCCTTGAGTCTCCGTCAGACCATTAAGTCTGGTCCTTTTTACTAGAATTTGAGTTCTCTACCCCACTTTTCTCCTGCTCCGTCAGGGACTCTCTGTTGTGTTCCCTGTCAGGGTGGTCATTTGTGGTAGCTGGGCACCATCTAGTTCTTCTGGTCTCAGGCTGATGGAGTCTCTGGTTTATGTGGCCCTTTCTGTCTCTTGGGCTAATATTTTCCTTGTGTCATTGGTGTTCTTCATTCTTCTTTGCTCCAGGTGGGTTGGGATCAATTGATGTATCTTAGATGGCTGCTCGCTAGATTTTAAGACTCTAGACGCCACTCACCAAAGTGATGCAGAACATTTTCTTAATAAAATTTGTTATGACAACTGACCTAGATGTCCCCTGAAACCATGGTCCCCAGGCCCCTGCCCCTGCTATTCCATCCCTTGAAGTGTTTGTTGTACTCAGGAAACTTCCTAGCTTTTGGTTTAATCCAGTTGTGCTGACATCCCCTGTATTGTGTATTGTCCTTCCCTTCACCTAAGATAATTCTTATCTACTATCTACTTAGTGAATACCCCTGTCCCTCCCTCCCTTCTTCTGTGTTTAAACCATTTCTTTAGTTGTTATATTAGTGGTTTCATACAGTATTTGCCCTTTTGTAACTGACTAATTTCATTCAGTATAATACCTTCCAGGTTCATCCAAGTTATGAGATGGTTCACAGATTCATTGTTGTTCTTTATCATTGTGTAGTATTCCATTATGTGAATATACCATAATTTGTTTATCCATTTGTCCATTGATGAGCACCTAGGTTGTTTCCAATTTTTGCTACTGTGAACAGTGCTGCAATAAACATGATTGTGGATGTATCTATTCGTGTGATGGCTCTTATTTCTCTAGGATCTATTCCAAGGAATGGGATTGCTGGATCGTATGGTTTTTCTATTTCTAGCTTTTTAAGGAAGCACCAAATCGATTTCCACAGTGGTTGTTTCCAAAGTGGTTACATCCCTACCAGCAATGCATAAGTGTTCCAGTCTCTCCACAGCCTCTCCAACATTTATTATTTTGTGTTTTGTGGATTAATGCTAGTCTTGTTGGGGTGAGATGATTTCTTATTGTAGTTTTGATTTGCATTTCTCTAATGGCTAATGATCGTGAGCATTTCCTCATGTAACTGGTAGCTGGCTGAATGTCTTTAGTGAAGTGCCTGTTCATATCCTCTGCCCATTTTTTAATCGGGTTATTTTTCTTTTTGTTGTTGAGGTTTTGCAGTATCTTGTAGATTTTAGAAATTAGACACTGATTGGATATGTCATAGCCAAAAAATTTTTCCCAGTCTGTAGGTTGTCTTTTGACTCTTCTGGTGAAGGCTTTTGATGAGCGTAAGTGTTTAATTTTTAGGAGCTCCCAGTTATGTAGTTTCTCCTCTGGTGTTTGTACATTGTTACTTATGGTTTGTATTCTATTTATGCCATGTATTAGGGCTCCTAGCATTGCCCCTATTTTTTCTTCCATGATCTTTATTGTTTTAGATTTTATATTTAGGTCTTTGATCCATTTTGAGTCAGTTTTTGTGCATGCTGTGAGGAATGGGTCATTTCTTTTCTTTTTTAGTTTTTTTATTGTACTTCAGGTGAAGGCTTACAGAACAAATAGTTTCTCATGAAACAGTAGTACACATATTGTTTTATGACATT
>NW_004443983.1:479142-543707 GCF_000243295.1 Trichechus manatus latirostris | reverse complement strand
AAGAACTCCCTTTAATAATTCTTGTAAGTTTGGTTTGACTTTTACATATTCCCTTAATTTCTGTTTATCTGGAAATTACCTAATTTAACCATCAATTTTGAACGAGAGTTTTGCAGGATCTACTATTCTTGGCTGGCGATTTTTTTCTTTCCAGATTTTATATATGTCTTCCCATTGCCTTCTTACCTGCATGGTTTCTGCCAAATAATCTGAGCTTAGTCTTATTGTTTCTCCTCTGTATGTGATCATTTCTTTTTTTTTTGCAGATGGATATCCCGTTATGCCACCACCATTTGTTTAAGAGACTGTCTTTTCCCCAATTAATGGACTTTGGGCTTTTATCAGCTGCTCATAGGTGGATGAATTTACATCTGGATTCTCAATTCTATTCTGTTGGTCTATGTATCTGTTGTTTGTACCAGTACCAGGCTGTTTTGACTGCTGTGGTGGTATAATAGGTTCTAAAATCAGGTAGTGTGAGGCCTCCCACTTTGTTCTTCTTCTTGAGTAATGCTTTGCTTATTCAGGGCCTCTTCCCTTTCCATATGAATTTGGTGATTTGTTTCTCCATCTCATTAAAAAATGCCGTTGGAATTTGGATAGCGATTGCATTGTATCTGTAGATCACTTTGGGTAGAATAGACATTTTCACAATGTTGAGTCTTCCTATCCATGAGGCACAAGTCATTCTTGACATGCTTCTAAGACTCATTCTGATCAAGCCAGAATACCCTTCCCCACTACTTTTTCCCCAATGTTAATGGTTATATAACATTCTTATTTATGTCCACTAAGTTCAGTTGGAGCCCTGGTGACACAGTCGTTAAAAGCTATGGCAAGATACAGCTGCTAACTAAAAGGTCAGCAGTTCAAATCCACCAGCTGCTCCTTGGAAACCCTATGGGGCAGTTCTATTTTGTCCTATAGGTTCACTGTGGGTCAGAATCAACTCAACAGTGATGGGTTAAGTTCAGTTGACATACTAGTCTCTCCAAGAGTTTACCAATTGTATTCTTTATTACTAGCGCAGTTGCTAAAATCATGATTGGATAAGTCATTGTCAAAGTTCTTCCATTGCAGGGTTGTTGTTGTTGCTGTTAAGTGCTGTCGAGTCAGTTCCGATTCATAGCAACCCTATGTACAACCGAACACACTGCCCAGTCCTGTGGCATCCTCACAATCCTTGCTATGCTTGAGCCCATTGTTGCAGCCACTGTGTCAATCCATCTCGTTGAGAGTCTTCTTCTTTTTCGTAGACCCTCGACTTTACCAAGTATGATGTCCTTCTCCAGGGGCTGCTCCCTCTTGATAACATATCCAAAGTATGTGAGACAAAGTCTCACCATCCTTGCTTCAAAGGAGCATTGTTGCTGTACTTCTTCCAGGATAGATTTACTTTTTGGTGGTCCATGGTATATTCAGTATATTCTTCACCAACACTGTAACTCAAAGGCATCAGTTCCTCTTCCATCTTCCTCGTTCATTGTCCAGCTTTCACATGCGTATGAGGTGATTGAAAACAACATGGCTTTGTTCAAGCGCACCTTAGTCCTTGAAGTGACATCTTTGCTTTTTAACACTTTAAAGAGATCTTTTGCAGTAGATTTGCCCAATGTAATGCATCCTTTGATTTCTTTACTGCTTTGTCCATGGCATTGATTGTGGATCCAAGTAAAATTAAGCCTTGACAACTTCAATATTGTTTTCCACTTACCATGATGCTGGATTTTTGTTTTCTTTATGTTGGGGTGTATTCCGTACTGCAGGGTGGGCCATTATTTCAGCTAATTTAGTAACTGTTATATACTTCAACATGAGTAAAGTCCATGAGATGTGTACTTTGTTAGATTAGTAACAATATTTCACTTGCCTGAAGCTAACTTTTTAAAATTTATCACAAATGGACCTGAGTACAGGAAATACCACTCAGGATTCTGAGCTAAATATTCAGTCATCTAAAAAAAACCAAACTCACTGCTATCAAGTCAATTCCAACTCACAATGACCCTATAGGACAGAGTAGAACTGCCCCATTGGGTTTGCAAGGCTATAAATCTTACAGAAGCCGAATGCCACATCCAGCTCCCGTGGAGCAGCTGGTGGGTTTGAACCACTGACCTTTCGGCTAGCGGTGGAGTGCTTTAACCACTATGCCACCAGGGCTCTTTAGTCGTATAGTTCTGGAGTTTATTTTGGAAGAGGTCCACTAAATTCAAATAAAACGGAAATTACTTAACAAAAAATGTTAAATGTTATTAAACAAGAGTCAAGAAAAGTAAGAATTGCTAAGTTATGGCACCCAATATCACTTTGAACTTTTCTGGCTCTGAAGCACTTTCTTCCTGTCTCGTTCATTTGACCATTATTTGAGTTTGATATTGCATGTGTGGAAAACCTTCGTTGGATTGTGTAAGTGAAAAAATATTGGAGACACTGTCCTCAAAAGAAGAAATTAAGTTGTGATACCTAACTGCAGATAATCTAGATAATTGCTACATTCGTTTCTTGAAGTATAATATTTTATTATACTCCCACCTCTTTTAACAAACTCAGTATTTTTATGCCTATTCTCTATTGCACTTGTACATTGTTCATTTGGCTATATAGTCCTGTTGCTCGGTCTTTGATTGAGCTGTTTCTGGGAAAAAATTCAAGGGTTTCTCCTCTATTCCAGATGTTTACAATAATGTGTAACTGGCATAAATTCTACTATTAAAAGGATACTTTTTCACAGGAAATAGTTTATAAGTTTCTCTGACTTATAGTACAAAGTAAAAAGAGGGGAGGTTAAAAAACTGTTATAAAGAATTGGTTGCTAATCCACACAGGAGCCGTGCACATCAAATGTAACACTAGGTTAGTGCATTGCCCATTGCCATCCAGTCAATTAGGACTTACAGCAACACTATAGGACAGAGTAAAACTGGGTTTCCAAGCCTGAAATTCTTTATGGAAGCAGACTGCCACATCTTTCTTCCATGGAACAGCTGGTAGGTTCAAACCACTGACCTTTCAATTAGCAGCTGAGTGCTTAACCACTGTGCCACCAGAGCTTCAATTACTGCATTAGGAGACCGAAACTAGGAAAGGAGGCTTGCAAAGAATGACCTAAGTTAGGGAACAGACTTTGAAATATATGTATTTACTGAGACATGATACAAAACAAGGTGAACAAAAGTATTATATTAGCAAAATATCACATTAGATAATGAAATATAAACATAATGTTAGTCTTTAGACTATGGAGAAATATTTCTACATCCTTTACTGCCATTTTAATTAAATTCATTTACCTCCACATTAAATATAATTTATTAAAAATCTATTTGAATGTACTAATCATAGAAGAACAATGTTACTAATGGTTTTCACACAAAGACAGAGGATCTTTGTGTAGATGAAAATATTAATTATATATATTATGTCCTGCATATATTAGATACATATCTGCATTGTGGGCAAAGAACATAAGAAAAAAGTATGAATGATGAGGATGAAATTTATTGACATAAATAAATGTATAAGAATGGACAGTTCTACTATGGGTCGCTATGTGTGGTCTTCGACTTGAAGGCACACAACAACATCTTCCCCTGATGGATGCTGAGCAGCTGCTCATCCAGGAATTTATAATGGATGTCAGGACAAATGGCACCTAGGCACCAGTGGATATGAAATAAAGTTTATTACTCACACAGTAAACCGCAAAAGGATTCCCCAAGGAGAAGGGCTCAGGTTCTGTCTGAAGTAGAGCTAGAGCAAAACATAAGAGCAGTGGATTGGGTCCCTATAGTGGCTAAGGGGTGGGCTGGGGAAGAATTCACAAGTGAGGTGGGGGTTTGCCAGGCTTGCACTTCCTGCTTGCCCCAAAGGAGGAGTGGTGCACAGGGACCTGCTTATTTTGGTTGCCCAAATGCGGGGCAGGCAAAGAAGACAGATAGCAGTCAGCTTAAACAACAAACATAGACTCTGCCTGTTTATTACAAGAATAAATGTGCAAGAAATGATGCAATTTTCCTGGGAGATGTGTAAGATGTAATCAAGTGAGGAGAAGATGGGGTGAGTGAACCAGGACTTTGAATTAGCTAGTGAGATGTTTGTACAGGTCTATGAGAAGGGGAACATTTGCTCTGTGGCCTAAGAAGACCTTCGGGAAGGTTTGAGCACTGTTTCAGAGAGTCGCTTTCACCATGGCCCTGGGAGTGGCCAGGAGCTGGGCTATGCTCAATGAGGGAGTCTTTGTGAACAAGAGAATTTGAGGATGGTTTAGACAAGGCCCACTTAACTGATGATACTTAGAATCATGAAGTGTGAAGACAACAGGGGAAGTTTTCTTTTTCTCACTCACAGAAATGTCTGAAGCAGGTAGAAACATAATACACATTTTTTCCACTGACTTACTTCATAAATGTTAAAACTAAGTTTAACATTTCAGTGGATGTGTGGATTGAGAATATAATAATAATAACCTTTAAGAAAGAGATATATTTTTAAATCTTTTGAGGAAAAATTATGTTTTTCCAAGGAAAAATTTGTCAGCAAACATTTATTGAGTATCTTGTATCATGCATTGTGTTAGAAGCTCTTTTGTGTATAAAGACTGATATTTTTAAAAGGATAATATTATTTTAGCAGGAAAAGCATTTTTGTCAGAAAAATATGCTTTTAGTGGGATAGATTTCATAAAGAAAACCTGAGTTTTTCCTGTATCTTAAATGCAATTAATGTTTTGTCTTTATGCTAAGGGAGAAAATTAATTTTAAAAACAAGACTTTATACCTTTTGTTCTAAACCTGTTTGTTACTGGTTATTTAATACATTATAGGTTTAATGAGGAGCACTCGTTGCTCAGTGGTTAAGACATCTGCTGTTAACGAAAAAGGTCTGCAGTTCAAATTCACCAACTGCTCCTTGGAGACCCTATTGTTTAATATCTTTACATATTCTTTATAGAGAAATCCAGCTTTACTTTCTGCCTATCTAGATACGGGGTATCCATTTAAAAGGTTTCTTTTAACACTTTTTTATTTATATTCATGCTAGAACTTCATTAAAGAAATATTATTGAAACAGAATACACTTCCATTTTTAGACCATTCCAATTAACTGTCATAGTCCCAGTAGCCTCTAAGGCTGAGTGCTCAGTGTAGCGTGCTTAAGAGGAAGAAATTTTCTCGGCAATGTTTTAAGACACGACTTCTCACAAAATAATAGTGAGTGACCTCTCTTATTTCCACTAGACAAAAGATGAGTCATACAGAATGGAATCATTTGAGTAGTTTTCATTCCTAAGACCTGGAACATACAAAGTGTTTACCACAGATCATCGTACGTTGTAAGTCATTGATAACAGTAAGCTATTGTTATTATTAATAAAAAACAAAACCAGTTGCTGTCAAATTGATTCTGACCATGGTGGGTGGTGCAAACCGCTAAGCACTTGGCTACTAACTGAAAAGTTGGTGGTCCAAATCCACCCAGAGGCATTTTGGAAGAAAGGCCTGGCAATTTACTTCAGAAAGATCACAGACACTGAAAATCCTATGGAGCACAGTTCTACTCAGAAGCACATGGGGTCATCATTAATATTGTTTTATAATCACTAACACAGTCTTCTTTTAACTATAGGATACACAGTGAATCTAGATTTCCAAGACACTGTGTAGCTCTAATCTTGAAAGCAGAATAAGAATTACTGAAAAATTTTATACCATATGCACTATGAACCCATATATTGTAGCCCAACTTATTTGGGTAAAGTGTGTTAATTAATGGTATTATAATTCTTACTTGGGAAAGTTTGCTCTGTTTTCTCTATGGTCATAGATTGTGCCCTGAATGTCAGTCAGCCTTTCATAAATTCATGCTGTTGGTATCAAGAAGAGTGATGAGCCAACACAAATCCATAAATCATACTAGAAAAACAGCCCAAATATGCCCAGCAGAGTTATTCAGTCTGTCACCTCCAAATTCCCTGTTATCATCATATGATTATTATATAATACAGTAGAGTTCACCCCTCAAAGTGGCATTCCTCTGTTTGACTGTTATATTTATTATATACTATTATATTTATTGTGAAGCAGATACACGTATTTCAGTGTATGCAGCAGGTACACTGGGCCCTGATGGGCTTCATCTAAAATTACATTTGGGAAGGCCTTGTAGTACTTCATAGACTATTAACAAAGAAAAATTTCTGATTTTTTTGTTTACTTTCAATCTACAGATAATTTAAATGCGCGGTTTGTCCAATCAATACCAAATTGCTAGAATCTCTAATCTCTTGAGTGATTTATCATTTATTGAGTCACGTGGCGTTTTTTTTAACACGAATCAAAACTTCAGAGAATTACAAATTACATTACACGTACACATACACAACTTCCGTCAATTCTCTCACAGTCAAAACATAGCCAGCTGTTTCTGAGATGATATCAAGTGGCAATTAAAATAGCGCCAGTAATGCTGAGCTACAGTTAGGTACAGAAAATATTTTATCTGGTTAAAGCAAGAACTATATTTAGTTGGTTAGGATTTATGTTCCATATTCGAAGAACAGATGCTCTGGAAGATTACTCTTTGGTGCCATCATGTCTATTCGTACATAATGTTGGACACATGGGGCTTGTGTGGTCCCATCCAACTTTAGTCCTCTAAGAACTGATCTGCAAGTATCATTTGTAGACGACTGTGTCAATAGAAGACTAATAGGTGTTGTTTCAAAAATGAGTTATTTGGTCAGACAGCATTTGGAAGTACTAAGTTAATCAAAGCTGCACATTTTTCTCTACTACAGAACTGTCAGACTCTTTAATATACTCACAATCATTATGGATCTTCTAGATGGAATCTATCACTTCCTAAAATTACTTATCTATTCAGCCTGTGCCAGATTATCCATTACTAAGGCAGATAAAATACATGTTTGGGACAGCAGCAAAGTCGGGAAGAAGAAAAAATTAAATTAATATTTAATATTTATTTAAAGCATCAAGAGAGTTACCATCAGAAAAAATCAGAATTTTGTCGGACTTATTACATTTATTCCAGTCTAATGTATTTATTTTATTATGCATAGTGGGTGTAAACATGATTTCTTTCAGCACTTAAGGACTTGGAAGTTATTGATCCAGAACTCTTTTTTCAAGGAGCATCTACTGGGGTAATGTTGCATGGAGCACACTCAGCGAATTGCTGTTCTAAATCCCACTTACCACACTTGTCATTCTGCTTGTCTGAAGAGACTATAATTTTTCCCTGCTTGGAAACTTCTAGCACTACCAGTTCCCCTGGGGTGCCTATAAGTCTGATAACTAAAGAATCTCAGTAATTAGAGAAGATTCCAGCCACCTCCTCAGAATACACATGGGCCAAGGAGCAGTTTAGGACACAGAGTGACACTTAAAATGCTTCCTGCCTTGAGCAGTTCAAGGCAACAGGGCAGGGTGACCTTCATTAACCCAAATTCTGCTCTCTGTTGAGATAACAAGGATTTTGTTTGAGACTGGGATTGATATCAGGCATTAGGACCAAGCCAAGCCAAAACAGCAAAGCAGGTGGTTTAATTTTAGCCATCTCTTTTTCAGTGTCCTTTCCTTTTTCTCATATTCCAGCCAATCGTGCTCTCTGGAACCCTCAGGCAGCCTTCCCTCTTATGCAGACCCAACTGCAAGACCCATTTCCTCACTGCTTCAAAATTACCTCCCTGATGGGTTACTGGTTATTATGTACTCTCCTTCAAATGCTCAACTAAATGACAGCAATTTTTTTTCCAGTGTGCTATCACATGAGAAGAAAAAGAAATGAATCAGAGAAAACATTAGATCTTTTTAAACTGGAAGATCAAAATAGAAGGAGAATCATAATTAACTTAATAAATGGAGGAAGATAAAATCTAAGTGCCTTCAGAGAGACAGGCCAAAGGTAAGCCAGGCAATTTTCCCTGAAGAATCCATGAAAAGCTCAAAACGTAGAGACACCAAATCAGCAAAAGGCAGGGACTATCTGGAACTAAAAGAGGGTATTGGCCAAAAACAGGTTTTGGAGATATTTAGGATCCTTTAGTAGGCTTGCCCCTGGACATTCAAAAGCCAGAATGAGCTCCTGTAACCTAGCTTCAGCACTCATCTAAATTCTTGAGGGATAATAAGAATCAGGATCAGCTGGCTCCTATGAGGTGGAAGTCATGGCCATACACAACTCACAGAACATACTTACAGTTAATTGGTTTATTAGAGAAGTAACAGGCTACAACTTGGGATCAGGATCAACTTGAAAGTAACAGGATCAGCATCAGGAGGCAAAGTGTGGAAAGCTCCCCTGAGGTGGACAGCACATGCCTCCTTTGTTCGGCACAGGAAATCTTCCAACCAGGACAGCTCTCTCAAGCATTTCTCGGTGGTGCTACCAGGCAGGCCCTCCTCTAGGCCATGCAAGTCCCCTCTCAGCCATGCACGCCTCCTCTCAGCCCCCTCAGGACAGGTCTCTCAGTCCCCTCAGGATAGGCCTCCTCTTGGCCATGCAGTCCTCTTCTCAGATATGCACTCCCTCTCTTGGCTGTGCAGATCTTCTCTGAGCTGTGCATGCCCGCTCTTGGTCATGCAGGCCTCTCTGCCTTCAGCTTCCCCACCATCAACCTCTCCACTGCTAACTGGCCCAGCTCGGAGCCAGTGCAGCAGTTTGCTCAGCTCTCTCAGCTGCTTTCCTAGCAGCAGCTTTCTGCCATCGCTGCCAACTCCGCTGCAGGACCCCTTCCAGGCTCCTCGCTGTCTTCAACGTTACAGTCCTTGACTCATGTTACAGCTTTTTTAAGAGATTCCTTGCCTCCTGCCTCTCTGTTTCTTCTTTCTTCTTGCCTCTGAAACAACATCTGTGGGGTTGGCTGCTTGTATAAGCTGACTCCTTGTCAATTTCAAGACATGGACCTCCCAGCAGAACCATTAACTGATTAATCCCATTGGTGGACCACAAGTCATTCAGTTTACATAGTGAACCAATAAATCCCTGTAAGGTGCATGAAACAGATCAATCACAGCTCACCACTAGGCAAAAAGTATCAAACCATCAAGTTGTTTATAGCTTATCCAGGAAATGTCAATCAACCTGGACAAAAGTAACAAACCTTCTGAGGTAGAAAACATTGATATATATAGCATATTTTTATGTCACAGTGATAGAAGCTGCCAGAGATATGCAGATTCTAAATATTTCCTTTTCTCATTAAAAAGTCAAACTAGTCTAAACTTTCCAAATTTTGGCATTTGAATATTTTTTTTCTTCAAAAGTAAACCAACAATCCTTTGTCAACCCTTGAATCTCATTTTAGGATCTTGAAAAATATGTATATATATACACTGTATCTCTAACAGAGGCTGAACTTCCACAGCAAAGAATAAATATAATAACCTTTAGACATTGCTTCTATTCTGTGTAAGCTCAACCCTGCTTAAAAGTGGTGACTAATAGACTCTTTTGGTAACTTCTAATTCTGTAAGTCTGTGACATAAAAATATGCTATACATATCAATGAAAGTTCAGAGGGGTGGGGAAGAGATCTTAGATATCATATGAATCCTTTATGATACTATTGGAATTAAATATATTGTAGATGACAGAATTTATTATTCTGATAGTAACTTTAAAAAATAAAAAGATAAATATTAAATTTAATACAAATTACACAGTAGATCTAATTACCATATTGGTTTGTATGCATTAGTATTCTCTGAAAAGATAGAATACCCCTTTGTCTATTCTCTTTAAATCCACAAACACTGTGAGTCTACCAAGTACCCAACATTATGAGAGGTATGCAGATATTAAGACTTATATCTTATCCTTAAGAAGTTTATATTACAGTAGAAATAATAAGGCAACTATGGGAATAATCATGAATAGTTCATATCCTCAGACCTCCAGCAAAGGAATGGTGTTAAGATAAAGTTAACACTACAGCTGATTTTCTGCCTAAACTCTTTCATTTTCTTCCTTCTATCTCAGAAAGGATGGTGGAGGATTTAATGGGTGAAGGCGATTTCTTGGATGTTTCCTTTTGCCTTGTCTTTCTCCTGATTGCCCCCAAACAACTATCAGAGAACCAGGTACTTCTGGAAAAGTCCACAATATGCTATTCCAGTCACTCTCAATTTTTCTGTGCAACAGTGGGCTTGGATGATGGAGAAAGGATGCTTCTCCACACACACACTTCTCTTACATTGGGCAGGGCATTGTGTGCTGAGAGCTTGTGGAAATGAAAGTTGACTAAATGTGTCACAGGCAGAAATTAGAAGGTTTTAGGCCAAGGTGACAACTTCTGTACTCAACACACAGCCATTACCATCATTCAAAGCTAACTACATGTATGTACATTCGGTTGCAACAGGACTCTGGAAAATGCTTTTTTTACTGCTTAATCTATTTTATTATCTTGTATAGCTTCAAGAAACTCTGGGCTCTGGGTTCCAAACTTGACTCTGATTCTTGAGAAATTTTTGACCCACTTGCCTCATAAATTGTTGATCATGCCTAATCTGAAGTTCCCTCTGTCTCTTTTTTCTAGAATTTTCCTAGAAATTTATCCATTAAAAGCCAAAATTACCCTATTTGAGCCTCACCTCTCCAGGGACAACTTACATTTCTACTCTACCAATTCCTTTCCCAATGCCACTAATATAATTATTTGGAGAGGTTTGGGGAGAAAAGAATTGATATAACAGATATGTAAAATGTAGTACGGGCAGAATTTGGTGACCAATTAGATATGGGTGATAGCAGACTGGAAGGAGTTAAGGTCAATGAACTGGATTCTGGTGTAGGCACACTGATAGAAGACAAAATTATGAATTCAAGCGGGGAAGGTAGGGATGCAGGGCAGAGAGGTGAAAACACCACATTTATTGACAAAAGACAAAGGAGTTAGTAGACATGGAAATTTAAAAAAAATTAAATGTAGAACAATGAAGCAAGAGCATTTGCCAGATTTTAAAAGTGCTGGTTATGAAGAAGAGTCAGATAAAAGAATTAATCTTGGAAAGGAGCAACTACATTCTTCTATCTACATTGAGAGAGATTACCACAACCAGTACCAGTTGCCATCAAGTCAGTTCCAACTAATGATGACCCCTTGTGCATCAAAGTAGAACTGTGCATCATGGAGTTTTCAACTGCTGATTTTCTTTCCTCCAAGGCACTTCTGGGTGGACTCAAACCTCTAACCTTTCAGTTAGTAGCCCAGCATGTTAACCATTTGTACCACCCAGGGACTCTGAGAGAAGTTAGTACACCTACTCCCCATTTATTGACTATCTCATTATCCAACATTTCTCGTTTACAATAGTAAACCATCTTCTATCTGACTGTTTTGCTCATTAGTGATGTTTGTCTGGCAGTACTGAACACCAGGGTGAGAGATGAGAGTAACACTGGCTGTTGGTTAAGATTATGTGTCAGCTTGGCTGGGCCATGATTCTCAGTGGTTTGGCAGTTATGTAATGATGTAATTTGGTAGTTATGTAATGATGTAGTCCTCCTCCATTTTTATGATCTGATGTGATCATCTTCCATTTTCACATAAGGCCAATTTTCACCTAATGACTTGGTCTTTGTGACTTGGTCTTTGGAACTTAATCCATGTTGATAAGTGAGGAGCAGGTGTACTATTGATAAATATTCAGTATTGGTGAAATTAACAATAAGAATGTTAAGGAAGAGCATGTTGAAGGACCTCATCCTTCTTGATAAAGGAGAAGACACTGTCATCTACTAAGAAAGAAAATGAAGGGGAACTTGGAATCCTGACCATCATGGCCATGAAACAGCTCTAGAAAACAAACGGAGATACATTAAAAGATTTGCTGAACATCAAAACTGGTCTGGCCATGGTTAGATAGCTCAGATGTTAATTAGAACCTCTCTGACCCTTACCTGGCTTTATCTAATAGAAAGAGAAGAGAAAGCTTCTTAGAGTCAAAGTAAAGTTCAGGCCTGTCAGAGGCAAAGCCATCAATAAGAGAGCTAGTTAACAGCTTGGGCAAGCATGAAACTGTTAAGAGGGAGGTCCAGAGAGGGTTTTGTTTGTTTGCTTTCTTTGGCACATTTGATTGTATATTAAGTGTAAAGCAAATCATATTAATAACTTACTCTGGCAATGATTGGTACATATTATAATCTTTGAAGTCTGGCTAACATCTAATTCAATTAAGAATAACGAGCAACTTCACTAATTATGGCTCCAATTACTTTTCATTTAAGAAGGATAAAGAGACCTTAGGGTAAAACATACCCTGTGCCTTAACTATAGAAAAAGAGTGTTTGAGGTTGACATCTTATGAATTCTTTTCATCAGTAATCATTGATGTGACATTAATGGAGCTGAAGCAGTTAGTGTAAATAAATTATAGTCTCTTATAATAATTGTAAACTGGTTCTCATAAATTAATTACCATAAAGTTTTTGCTTGTTTTGAACATTAATCAATGTTTGATTTTCAATTTTAATATCCCAAAAAGGGTAAGCCTAAGGATTTGTGTATTTCCACTAAAAATGACTTTTGAATCATCTTCTAATCAGCTGTTACCTCTTCCATTGAGACTTCCTCCATTCCCCAAGGCTAGCTTGCTGCCTTTCTTTTGGGTTCCCATGCCACACTATGCCCACCTCCATCTGCGGATGCATCACATGTTCACTTGTCTTCATCCTCCAGATATAAATTTCCTGAAGGGCAAGATATTTAATATTTCATTCTCAGAGCCAAATACAGTGCCTGGCAAATACTGTGTAATTAGTAAGTGTTTTAATCAATTTGAACACAAAAAGCAAGAAAAAGAAATTGCTAAAGCAGGTTTCAATAATTTGAATATAGGTTGATATTTTCAAGTCAAGTAAATAGGGAATTCATTACGTAAAGATGCAAGGTGACAGTGATGGGTTTCAGCACGCATAGTAACAGGTGCTAGCGTAGCAGGTCTTTATCAAGTGGCAGCAGGTGGTTTTGAATTAACGGTTACATGAACAGCCAATAAATCCACGGTCCTTTATGATTGTGTAAGCGGCTGGGGTCCAGTGGTTTCCAACACACAATCAAGGTTTTTGCTTAAATATTTGAAATATTTTGTATCAACGTGGTCATAATTGGGGAAAAAAAATTCCTAGCCAGAGATTCTGTAAGACCCTGGCGAATTGTCTTGAAATTTCTTTGGATACTCATTTTTAATTAGAAAAAAAAAATTGCATATTTCTATTTAGAAACATTCACGCATTTTTAGATAATTTAAAAAATGCTTTTTGAATATGTAATATAGGTAGATAATGTACTATTTAAAAGGTATAAAAATATACCTTATAGAGAAAGTCACCTTCCCATCCCCATCCCTCAGCTACCTAGTTCTGTACACTCAAGGCAAATTCTGATAAATATTTTTATAGATTATTTATAAAGTGAAAAGTTAATGTAGATGAAAATTTTGAATAAGCTGTCTCCTTACATATTCATCATATTGCATTCACTGGGCCAAGACTATCTTATTTTTTATATCTAATTTGCGATCGCACATCCTTAGTGAGAACTTTCGTGACCCCTCATTGTGGATTAACTTCGCCTATAATTTAACCCAGAACACCAGGCAATGTCACTTTCATGATATGTATCACATCCGTAATTTTTTATATAATATATGCCTTTTCCACTGGACTATAATTTATTTCCACGAAAGGTAAGAACAATGTATATCTTATTCATATTACAGTGAATTCTCAAGCACAGTATCTTGCACAAGTTTGCTACATAATGAAGGCTCGCTCAGTGAATGTGAAATGAATTTAAAAACAACAACAAAAATAAAAGTTGTTGTTTAGTCAATTCAGACTCATGATGACACCATGTGCTACACAGGAGAACTGCACTCCATAGGGTTTTCTTAGCTATAATCTTCACGGAAGCAGATGCCAGGCCTTTTTTCTGTAGTGCAACTGGATGGGTTTGAACTTCCAACCTTTAGGAAATAAATGTGGATTAATGTATGAGTCCAGTCCAAAAACAGAAAATATACTAGGTCTTGTATACAGAGGAAATACAATTCAGGGAATTGTTTATATGGGTAATAGAAGAGCTGGTGAGCCAATTAGGAATGATGAACAAACCACAGACTAATACAGCTAGAAGCACTACTAACTTGGAGCAGAAGAGACAATGGGAATAGGTGGTGATGTCAGCTTTAAAAGTTAGGGACTTGTAAGGAGAGCTAGAACCTTAGTGGGGACTGGCCAGTAGTGGCTGGAATCTAGACGGAGGGGCTGTTCTGTAGCTGCAGAGGAGATAGAGTCATCATCAAAGATGTTGCCTCAGTGTCTAACCCTCCAGTAAAGGAGGAAGAAATACTCTGATTTCTTTCTCACTCCTACTTTCCAATTTTCACTATTGGCTCAACCTACCCAGAAGCCAGTAGGTAAGAGAATCTAGGTGGTGGAGAAACGGCGTTTCTTATGACGTAAAACTGAGTGAGTAATGGGCAGAAAAAAGATTAGAGGAATAAACAAGCAAATACCCAGCACAACTGACTTGTTAAGCCTCCTCTAAGACTAATTTTTGCAGGGAGGCAGGGGAGTCTGTGACCAGGACAACACAAAATAAATCCATCTAGAGAAACAGTATTTTCTGGAATCATTCTTTCTGAAGAGGGAGGAATAAAACATTTCTGTTTCAAAATGAAAACATATTACACAAGCAAAAACCTACGCATGCTCATAAAGTGTTACTGGCATGGTGTGTGGGAAAACATACTTTGATTAATGAATAAAATGGATTATATTCATGGACAAAAGAGAAACATAATGAAATTAATCATGTCTGGCATGTAGAGTTTTCAAGACTGCTAGAAATACAATGCACAGAATAGCTGAAGTGTTTGCTTTTACATAGGTGGGGAACATTTATAACTTCTGGAAGATAAAAATGTGTGATCATAAAAGATCTTGTGTTTTTCTGACATCAATTTTATGGTCCAAACAATAGATTTCAACCAACAGAGGAAACATTCCAGACTCTTTTTCCATTACTAAAGAGCTGAAAGGAAAATAAGAAAAACAGGTAGATAGCTGATTACATAAATATGGAGGGTTTTCAATAAGTATAATCTGTCTCTAGAATAAATCAAATATTACTAATGCAAGGAGGATGTGGCCCGACGTTTGGTGAAAAAGTTATGTGTGTGTGTCTATAACGTTGGTGGTAGAAAGTGATTGGAGAAAAAAGCAAAAAACACAGATGATGGCTTATTTCTGTCCCTTGATGGAATCTCCTATGAAAAAGTAATGCAGGAAAAGTTAGTGATTTGGACCAATGCCATCAAGATAATCTAGTACTGCACTTTACAATTTCAGGGCACTTGATACAAGCTCATTAAGTAAAGGATTGATTGAATATATGAGATATTGAGGTGAAATTTTTCTGCGAGATCATTGAGTAACATGTCCTAATTATACAGATGAAAAATTGAGACCAAGAAAGGGATAGAAACTTATTCAAGTTTGCAGCTACATGACGGATAACAAACAGAGCTCCTGTCTCCTGATTCAGATACTAGTGGTTAAGCGTACTGGCTTTGCTATTTTCGTATTATGTGACCATAGCAAGTAATTAACTTATTTCCCATCTGTACACGAGGTTAAACATATTACCTAGCCCATAGGGTGTCTGTAAGGATGAAACGAACTAATGCATATAAAACCAGAGTACATAGTAAGGGCACAATAGGAAAACCCTTTGCCATCTAGTTGATTCCAACTAATAGCGAACCTATAGGACAGAGTAGAACGGCCCTATAGGGTTTCCAAGGAGTGGCTGGTGGATTCAAACTGCCGACCTTTTGATTAGCAGCCTGAGCTCTTAACCACTGTGCCACCAGGGCCCCAAGGGCACAATAGATGTTCTTATTCTGTAAAACTCCCCGACTTTTTCACTAAGCATTGATCATCCAAGCATTTGAAGTGAAAAGATAATCTGAATCCCTATGGAAATTCATAGGAGGATGCAGAGTTTTTTGAGGGCTGTTGGATACAAGGTCCTAGCTAACACTTATATCCAGGAACCCAAAGTGCCATCCATAATGGTCCTCCTATTAGAGAAGGAACATATGGGAGTCAGGTGATAAATGAAGTCCTGGCCCGGGTCCATCACACAGTGAACTCCCTGAGTCCACAGACCCACGTAATGGTCATTTTACAAGTTCCTGAATGCATAATCAGAATGGGCATAGTTAGCACTGGAAAAGCCCTTATATTGGTTCCTTAGTTTGTGGAGTAATAACTATTATAGTAGTAAAGGTTAAGTGGAGGCCCCTGTAAATTTCCTCACTCCATTTACAGGCCAAGATAGTACCAAAAATAGCACATATCCTGAATAAAATGGCAGTGTAAAGGAATTCCATTGCAGTCTCAAACCAGTGCAATCTATTCCACATCTCATTCTAACACTAGTTGAGTAAATCAGTGTTCTTCCTCTTATCTTAACCACCAGACCTAGGTCAGATCTCACAAGACCTCAGATGCCAGCTTCAAGCTTAGGGGCCCCCATCACACTTTCACTTCTTACATACTGACTACATATTCAGGGGTTTCTCACTATCCCCTCAGGATACCAGCGATAAACTTAGGAGTCCCTCTATTATGACCTACAGGCTCCCACTATTTCCTCAGGTTGATAATTCACTAGAACAACTCATAGAACTCAGGAAAGCGATGTACTTAATGATTATGATTTTATTATATCAAAAAGGATACAAATGAAGAGACAAATAGGACAAGGTCTGGGAGGTTTCCTAACATGGAGCTTACAATGTCCCCAAAATGGATGTGCAACCCTCCCACATGCATCAATGTCTTTCACCAACCAGGAAGCCCATGGAGCTTCTGTGTCAAGAAACTTTATTGAGGCCTCATTATGTAGTCATGATTGATTGAGCCCATCTCCCCTGAGGCCAGCTGATACCACAAGGTGGTCTTTCTGGCCTGTCAGTCCCCACCTGAGTCACCTCATTAGCATAAAAAGGCAGATGTGGTCTGGAGCTCTTATAGATAACAAAGCCACTTCAATTACTGGGGAAATTTTAAGGCTTTAGAGGTTATCTCTCAGAAACAAAATTTTACAGGCAAAGTTAATTTTTTTACCCCACAGACAGATATTAGCATCACTCTCAAAGACTTATATGATGCAAAGGTGGTGGCTCTCCATTTACCCCCAATTAACTCACTGGTCTGACCCTGAAAAAACAAGTGTGCCATAGTGGTTGATAATGGATTACTGCAAACTTAATCAAGGTGAAACCTCGGTTGTAGCTTCTGTAGTAGACGTGACATCTTTACTAGAATAGATTAACACAGCCTCTAATATATGATAAATAGCTATTGATATAGTAAATGCATTCTTTTCCATATGCATCAGAAAGATATTTTACATTCTCATGAGATGAGTAACAGTATATGTTAACTTTCCTTCCCTCCGTCATAACATAATCTGAAGCGATCTGGATTGTCTGGACATTGAACAAAACATTGGTGCAATATTTTGACCACATCATGTTAGTTGGACCTGGTATATAGGAAGTGGCAAGTACTCTTGACTGCTCTAGAAAGATACATGAGCTTCAGAGAATAACAGATAAACTCTACCAGGATTCAGACGCCTAGCATAGTCATTACTTACTTGAATCCAGTGGGTTAAAGCATCTTAGAACATCCTCTCCAAATTAAAAAAAACAAAACAAAACAAAAAACTTGCTGCTCCTTTCACCTCCTACCATGTACCACACCATCCAGAAGCTGCCAACTTGATAGAGCATAAGAATGGTCTTTTGGGGCACAGCTGAAGCTCCAGCTTCCAGATAACATCCTACAAAGGCGGGATACTATCCTTCAGGATGTGATAGGAACCCTAAACCAATGGGCATTATATAGTGCAAAGTTCCCTGTAGTAGAATACCCGTACTCAGAAACCAAGGGGTGAAAGTAAGAATGGTTATATTTACCATCTTACTATCACTTTCAGGGAATTTGTGCTTTTTGTCCCCGAAACATTAGGCTTTGCGGGTCTAGAAGTCCTGTTTGCCAGTATGGGGACACTTCTACCAGGGAACACAGAAAAGATCCCACTACACTTGAAGCTATAACTGCTGCCTGATCATATTGAGAGCCTTATGCTAATAGGCTAAGAAAGGAGTGAGTATACCATGATTATCATGAGGAAGTAATGACTGTGCTATGTAAGTGGGGGAGGGGGAAGGAAGGAATGTGTTTGGCATTGTGGTGATCCAGCAGGGGGTCTCTTGGTACTCTCCTACCCAGTTTTAACTGCAAATGGACAAGGATAGCAACCACTGCCTAATAAAACTCCTCAGGAATGAGGCCATGAGTCATCCCAACTGGCAAACCACTTAGACAATGGAGATGTTAGCCTAAAATAAAAAACCACACCCATTGCCGTAGAGTTGGTTCCAACTCATTTCAGAAGCAGACTACTGCATCTTTCTCCTTAGAAGAGGCTAGTGGGCTTAAACCACTAACATTTTTTTAGCAGCCAAACACCACCAGGGCTCCTGTGGTGTTAGCCTAGGGAGAGGGAATCTAGAATAGCTAGTAGAAGAGACAGATAAGAATCAGCTATGGCTTCTCTTGTAAATTTCTCCAGTAAAAAAAAAAAGTAAACAAACAGAATCTTGGAGAAGATGTGAACAGATTGAGTGAACTGAATATGAAAAGCAAATGGATTTGAGCATTGAAAGGGTGAACCCTAGAAGATACCGTTAGTGACCCATCCGGTTTCATTAGCCCAGTCGTGCACCCATCCTCTCCCTACATCCTTCTCCCAAGGGGTGTCATTGGCTGATGACCTCACCCAGAGATATTTGGAGATTATTCCCTGCTCATTTCCCAAGACAGCGGGTAGCTGATGACTAAGGCAGTCTACCACCCTTATCTCTGGGCTCAATAAACTTGGAAGTGCAGTTCATGTTTTAGAGCTCTTGGTGGGAGCAGAAAAGGAGCTCTGGTGGCACAGTGGTTAAGCATTTGGCTGCTCACGAAAAGGTCAGTGGTTTGAACTCACCAGCATCTCTGCAGGAGAAAGATGTGGTGGTCGGCTTCCCTAAAGATTACAGCCAAGAAAACACTTTGGAGCAGTTCTACTCTGTCCTACAAGATCGCTATGAGTTGGAATTGACTTGATGGCAACAGGTTTGGTTTGGTGGAAGCTGACTGTTGTGTGCCTTTGAGTTCATTCTGACTCAGAGTGGAACTGCCCCATGGGTTTCCTAGGCTATAATCTTTATGGGAGCAGATCACCAGGTCTTTTTTACCTGAGAAGCCACTGGTGGGGTCAAAACCCTGAACTTTCAGCTATCAACTGATCTCTTCTTAACTATTGTCCCACGAGGGCTCCCACTATAAGGTTAAACTTCTTCTAGAACCACGTCTTTGTCTGGTTTCTTCCTACTCTCTCCTACTTTCCTCACTTCCTTACAGGTTCCTCTTGAGGGCACTTTCTCAATTAAGAATCCTCATTTTTAGTCTCTACTTTTACAGCCTCCAACTTAGGATAGTAATGTTTATTCACATTTTATTGAGCATGTACCATGTTCCAGACATGCCCATACTGGGTATGCAATGAGGAACAAGACAGGCATTTAACCTTTTCTCATGGGACTCAAAGGCTAGCGGTCTCACTGGCATTATTTATTAAGCATTCTATTGATGGAATTTCATAGCAATTTGTAAGAGTGCCTTTGTTAATTTCCTAATTATATTAAAAACTTTTGATATTAATGTCTGCATTTATTATATTCTGATCAGAGAATATTCTATATAATATCTGATTTAGGGGAAATGTATTAGGATCCTAATGAATTTTATAAATATCTCAGAAATATTAAAAAAGAAAGTATATTTCCTTACTTCTCAATCTATTCTTTCCTTATACTTCTCTAGTCATGTTCCACAGATGCCATATTTTCTTGTTTCTCATTGATATTGCCAAACAGGTTTCTTTTTTAAAAAAAGTGTTTGTTATAGTTTCTTTGTTAAATTGTTTCTTTATGCATTCTCTTCTTTATTTTCATTGTAAGAGTTTACTTGTTTGCAGTATTTAATCATAGTTCTCATGTTCATTCTTTCTCTCTTTTTCTGTCTCCTTCCCTACCTCTTTCCCTCACCCTCTCTCTTCTTATTTGAGGAGATACGCATTCCATCTAAGTATTTGCCAGCTATCAGGGCATATCAGTTACCCTGCTCTGTCCACATTCTTCTTGGATACTACTGAGTACTTAAATACACGTCTAAGGCATGTTGTGATACATGATTCCAGCCTACTTCTTGGTACTTAGTTGATATTTATTTAGTGTAGGTCTGCTTTAAGAGGTGGCCTTACTTTCCCCTCAGGCTGTCCGCTTTATACTTCAAACTTAAAGAAGTTTTCTTTCTATGAACATGTATAATTCCTAGTGTGCAAAGCTACTTATGATCCTTTCCTTGCTTAGTTCGGTTTACTTTTGAGGACTCTACCCACCCTCCACCTGTTCAGGTTTCAATTTGCTGTTACCTGTATCTCCTCTGGGCCGTCCCATTGCTGTCTGTCAGTCACAGCCTCTAAGTGTAAGGAGCACTAGTAGTATTCTGATCACATTAAAAAGAAGTACCCAACAATAGAGGGACTGCTTTTGACTAATATTTTTGTCAGTGAGCACATATAATTTATGTCTTTTTTTTTTTTTTTTTTGGTCTTTATAGGAATTTGAAAGGAAATTTTATAATGGTAGAATTAAATACTAATAGTAAGAAACCATATAAAACTTCAGTCAACCAATGCATTTTGAGATTTTTAGGTGGCGTAAATGGTTAAGCACTCCTCTATCGGCTGAAAGATTGTCAGTTCAAACCAGGGCTTTGAGCCAGTTCTTCCTAGTTCAATCATGGCCGAGGAAGCCACACAGGAACCGACCCAAATTTTTAAAATTTGGGTGAACCGAAACCATAACCAGAACGGGAAAAATTACGGGTCAAAGCCTTGCTAAAAACTTAATCTCCCTCTTAGAAAGCAAGGGCATCATATGCATTGCATAGCAACCAAATAAATCTCTTGCCCATTGGATTTTGCCCCTGGAATAGGGCTTGGGCCCATAATTTTTCCCATTCCAGTTATAGTTCTGGATCATACAAATTTTAAAAATTTGGGTCTGTTCTGGTTTCACTTCATCAGCCACAACTAAACTGGTTGGAACCGATTTGAAGCCTTGGTTAAAACACATCCAAAGGTGCCTTGGAAGACAGGCATGGCAATCTGCTTCCAAAAGGTCACAACCTTGAAAACCCTATGGAGCAGTTCTGCTCTGCACATATGGGATTGCTATGAGTCGGAATCGACTCAATGGCAACTAACAACAGTGTTACCTTTAGCTACATTTTGCCAAAACATAGGACACAGTCACATTCACCACATGCCCTGAGAGCATGCCTTAAGGACATGGTCTTCACCAGTCCACCCTCCCTAAGCCCTGGTGGGGATCTGTCTAACATGTCCTCTCAGTTCTTCCACTTTATAGAATTATTATGCAGAATGGAGGGGTTCAAAGGTATATCACTGTGCATAAAAGCATGCTACACATAGTTCTAAAAATTAGAATGCTGTGAGAGACCATAGAGTATATAGTTACATATGTTATTATAAATATCCAAAATAAAAACATTTAAATAGGAAAATTAAGCCAGCACATGAAAAGAAACTTAAATTTCTAATAGAGTTTCTAAAATAATTATGCATTTTGTAAATGTAATGTAATTTTATATGTCTTTCCAAGCTAATCAGCAGTATAATTGACTATTCTTATATAAAAACATATAAGCATACAATTTAAAAATAATTCAACTGAATTTTAAAAATATTAACTTCCATCTGTGATTATGTTGCCCAATCTCATTATTTATCTGGTATTGCTTATGGAAGACACAATTAACACTACTTAGGCACAGTAATAATTTCCAAACACGTTTAATTCCTCAGGAAAATAATCTGAACACACAGGGTGTGTATGATGCTAAAGTATTTGCACAATTTAAATGTGAGAGCTGAAGAAAGAAAATTACCAGAAAAATAAATATTTGTACCTGAGAAAAAGTATTAGAGTCAACCATATAAACTTGCCAATATATAAGTAATATATGTATTAATGATATACCAAAAAAAACAAACTAACAAACCCATTGTCATCAAGGCGAATCTGACTCATAGCAATCCTATAGGATAAAGTAGAACTGCCCCATATGGTTTCCAAGGTGGATTCGAACTGCTGACCTTTTGGTTAGCAGCTGAGTTCTCAACCACTGCACCACCAGGGCTCTATTACTGATACAGAAACAATGTATTTAAAACACTGGCTATAAATTCACTCACATTCCAGGGTAGGGGTGGGGGTAGAAGCGTGAGCCAGCAGATACACACTACATTGCAAAAAGAAAATCTTTGTTTCCCTATAATAATTAACTATCAACCTTGGACCCTAGGTCTTTCTTCTCCTACGGTGAAGAGCTTCCTACAAAGCTGCTTTATATTTTTACCAGCTGGGGTCTAATGGATTGGCTGGGCCATATACATGCAGACAAGTTTGACTTTGTTGTGTATAAAGGCAGGGTCAGGTAAAAGATGACACTTTCACACTGGGCAACTTGAAAAGAGTTTAATAAAGGGAGCATTTACAAAAGCCTGCGTAGAGTGTAGTGAAGCCAAACATTGGTGTAGAACCTCAGGCCCAGGTCTGAAGGAAAGACGGGGAAAAACTGTGAACAGAGCTCAAAGAGGCCCTTGTCAGGAGCTGTGACTTAGAGACACAGCCAGCCCTACAGCAACTATGATAGAAATATAAATAATCTTCCTTTGGTCCCATTATTCGAACCAATCTTAAAGGCACTGTTCCTCAGGGGTGTAGTTCATACAGGTAAGTCGCATGTGAAAAGGTCACTGCAAAAAACATAGTGGACAGTACATCTGGGAATGCACATGAAAGATATGCTAAACTGTGGTTTTATTAATTAAAACTCCTGCTCTGCTGACTCCCCCGTCAAACTCCCTTCATTGACGGACTCTTACCCCCCGATGTGATGACCAGTACATATATTTAATCAGAGTAGATAATTTCAGTAGTGATACAGAGCCCCATTTTATTTTCATAATTTCACTAGACTTATCCTTACCAAATTGACTGACAAAAACCTTAACTATATGTACTACATCAAAAATAAAATATAAAATTCATTTTATAGTTAATTTTGTTATCACTGGATTTAGTGAAACACTATATATTGCAACATTTTTTAAGCTTAAAAACGTGTGTTGTCAGGTAAAAAAGAAGCAGTAATATATTTCCACTAGAATCAATGTTGCATAAGTTATTGATTTTTATGCTGTCAGGAGCAAATCGAATCCAAGGGTCACATGATTGCAGAATTTGATGCACAGTGTGGTTTTCACACCATTGCAATCATCAGTTCACTTGGATATAAATTACCCGGCAATCAGCCTATCAAAGAGAAGCTAACTGAACCGGTCTATATGCTGCAGCAGGGTGGTGTGCCAATGTAGTCTAAGTCACACTTTTTGTTCATGTGCTATTCTACCGAACAGCTCAGAAATGTCAGGAATGTTACTGAGCTGCCAGTATGTCAAACGCACAGCGGAAAATACACGAGTGAAAAGCTTTCCCTTTTGTTTTCTTGGTTGCATTAGTATATTCTGGGCATTTTCATGGCCCCAGATGGGCACCACTTGAACAGCTGTTTTTCCTTTCAAAAAACATTGACATGCCCTTATTGCAGGGAATGTTCCATTGTTGTAGTACAAACCTTTGAGGATTCAGTCTTCAAAAGTCTGAAATAGCCACAGTGTTTGAAATCTATTGAATAATTCTGTCTGGAGTTGAGAACAGAGGACTTTTTCTTAAATAATTCAGACCAAATATTAACCTCACAACCTCTCTTTCCCATTTCCAAATATCCTGCATCAAATAAAGTTAGGGATTCAGTTATGAAGCTGGTGAAGCAGATTTGAAGCAGAAAGTACACTTTTTTTTACAGTGTCTATTGAGTTTTTTAAATACACTTGATAAAATTAATTATAATTAAGCAAGCAATACATATATATACTTTCCTTTTAAAAAATTAAAATATTACAGATGATAAAGTCCTCGTTTTTATTTTTTATTTTTCAGTCTCTCTATATTTGCATTTTCTGAACATTTCATATGTATAGAATCATACAATACGTAGTCTTCTCTGTCTGGCTTCTTTCACTTAGCATAATTTTTTTTTATTTTATTGTGCTTTAGGTGAAAGTTTACAGCACAAATTCATTTCTCATTCAAAAATTTATACACAAATTGTTTTGTGACATTGGTTGCAATCCCCACAGTGTGTCAGCACTCTTTACACACCCCACGTTCCCCGTGTCCATTTGTCCAGTTTTTCTGTTCCTTCCTGCTTTCTCATCTTTGCTTTGGGGCAGGTGTTGCCCACTTGGTGTCCTATACTTGACTGAACCAAGAAGCACTTTCTTCATCTCTGATATTGTTTGATTCATATGTGTGTATAATCTTTGACTAAAAGGTGGACTTTGGGAGTGGCTTCACTTCTGAGTTAGCACAGCCTTCAGGGGCCGTAGTCTCAGGGTTCTTACGGTCTCTGTCAGACTAGTAAGCCTGGTCTTTTTTCGTGAATTTGAATTCTGTTCTACATTTTTCTCCCTCTCTGTACACGACCCTCTATTGTGAGACCTGTCAGAGCAGGCTGTGGTGGTAGCTGGGCACCAGCTAGTTCTTCTGGGCTCAGGCTGGTGGAGGCTGTGGTTCATGTGGTCCATTAGTCCCTTGGACTAATATTTTCCTTGGATCTTTGGTTTTCTTCATTCTCCTTTGCTCCAGATGAGATAGGACCAGTAGATGTACCTTAGATGGCTGCTCGCAAGCTTTTATTAGCCCAGGAAAGACTCACCAGAGTCAGATGTAGAACATTTTCTGCATGAACTATGTTGTGCCAGTTGACTTAGAAGTCCCCCAAGACCATGGTCTCCAGCACTCAGCTCCGGTAACTTGGTCCCTCAAGGTGTTTGGATGCGTCTAGGAAGCTTCTATGACTTTGCCTTGGTCAAATTGTGCTGACTTTCCCCATATTGTGTGTTCTTTCCCTTCACCAAAGGTAACACTTGTCTACTATCTAGTTAGTGATTTCACCTCCTCCATTCCTCTCCTCCCTCCCATAATCATCAAAGATTTTTTTTTCTGTGTATAAATCTTTTCTCAGGGTTTTATAATAGTGGTCTCATGCAATATTTGTCCTTTCATGATTGATTTATTTCGCTCAGCATAATGCTCTCCAGATTCATCCATGTTGTGAGTTGTTTTGCAAATTCATCATTGTTCTTTATCATTGTGTAGTATTCCATGTTGGGTAGGTACTATAATTTGTTTATCCATTCATTTGTTGCTGGGCACTTAGGTTGTTTCCATCTTTTTGATGTTGTGAATAATGCTGCAATGAACATGAGTGTGCATATGTCTATTCATGTGACAGTTTTTACTTCTCTAGGATATATTCCTAGGAGTTGGACTGCTGGATTATATGGTATTTCTACTTCTAGTTTTTTTAAGGAAGTGCCATATTGTTTTCCATAGGGTTGTACCATTTTACATTCCCACCAGCAGTGCATAAGAGTTCCAATCTTCCCACAACCTCTCCAACATTTCTTATTTTGTTATTTTTTTTATTAGTGCCAGTAATGTTGCAGTGAGGTAGCATCTCACTGTAATTTTGATTTGCAGTTCTCTAGTGGCTAATGATCATGAGCATTTACTCATGTGTCTATTAGCTGCCTGAATGTCTTCTTTAGTGAAGTGTCTTTTTATATCCTTTGCCCAGTTTTTAATTGGATTATTTGTCTTTCTGTTGCAGATGTGTTGGATTTTCCTATACATTTTAGAGATTAGACCCTTGTTGGATATGTTGTAGCCAAAATTTTTTTCCCAGTCACTAGGTTCTCTTTTTACGCTTTTAAGTGAAGTCTTTTGATGAGCATAAGTATTTAATTTTTAGAAGCTCCCAGTTATCTAGTTTGTCTTCTGGTGTTTGTGCATTGTTAGTTATGGTTTGTATCATATTTATGCCATGTATTAGGGACCCTACCTTTGTCTCTATATTTTCTTCCATGATTTTTATCACTTTGGGTTTTATATTTAGGTCTTTGATCCATTTTGAATAAGTTTCTGTGTATGGTGTGAGGTATGGGTCCTGTTTCATTTTTTTACAAATGGACATTCAGTTTTGCCAGCACCATTTGTTGAAAAGAATGTCTTTTCTCCATTTAATGGACTTTAGTCCTTTGTCAAAGATCAGCTGACCATAGGTGGATGAATTTATGTCTGACTTCTCGATTCTGTTCCATTGGTCTATGTGTGTGTCGTTGTACCAACACCAGGCTATTTTGACTACTGTGGCTATAAAGTAGGTTCTGAGATCAGGTAGTGTGAAGCTTCCTACTTTGTCCTTCTTCAGTAGTGCTTTACTTATCTGGATCCTCTTTCCTTTGCGTATAAAGTTAGCGATTAGTTTTTCCATATCGTTAAAGAATTTTGTTGGTATTTGGATCAGGGTTGCATTATATCTGTAGATTACTTTGGGTAAGATTGACATTTTCACAATGTTGCCTTTCTATCCATGAGCATAGTATGTTTTTCCATTTATGTAAGCCTCTTTTGATTTCTTGCAATAGTATTTTGTGGTTTTCTTTGTATAGGTCTTTTAAATCCCTGGTTAGATTTATTCCTAAGTATTTTGTCTTTTTAGGGGCTATCATAAATGGTATTGTTTTCTTGATTTCCTTTGTTGTTGCATAGGGAATCTGACTGATTTTTGTACGTTGAGCTTATATCCTGCTTCTCTGCTGAATCTTTCTATTAGTTCCCTTAGTTTTCTTATGGAATCTTTGGAGTTCTCTATGTATAGGATCATGTCATCTGCAAATAGGGATATTTTTACTTCTTCTTTTCCAATTTGGATGTCCTTTATTTCTTTTTCTTGCCATATTGCTCTAACTAGGACTTCCAGCACAATGTTAAATAGGAATGTGATAAAGGGCATTCTTGTCTTCTTCCCGTTCTCAGGGGGAATGCTTTCAGCCTCTCTCCATTGAGAATGATGTTGCTTGTTGATTTTGTATAAATACCCTTTATTTATATTGAGAAATTTCTCTTCTATTCTTATTTTATTGACAGTTTTTATCAGTAATGGGTGTTAGACTTTATCAAGTGCCTTTTCTGTATTGATTAAGATTATCGTGTGATTCTTTTCCTTTGTTCTGTTTTTATACTAGATTATGTTGATGATTTTCTAATATTAAACCATCCTTGCATATGTGGCATGAATCCTACTTGATCGTGGTGTATTATTTTTTTGATATGATGCTAAATTGTATTGACTAGGGTTTTGTTGAGAATTTTTGCATCTATATTCATGATGAATATTGGATGTAATTGTCTTCTTTGTTGTGTCCTTGCCTAGCTTTGGTATCAGAGTTATGCTGGCTTCATAGAATGAATTAGGGAATATTCCTTCCTTTTCTATGCTCTGGAATAGTTTGAGTAGTACTGGTGTAAGCTCTTCTCTAAATGTTTGGTAGAATTCTCCAGTGAAGCCATCCGGCCAGTGCTTCTTTTTTTTTGGGGGGGGTGGTTTAATTACCTCTTCAATCTCTTCTCTGGTTAGATGTCTGGTCAGATTACCTATCTCAGTTTGTGTTAGTTTAAGTAGGTAGTGTGCTTCTAGAAATTTGTCCATTTCCTCTAGGTTTTCAAACTTGTTGGAGTACAATTTTTCATAGTTTTCTATTAAAATTCTGTTTGCTTCAGTTGGATCTGTTGTAATGTCCCCCATCTCATTTCTTATTTGAGTTATTTGCTTCCTCTCCTGTTTTCCTTTTGTCGGTTTGGTCAATGGTTTTTCAATTTTGTTGATCTTTTCAAAGAACCAATTTTTGATCGTACTGATTCTATTATTTTTCTGTTCTCTATTTCATTTATTTCTGCTCTAATCTTTATTATTTCCTTTCTTCTGGTGCCTGTGCACTTCTTTTGTTGTACTCTATTTGTTCGAGTTGTAGGGCTAACATTTTGATTTTGGTCCATTCTTTCTTTTTTGATGTATGTGTTTATTGCTATAAATTGACCTCTGAGCACTGCCTTTGGTATGTCCCAAATGTTTTCATTCTTATTTATTTCTAGGGATTTTTTTATTCCATCTTTGATTTCTTCTATTACCCAATTGTTTTTAAGCAAGGTGTTATTCCGTTTCCATAAATTTGATTTTTTTTTTCCCGTTGCTCTTCATGTTACTGATTTCTACTTTTATGGCATTGTGATCTGACAGAATGTTTTGTATTATTTAGATGATCTGTATTTTATTGAGGGTTTCTTTGAGGCCTAAAATGTGGTCTATTCTGAAGATTGTTCCTTTTGCTTTGGAAAAGCATGTATACTTTGCTACTGTTGGTTAGAGTGTTCTATATATGTCTATGAGGTCAAGTTGGTTGATTTTGTCCTTTAGATCTTTGGTATCTTTGTTGAGTTTCTTTCTAGATGTTCTGTCCTTTACTAAGAGTGATGTGTTGAAGACTCCTACTATTATTGTGGAACTGTCTATTTCTCTTTTCAGGGCTGTTAGAGTTCATTTTATGTATTTTGAAGCCCTATCATTGGGTGCATAGCTATCTATTAAGGTTATGTCTTCTTGGTGAACTGTCCTTTTGATAGTCATATAATGTCCTTCCTTGACTTTTTTGGTTGATTTTGCCTTAAAATTTATTTTATCTGAGATTTGTATTGCCACTCCTGCTCTTTTTTGGTTACTTTTTTTTTCCATCTTTTGATTTTTAATATATTTATGTCTTTGTCTAAGATATGTCTCTTGTAGACAGCATATGGATGGGTCATGTTTTTTAATCCATTCTGTCACTCTCTGTCTCTTTAGAGGTGCATTTAAGCCATTTACATTCAGTATGATTATCGATTAAAAACAAAACAAAACAAAAAAGAAACCCAAACTCATTGCCATCGAATTGATTCAACTCATAGTGACTGTTTAGGACAGAGTAGAACCGCCCCGTAGGGTTTCCAGGGAGTGGCTGGTGGATTTGAACTGCCAACCTTTTGGTTAGCAGCCATATCACTTAACCACTGCACCACTAGGGCTCCACCTAGCCTCTTAGAGGGCCCTAAATATTAGTCTTTTGAATTCCATATCAGATAGTTCCACTGCCTTTTCTTCTACTTGAAGGTTTTCTGAGTCTTCATTTTTGTCACCTGCTGGAGCCTCTTGTCTTGCTTTTTTATATGTTTTCATATTGTCTGCTGTCTCCAAGACATTAAAGTATTATTTTCTTCATTTATTGTTTGTACATTTGCCTCATCTTGCTTCTTTGTTTTGTTTTGATATGTCAGGGCAGGTAGGTCAGGCATGCTGTGCTACTTGCTCTTCTGTGGTCACATTAGCTCTCATCACCTTGTCTAGGTGGGTGGGGAACCAGCAGGCAGGGTTAGCCCCCTTCACTGTACACTGGTTTGGTGAAGTGGTCTGAAGGCAGACTGAATGGGTGCTGTCTACCTCCTGGTGTTTGTCCATCACTATAAGAGCTTTCACAGCCCTTCGTCAGATGGGCAGGGATGTTAAACATGGAGTGGTATGGGCTCACTTCCCACTGTTAAGCAGCTAGTTAAGTGGTGGGAGGGAAGGGGCAGTGCAGACCCAGTGCAGTTGTATGCCTCAGTGCTAAGGATGCTCTTGCCACGATGCAGCAGTAGGAGCTGGCAGAAACATGAGGGAGATGGCATATGGCGCTGGGTGGGAGGAAGAAAGAAAAGGAAGAAAGAGGAAAAAGAAGGCGTGTGGTGAGAGAAGGCAGGGTGGGCTGGGAAGAGGGGCTTGTATTGTGGACCCCGGTGGTGGGGGTTGCTGGTATAAGGGGGCTCTTGGTTCAACTCACCAGAAGGTTTTTCTACTTACTAGGTGATACGTCTCCTGTTGGGAGCTCCATGAAGTTGCCTTCCCATACTCCATGTCAGTTGTCCTTGCTGGCTGTGTTCCCAGCTGGTGACGCTGTGCCATGTTAGTTGGCCGTAGACCTTCACTCCGTATCTCTACTCATTCTCTGTTTTCCATCAGTTTCTTTTCCCATTCGGTGTTTGATCTAGTTTTTTATCCTTCCATTATGCTTAGAGTTCCAGGATTGATGTTTCTATCTGTTTTACTTAGTTTTCTGAGTCTTTGCTACAGAGGGATAGCATGGTGCGTCTGTCTAGGGCACCATGTTGACTCTGCCTCCAAAAGTACACTATTTTTTGGTACTCAAAGACAGCAAAGAAAATTGAAAGTGTACAGTATGAGAGGCAAAGAGTCCAAGAAACTTTACACTACAGGAGAAAGTTCAGTGGGTTCTGCTCCTCCTTTTGTCTCACAACAACAGAAGCTGTGTGATTTCTAGTAAGCCCTTTAGGCTAGGAAGCTGCATTTGTAATTGAGGAAAATATTCCTTCACTGTTCTGTATTAGATTATCCTGAGAGTCAAGGGAGATGATGATGGGACATGTGAAAGTGTTTGGAAAATGGTAAAGTTCAATACAGATAGAACATGAATAAAAATAACAAAAAAAAGTCATATATAAAAATTCATCGGCATGAAAATACTACTGAAACACACACACGTAACAAGATTCCTGAAAAAACCCTGCTATACAAAACAATTCAGGAATACAGAATCATATCTTTTCAAATGCGAAATATAATTAAGAGTGATAACTAGAAACCTTTAGAACATATATACAAAAGTGTTGTCATGAAAATTTTTTCGACAGGTTGCTTATAGATATTTTATATTAAAAGAAGAAAGGAAGGAAGGAAGGAAAGAAAGAGGGAGAAAGGGAGGGAGGAAGGGGGGAATTGATATTAAAAAGAAGAAACAAAGAAACAGTTCCATAGGCCAATAAAATAAGTTTGGGAACTAATTAAAAATTAAACAGGTAAGATGTTTCAGATTTTAATATCCTGATATTTAATCTTATCATTATCTAATAGGGCATATAGTATACAGCTTCCCCAATTTTTGGACAATTTTAAATTGTTGAAACATACTTTAAAAAATGCTATTTTAGAGGGATTTGCTTAATCAAGCTACTCTGGAAGCAGCCAAAGCATAGAACAGTGTAGCTAGCAGGTTCCTTGATGCACAGAGAACACCAGTCAAAATAAACAAACAAACAAACAAAAAAATAAAACAAAAACTAACATTTTTTTCAGTAACAGATTACAAAACGTTTCCACATAATCATCTCTTTTGATCCTCAGTTTACTTCCACAAAATAGGTATTATATCCACGTTTGCCAACGAAGAAGCAAAGGCAGTGGAGTTTCAGTGTTCAAGATCACATAGCTAGTGGCAGAACCCAAGTTTCAAACCTTAGGGTCCAACTTCTAATCCAGTAAGTTTGTACCATAACCTATTGCTCTGTTGTCTAGAAAGAATAAGAGAGACAGTGAAGCACTTTGTATTATTAAAAACTTGAAAAAAGGGGTTGAGATTTTTCCTTCTGGTGGATCCTTCATGCCTCTAGCACAGTGATTTTTAAAGGGAACTGTACCACCATCTAGGGGGTATTTTAGATGCCTGGCTAGCTGATACGACTGGTATTTAGTGGCATGAGGCCAGGGATGCTAAATGTCTGTGATATCTGGGGAAAGCCTGCACTACTTTCACGTGTCCTGCTAAGCTAAACACACTACAAATACTGTCTAATAGGACATTATATATGGGAATACTAAAAAGCTTTTACAAGAAATTATGTAAAAAGCTAAGTAATATAGGAGAAGTCATTATGATGGGATGCTATTGTGGAATAATGACATTGTCTTGAAATTTTTATTAACACTGAGTATTCCTTCTTTTCAATAATAGCATTTATAAATTTACTTAGTTGAAAATATTTTGAGTGAATTAGAACAGATATTGAGAAAGCAACAAAACAGAATGCAAGTATGTAAAAGGATATTTGAGAAAAATTTAACAAATTAGAACCAAATATTAAAATAGCAGACATACTGATGATTTCATCAAATTTCATTAATGAAGATTGTTTAAAAATATTTCATATGTTGTCATCCTATACATATATATTAAATTTTAAAAAACATAATGATAAAACATCTATGTTGTGAAAGATACACACAATTTTATAAATATATTACCAAGCTGCCTATTGTTTTTATAGTTTATCTGATACTATCTTTGGAGGTCTCCTATACAACTTTTCTAGAGCCTGTAGTATCAGTGTTTTCTTTTTCCAGTTCCTGCTGTCTTTCAACAGATATTGTCATCAAGATCTTTTAAAGTACTGGAGATTAACTGTATGCCTTAAGATGTAGGAAACTTTTAAGACAGGAGAAATGGTTTCTATGATAGCTTACTATATCATGATGTTTTCCAAAAAGGGTCAGATTAGGGCCAGCTACTGTCTTCTTGATTTATATCATCTGAGGGTCCATGTATGACCACACATGATCACATCTGATCCTGGCCATTTGTTGGCTCTGTGATTTCAGACTGATCATGTAATATCTCTGAACTCAGTGTCTACATCAGTAAGAGTAAGGATTTGGGTTATATGGATTCTCAGTTCCTTTACAACTGAATTCCAATTCAGTCTAGAATTCTAAGACTTTCTAAAATCTTGTCATAATTAGCATTTTTACATTAGAGTTCAGGCATCTGCTTATTTTGCAATGTAGAAAATGAAAGTAGCATACAAACTAGGTAGAATTAGTAGCATCATTATGGACCCTGATTCTTGTATTAAGGTCCACCAGCTTATATTGGCAACGTGTTTAGGGCCTTATACTTTTGCACTACACAGACTGCCCTAGAGTACTTTCCAGACTTTTGGCAGAGCTGGATCACTCCATTCTAGTTCCTGTGTGAGGAATTAAAACTGCACTCTGTCTACACAAAGTGGATAACATTGGCAGCTACCTTACACCTGGCAGAACACGTCTTTATATTCCTGAAGGCTATGGTGTTTGTTAATCAGCAGGAGGAGTACAGCCTCTTCCAAATTCTCTGTCCTGTCTGACTTTATTAAAACCAATAAGGCTTCCTGGACTTACCGTAACCACTTCCTTGGGGAAAAACAAAAAAAAAGAAAAAACAACAACAATGAAAAAAAAAAACACAAAAAAACCCGTTGCCATCCAGTCAATTCTGGCTCACAGCAGCCCTATAGGACAGAGTAGAACTGCCCCATAGGGTTTCCAAGAAGCAACTGGTGGATTCAAACTGCTAACCTTTTGGTTAACAGCTGTAGCTCATAACCACTGTGCCATCAGTGTTCCTATTGGGGAAAAAAGACCCTCAAATTTAATAAGAACAGAGGGATCTCCAGATATCTACTAAAATTATTTGAAAACATTGATGTTTGAGTAGGACTTTCAATTGTCTTGGTACAAACAGGGTGTATTGGGTTCTACTCAATTGTCAAGGTTTCATTTGTTATAGCTGAATCACCTTCCAGAGACAGGGGCTGTTAAGTGACAGTTGGCCAAGTTTTAGAAAAACCTCCCTGGCCATAAGCAGAAGAGTCCTGAAATATCGTAAGCCCAGGTTCTCTCATCAGTTGGCCCAGCAGAATTTGAAGCTGAGAGATAGAATGAGATGGGGTACTATAACGTCAGGCGTTATATGCCTACAAGGAAGACCAGTTAATATGACTATTGTTCAAATTTACACACCAACCACTAATGTCAAAGATGAAGAAATCGAAGATTTTTACCAACTTCTGCAGTCTGAAATTGATCAAACATACGATCAATATGCATTGATAATTACTGGTGATTGGAATGCGAAAGTTTGAAACAAAGAAGAAGGATCAGTAGTTCAAAAATATGGCCTTGGTGATAGAAACGACTCTGGAGATCACATGATAGAATTTTACAAGACCAATGACCTATTCATTGGCAATACTTTTTTTCAACAACATAAATAGTGACTATATATGTGACCTCCCCAGATGGAATACATAGGAATCAAATTTACTACATCTGTAGAAAGAGACAGTGGAGAAGCTTAATATCGTCAGAACAATGCCAGGGGCCAGCTGTGGAATGGACCATCAAATGCTTCCTTGCAAGTTCAAGCTGAAGCTGAAAAAAATTAAAACAAGCCCACAAGATCCAAGGTACCACCTTGAGTATATCCCATCTGAATTTATAGACCATCTCAAGAATAGATTTGATGCACTGAACATTAATGACTGAAGATCAGACAAGTTCTGGGAAGTCATCAAGGACATCATACATGAAGAAAGCAAGAGGTCATTAAAAATATGGGAAAGAAAAGATCAAAATAGATGTCAGAAGAGACTCTGAACCTTGCCCTTGAGCATAGAGTAGTTAAATCGAATGGAAGAATGATGAAGTAAAAGGGCTGAACAGAAGATTTCAAAGGGCTGCTTCAGAAAACAAAGTAAAGTATTACAATGAAATGTGCAAAGACCTGGAGTTAGAAAACCAAAAGGAGAGAGCAAACTTGGCATTTCTCAAGCTTAAAGAACTGAAGAAAAAATTCAAGCCTTGCATTGCAATGTTGAAGGATTCTATGGGCAAAATATTGAATGACGCGGGCAGCATCAAAAGAAAATGGAAGGATACACAGAGTCAATGTATCAAAAATAGCTGGTCGAAGTTCTTACACTTCAGGAGGTATCACATGAACAAAAACTGATGGTACTGAAGAAAGAAGCCAAAGCTCCGCTGAAGGCAGTGTTGAAAAACAAAGCTCCAGAAATTGACGGAATACCAATTAAGATGTTTCAACAAACTGATGCAACACTGGAAGCACTCACTTGTCTATGCCAAGAAATTTGGAAGACAGCTACCTGGCCAACCGACTGGAAGAGATCCATATTTGTGTGCATTCCAAGGAAATGTGATCCAACAGAATGTGAAAATTATTAAACAATATCATTAATATCACATGCAAATAAAATTTTGCTGAAGATAATTCAAATTGGTTGCAGCAGTACATCAACAGGAAACTGCCAGAAATTCAAGCCAGATTCAGAAGAGGACATGGAGCAAGGAATAGCATTGCTGATGTCAAATGGGTCTTGGCTGAAAGTAGAGAATACCAGAAAGATGTTTACCTGTGTTTTATTGCTGGTACAATACCATTCAACTGTGTAGATCATGAAAAATTATGGATAACATTGTGCAGGATGGGCATTCCACAGTACTTAACTGTGCTCATGTGGAACCTGTGCATAGATCAAGAAGAATTCTTTTGAACAGAACAAGAGGATACTGTGTGATCTGAGACTAGGAAGGATGTGGGTCAGGGTTATATCCTTTCATCATACTTATTCAATTCGTATCCTATTTGTACATCAGGATTGTGGCATCAGGATTGGAGGAAGACTCATTAACAACCTGCGATGTGCAGATGACACAACCTTCCTTGCTGAAGGTAAAGAAGACTTGAAGCACTTACTGAAGATCAAAGACTACAGTCTTCAGTATGGATTACACCTCAACATAAAGAAAACGAAAATTCTCACAACTGGTCCAATAAGCAACATTGTGATAAGTGGAGAAAATATTGAAGCTGTCAAGGCTTTTATTTTACTTGGATCCACAATCAATGCCCATGGAAGCAGCAGTCAATAAATCAAATGACATAATGCATTGAGCAAATCTGCTGCAAAAGACCTCTTGAAAGTGTTAAAAAGCAAAGATATCACCTTGAGGAATAAGGTGCACCTGACCCAAGCCATGGTATTTTCAATCACCTCATATGCATGTGAAAGTTGGGCAATGAATAAGGAAGACTGAAGAAGAATTGATGACTTCGAATTACGGTGTTGGTGAAGAATATTGAACATACCATGGAATGCCAGAAGAATGAACAAATCTATCTTGGAAGAAGTACAGCCAGAATGCTCCTTAGAAGCAAGGATCGCAAGACTTAGTGTTCTGTAATTTGGACATGTTATCAGGAGGGACCAGTCCCTGGAGAAGAAGATCATGCTTGGTAGAGGGTCAGAAAAAAAGTGGAAGACTCTCAATGAGATGGACTGACACGGTGGCTGGGACAATGGGCTCAAACATAACAACTGTGAGGATAGTACAGGACCGGGCAGTGTTTCATTCTCTTGTGCATGGGGTCATGGGGTCCCTACATGTTGGGACAGACTCTACGGTACCTAAGAACAACAACATAAGAGCCAGGATATCAGGATGGGTGGAAACTCCCAAAAATAGCTGTCAGGGAATAATCGTTTGATTCTGAGATAAGAATGAATGAGGGGTTTGGTGGCTCTTGGCATATGTAAGACTTGAGCGAAGCTAGGTTTGGAGAGCAAACACAATTTAAAAATATCAATCTGTAAGTGTGAGATGAAAGTAAGGTATACAATCCAATCTAAAGATTATGTAGTGGATAGCTACTATTTTTTATTTCCCTAGGGCACATCTCCTGTTTTTGAGCGGGAAATAGGCCACAGGGATAGGCAACTAGATCCAGTCATTACACGCCCTCATCATCAGTTACCAACACAAACAGGCCACTACCAATTCATAGGATATCTTTGCGTGAATATGAAAAAGGTGTTTCTTCCTAAAGACACTACTTCCACCTGTCAGAAAATTATCATAATATACAGATTTGGGTGGAATAATTCATTTTACTGACACCTGTTAGAAAATCATGGTTATAAATATACAAATATATGACTTCTTAAAAATACGAATGGCACAACTGTTATAGCAGCTATATAACCTTTAACTCCATTTCAATCAGTTATTGGCTGATGTGTGTGCACGATTTAAGATGGACCTGTCAACATCCTTTCCTAGGAGCTTGCTATGATGAACACTTCCTTTTCTGGTTGCAAATTGTGAAGATACAAACCTGAATTTACCAGTGACCAATGTTTAACAGAAAGAGTCTCAATGGTTCTAGAATTCTTGGCTCCTATCTTAACTGAAGATAACGCTATTCTTGTCTTCCTATGGTTCAGCTAGGAGACAATTTTCCTTGTTGAGTTGAGCAAAAGTTGAGTTTCTGATACATGGACAAAATGCCTCCTGACTAACGTACAGTGGAGGTCAAGCAAAATGAACTGATTTCAGACAGAAAGGAGGGCAGTGAGAGATCCTCTGAGGTAACCCCAGTTTATATTAGCATCATGTGTAAATTATCTAATCTCTCTTGCTGGGACTATGTTTTGCTAACCTTGGTGACACCTTTACTCCACAGCATAGATTCTTGCCCAGAATAGACAAAAAATACTTGTTGAATTAATTTCAAAAGGTACGGAGGTAGACAACACTACACTTAGCCATTCATTTTGTTGTTAAATACTTACTGAGCAGCTATTATGTGCTAGGACACAGTTCTAAGTACTCAGAACACTGCAAAGGGAATTTGTATTTAAAACATCCAGATCAGATATATTTTTTTTGCCAATATGTGTCTATAGTAATAGTTTTAGTCATCATGCAAACAGCAGTTGATACATTAAAAAAGGAAATTCTCCAGACAAATGGAGATAACTCAACAAAATCTATGAGTAATGTAGAGTTCTGGTTCCAAATTTGCTGCAATTTGCTAGTTGTGAACTGTTGTATATGTCATTCTTATAGGCCTTACTGTCTTATTTATTTATTTATCCAAAATAAAGAGATTTGATTAGATAATTTTTAAGGTTAATTCTAACTCTATATTCTATGGTTCTAGACTATGACTAAATTAGATTTATCTTTCCTTGCTACTTAAAGGAACACTTAGGGATGAATTTCCACATCATTCTACTGGTAATATTTTCTAACATAAATTGAGATACAACCTAAAGTTTCCTTTTTAATCTCTAAAACTAGTTGTTTTCAAAGTGTGGTCCCTGACCACCTACCTCAGTATCACCTAGGTACTTGTTAAAAATAAAAATTTTGGGCCCCATCCTAGGCCTACTGTATTAGGCATAAGGTGGGGTCTCTGGGTGGGGTTGAGGTATCTGCGTTTTAATAAATCCTGATGCAATTTTTTTTTTATTTGAAAACCATTGTCTATAGATATCAAAACCCACCAAACCTACTGCCATTGAGTTTGGGTTTAATTCCAACTCATAGTGACCCCATAGGTTTTCCAAAGCTGTAAATCTCTACGGAAGTAGACTGCCACGTCTTCCTCCCGCAGAGCTGCTGGTGGTTTTGAACCGCCAACATTTTGGTTAACAGTCGATTGCTTTAACTATATTTAACAGTCAATGTATATTTGAAGAAGTTTGTAATTTTTCTCAGCTGCATTTCACTAATAAATGTTTTCACTCCTAGACTCCCACATCCTTCTCCACCACTCCCCACCTCCATCTCCCCGTGAACACTATTTTGGCCAGAACAAAGGTTTTTTTCCCCATGTTTTCAAATATCTCTAATGACTTTATTGCCTCTTAAAAACAAAAATAAATTCGTGCAAAACAAAAAAATAAAAAATGAAGAAAAGCAAAAATCTCTAATAAAAGTGATGTTATTTTTTGCATGTCATATTTTCTTTGAGAATCAACACAGGTAATAGCCATTGCCATCAAAATGGTACAAATTATTTTGGGAACACTCTTGCGTCCTCTGTGAATTAAAAACTATGTCAGTGTCACAGGATTTTCTCATGTAGATTAATTATTAGGGGTCAGTTGCAATGGATTAAACACATACACACAATACACACACAAATGAGAAAGTATTTGATAAAGGCTTGTAACTGAAGAAGCAACCACTAGATGATCTCCTATAATCATCCAATCCTTCCTGCTGCAAAACTCAGAAAATACTGAATAAAAAGACAGTGAAAATAAAATGCTGGGTATACAATCACTTTTATAAATGAGTAAGGCATTCCTTCTCTATTTAGAGATGCTATCCTGTCCAAGTTTATAAGTAACACAGTTTGAGTGTATACTCATTTTCGGCTAGCAATAATACATAAGCAAATTTACAGACAGATTCATCTGAATTTTTATTAGGTGTCATTATAGTTTGGCTCTCAAACATCATATATACTGATGTCTGTGAGAGACTCCATGATGAGCCCAAGGAATGAATGGTTTTTCCATGAAGGTAAAAAAGAAAAAAAAAATTAGAGAGTAAATAGACTTGATTTATACTCAAGTGCTTCTTCATTCTGCCCTCTTCCTCTCAACATCTGAAACTCCCTTCTATTTTCTTCTTTAGGAATATGGATGCTTGGTTTATGTAATACTTAAAGAAGACAGTGGTCACCCCACTGCTGAGGTCATACCAACTTTCTCAGTTTGATCCTGGAAGCCAATTTTTACTTTTCCTCTTTCAGTTAACTCCACATTATGTAGAGATATAGGTAGATGATAGCCACTACTTAACAACAAATTGTGATATGGGTGTGGGTGGTATGTTTCAGAGTAACAGTTGGGATTGAATTTTGAGCCAGAATAGTCTGGTTTAATAGCAGCCATGGATATCAGAGGAGAAACAGATTTTTTTTTTTTTAATCTTTAGTGAAGGAAATTCAGAGTAAACCTGTAGCAATCCTACAAGACAGAGTAGAACTGCCCCATAGGGTTTACAAGGAGCGGCTGGTGGATTTGAACTGCCGACCTTTTTGTTAGCAGCCGAGCTCTTAACCACTGTGCCATCATGGGAATATTCCCATATTGTAGGAGGGCTGTTTTGTCTGTTGGGAGGAAAACACCACTTTCTTTCCTCTTCTCCAATGTTCCTGCTTAAAAATCACGATACTGAGCTCAAGGGAATTTCCTATTCACTTGCCCACTACTGAGAGTCAACAATTCACATCTAGAAGAGTAGTACTTCTCTTTTTCTCACCTTAGCAACTGCCATTTTAGATCATTTATCTTTTTTCAGATACGAAATGAGTATCATTAAAGACAAGAAATGTTGAGGAGTTTGTAAACCTTATTTAATTCCTTTTTACTGTTGCATCTTTATAAAATAAAGAAGAACCTGAAGAGATAGGGGAGTAAAAAAAAAAAAAAATCTATTGTACCTCAGAGAACTCAAGTGTATTACTTATCACTTTTAATTATTTCTTCTCTTTTCTCCTCTCCAATTTGCTCTGTTCAAATTTGTTTTTACTCTTTCTTTATTTAAATTCTTTCCCAGAAGCTTCTGTTTTCCACCTTTCTTCTTTTTCCTCTGATTTTTCAACACCATTATTCTTTTGACCCCACATCTACATTTCTACATTTTTTCTTCTGTTCTCTTTTTCTTCTTCCATATTCCAAATATGACTTCCAAAGATTTTTTTCAACATGAATTGTTCAGAATTAATAGACTGGTTATTAGGGACGTGGGGAATTGGAATCCACCAATACTGGGAAGGTGAGAGCTGTCAAGATTTTCTTCGTGTATGTGGTGTGAGAAGCAAGTAAGAGAGAGAGCCCTGCTACTCGCATGATGGGAATGTGAAACCTGTTAAAAGAATGATCTGGGGGAATGTGCACTGCAAAATATAAAGCAAAGCCAGCCTACCAGGTCAGTAGTTAATAGCCCATGGATTTGATACTGAGAAAATTAAACCTTTAGCTAATGAGACTGGTAACCACACTTAAGACTTCCTATTAACTCCCCTGCCTGGGTCCTTTTGGCAAAACAGAAAATTGTTTCCTATTTGTTTAGTAGCAAAAGCCTTAAAATAGAGGCAGAAAACTGATGGAAAAGAAGTTTAAAGCCAACTCCTAACTCCACTCAGTTGGGGCGAGGTCCAGACAGGATACTTTTTCCCTCTCCTCCCAAAACACCAAAGAAAACCAAACCCGTTGCCATCAAGTGGATTTCGACTCATAGTGACCCTATAGGACAGAGTAGACTGTCCCATAGGGTTTCCCAATCTTTATGGGGCAGACTGTCACTGCCACATCTTTCTCCTGCAGAGTGGATGGTGGATTGGAACTGCCAACCTTTCCATTAGCAACCCAGCGCTTAATCACTGTGCCATCAGGGCTTCTTTTCCAAAACACACACCAGCATAAATCATAAAAAGAGAAAGAAGAGAGAAGGATAGAGAGGGAGACAGACAGAGAGGGAGAGCGGAGAGGGAGAGAGAAGGGGAGAGGGAGAGAGAAGGAGAGAGAGAGAGAGAGAAGAGAGGAGAGGAGAGAGAGGAGCTGGCCCAGATAAGAAGTAGCTAAGATGACTCAGACAGTCTCTCGGGATTTTTGGTGTGGGGACTTCATATTAATAAATCCGCTATTAGCTTTGTGGAATCAACAGACTTAAGCTATGTTTTTCAAGAAGATTGGTTGAATTTCATGGTTCCGGGGGTCAGGGGGTCAGGGGACGCTATTACTCACCCCTTCTATTTTTTTTTTTTCTGCAAAAGTAGGAACAAGTCTAACTCCTAGGTCACCGGGGGAATGATTGGAGGTATTCTGGACATCATCTAGCCCTGGCTGAACATTTAGGGCCGCTTAACTGACCCTAGGAGCCCTGGTGGCGCAGTGGTTAAAGCGATAGGCTGCTGCTAAGCAAAAGGTCTGCGTTTAAAACCCACCAGCCACTCAGCGGGAGAAAATGTGGCAGTGTGGCTCCATAAATATTATAGCCTTGGAAACCCTATGGGGAAGTGTTACTCTGTCCTATAGGGTCGCTATAGGAATCCACTCTACAATGGGTTTGGTTTTTTGGTTACTGACCCTAAATCCAACTTCTGATCCAATTTGTGTTTCTAAATCGATCAGAGTGGTAGGGATCCAGGGCTCAGCTAGTTGATGAAGCAGAAGGAATCCTGGCTAGATGTAAGACTCAGCAGGCTGTAATGACGGGGACATATTAGGACCAGGATGAGGGAGCGGGCAGGATACGAACTTATCTCCCTGCTTCTTGCCACCAAGGTGGCCGGGGAGATATCCGGGACGTGTGCGCCGCCGCTGCTGCAGCGGACAGTCCTCCGCGCTGCTGCCGGGCGCCCCTCTCCGCGGGTTCACCGATGAGCAAGCGCGTGTGTGCGCGAGAGCGGCGGGCGGCGGCGGCAGCGGCGGGAGGAGGCGCAGGCGCGCTGCTTGCCCGTCTGCAGCCCCGCGCCGAGCGCCGCGTCTCGGGGAGTTGATGGCAGCACCACTGTGCGGCCGCCCCGCCGAGCGCGGAGCGCAGCCACCCGCCGCTTCCCAGGGAGCGCCCAAGATGTGTGGGGTCTGGGCCGGCAGCGGCAGCAGCAGCGCCAGGGACAGGGGCGCGCAGCAGCCTTCGCTCGCCTGCCTGTCCTGACCTGCCTCTCTTGCCCCCAAAGAATGTCAGCCAAGTCCAAGAGGAACCCCTCCTCGTCCTCTCCAGCCGAGGGGCCTCCCGCAGCCTCCAAAACCAAGGTGAAGGAACAGATCAAGATCATCGTGGAGGATTTGGAATTAGTTCTGGGCGACCTGAAGGACGTGGCCAAGGAACTTAAGGAGGTGAGAGGCTCGGGGGTGGGGAAGGAGTTCGGCGCCCACCGTCCCCTCGCGGTTCCCGGGTCCCGTTTTCGCTGGGAGCCTCGAGATTTCTAAACTCCTGGGAAACTATAGAAAGACGCCTGCACACGGACTTTCTTTGCTCTGGCGACTCCACAGAAGAGTTGTTATTGCACTTTCTTTCTTTTTTTAATCTGGAAGAAATCAACTAGTGTTTTAATCGATTGACCTGGAGGTGGTGGGAGGGGTGAAGGGGCGCACGTCTATGTCTGTGTAGAGTGTGTGCTGGGTAACTGGGGGTGTGTCGGCAAAGGAAGAAATGAGCAGCCCGGCCAGAGCTTGTACGATGCTCCTCTCCTGCCTTCTGCTCCCCAGAGCCCTTTGGCAAGTCCACTCTTTGCCTGGCAGTCTCCCCAAGCCGGGGCTGGAGGGGGGCCGGGTTCCGGGCCCTGAGCCAGGCCGAGGAGGGCAGCCTAGGGGAGCTCGGCTCCGGCTTCCCTCCCACCTCCCGAGCCTCGCAGGACGGAAGGCGACCCAGTTTGCTGACAGGAGAGCTCAGCCCTTGGGCTGTGGAGCGGGTCTGGGACTTTCTCACTTTCGCAGTTCCTAAGGCATCTCTGGCCCCCTCCGCATGAGGCTCCTAGCAACTCCGAGCCTTCTCGCTACCTCACCTCCTTCCTTCCTTCCATCCAGTCTCCTCTTGGCATTGAACCTGGGGAGAGAGGCACGCCAGCGCGCGTGTGTGCGTGAGTGTGTATGTGTGTCGTGCGCGCGCCCTGGGTCTTGCCGCTTGAGTCCTGGTTCTTCGGAACTGGGACGGTTTCCCAACCCCCACCAATTCCTTGTTTCTTGGTGATCCGGATGGAAAGAAGAAGAGACAGTAGCAGGGCTGAGGCAGCTTAACTCGGGCGGCTGTTCCAGGCGGAGGCGGGGGCGCGGCTGGATGGGGTGGGGTTCCCTGCGAGCCCAGCTGGCAGCTGGTGGCGCCGCGGAGCTGGTGGCAGAGCCCGGCTGGCGATGTTCCGCTACCGAACCGGTGCCTGGTGCGGTTCGCAGTGAGGAGTCTTGTACCCCCAGTTGGACAAGAGCTAAGATTGTAACTTCGAAGGCAGTGGTGGCCACGACGTGAAGGGAGAGTGTGGGACATAGTCAAGGTTCAAAATTGTTACTGTTTCTGAGGCCAAGGAGGAGGACATTGAGGGTTATTTTCATGTCTGGCCTCTAGAGCTTAACCTCCCTATCCAATTTACAATGCAGATTTGAGGAAGGAGGACCCTGATCACTCATTACCTCTATGATCTGTACTCTACATTTGTTACTTAAATGTAAGTCTGTTAAAATGTCCTATTCGCCTACAAGGTTTGGTCTGCCAATGGCAAATGTCATTCCTGTAGGTTGCTCTGCAAACAGAATGTAATTACTACTGAGGTCCTAAGTGCTGGTTGATACAGATGCGGGAATAAACCTTGTCCGTGTTTGCAGGGCTTCTCTAGGATCATTGCTACACAACTGGTAGACAGACAGGAGGTTATGCATTGAAATTCAAGTCTAAAGATGCTGTTCCTTTTTTTTTTTATTTATTCTTTTATTTGACATCTTTGATAGGCTGTTTTCATCCGAAACATTATGGTGTATTAAAAAAAAAAAAAATTGAGCATATTGCTTTTGGCAGGATTGTGCTGTATAGCTGTTGGGTTTCTAAGGTGGTGGGGAATGTGGAAAACCTACAGCAGCAGAGTCATATATTTACTGGCTTCAGATGTTGAGATTAAGAGAAATGTAGTCAATCAAGTTCTGCCTATTATGGGCACATACTTCCTTATGTTACAGTGTGTAATTCGACTCCCTATTTTGGATACAGTAAATTATGAGAAACTGCACATGCTATTTGTTCTGCTTTGCATCATTATACTGTAGACATTTGGAGATCAGGTAAATCTATAGTGAAACTTTTAACGCCCCTGCTGCTCTTGGTTGGAATCACAAAGATGTAAATCTGGGAGTCTGTGGCTCTCCCTCTCTCTTTCACTCTTTCTATCCATGCCTTCATTTACTTGAGGATTTTTAATAGGGGGGAAAAAAGTCAAGTATCTTGTAAGAAGAATAGAAAAGCATAGATAACATGCAATCAAGTAGATGGAAAGATCTATCTTCTCATAAATTGTGTCTAGAGATAAAATTTTGATTTGATGTTTTGGAACCTTTGATTGGCTCTCAGAGCTTATTTGGGTAATAATCTCTGTAAGACTGAAATTTATGAATGATAAATGATGTGATGAGAGAGTTGATTACTTTTGTATGGATGTCATCATACTGAGTTTGCACATGGAATTGTATATACTGTAACTGAATCTTAAAACATGGGCCATATAATGTGAACTAGAATTATTTTGAGAACAAAATATTTATAGGGCATGTTTGACCTATGACATCTTGAAGTTGTCCAGCATTTATATTTTTAAGACAATACCGCATATGTGACTGAACATGTCTTTGATGTAGTTTTGAATGAGGGAGTAACTGAACACTTAATAAATTACAAAGCTGGATGATCTATACACTTATAATTTGTAAATATAAATGTTGCTATTTAATTCATTAGTTGTCACATTCATGTTCTGGCAGTTTATAATTGGTACATATTAAATATAAACTGTTATATTTAGAACTCTAATTTCTTTATTGGCAATGACATGCTTTTAGGCCATAACATATTTCTATATAAATTAGCCGAGAGCTTTTATTAACTCAAAACAGAAATTAAAAATAAAGTGATTATGGCAAGATCACTATGTCGGTTACCATATGGTATTTGTTTTTCTTTTCTGCTTTTTCATTCTAACTAAAATGAAACATTATTTTTTGAATATTCTGTTCTTTATCTTGGATAAACAATGCGCCAAGAATATTGGACTTTCATTTGAGGTTATTTTGAAATTGTGTTTCTTTGTAGAAGCTTTCTGGACCTTAGTCATCTGAAAATTCAGGTAGATTCAAACATAATAGCTGGAAGCCTTTTAATAATTAGTAACAAAACCCTAGCCTGTCCAGCAAGAAAAGTTGATATTATGAGTATCTTTAGTTATTTAGGGTTAAGTGTCAGTTTAAGTGTGGAAAGCATCTGTTTTACCACTCTCTCCAATGAGAATGGAAGGATTAGAGAAGGTTGAAGGTCTATATATTGGAAGAAGAGGAACTGGATTTTTTGAAAATTGAAGGGCGGTTTTATTCTGTCTTCAGAATTCAATAGAAACTCAACTAACTTGACTTTTCAGAATAATATGGGCCTTATCATCCTCTATACTGTAATGGAAAAGCCTTAAATATAATTCAGCATATTTATTCAGCAGCTACTATGTGCCAAGTACTATACCATCTTTTTATTGTTACCAAGATGAATAAGTTGTAGTTTCTGGTCTTAGTGAGGTCAGAAGATTAGTTTGGGAGGCATTTATCCTGTCTTTCAACACCAGTAGTATAAATAAAAAGGCATTGCTGCTTTTAATGTCACTCTCACTGTGATCTAAATCAGTGTGGTAAGAGAAAACAGAATTGAGAATGAGTATATGTTAATTTATATAAACCATTATTTACTATACTTAGTATGATAAGCCTTTGGTGAAGAGACTAGAAGTTTAAAAAGATGGTAAGATATGAATTTTAAGAAACTTAAAATTTATTTAGATAGTCATGATTAACACAAACGTATCAATGCCATATACGATAGACCATATGTCAATATAACTAATTCCATACACCTATATATCCATATAACTAAATATGTCAGATTTCCATGATGGCTAAGCCCTTTAAGGGAATGGAGAGTCAAAAGGGGGACTTTTGAGTCTCTCTTTTAAATATGAATAAGATTTGAAGAGGTAGAGGGGGAGAAAGAATTAATGGGAAATAGCATTGAATATAAGATTGATCCATGTTGCTTTTTTCTGCACATCCAGAAAAAGGAAGAAAAAAAAAATTCGTGATGAAACTCTCAAGTTTTAGGGATAAAATTAACCGTAACTGGTATAGCAGGTGTGGGGTGATCCATTTTTACTAAGAAATGTAGAAAAAAGAATTATTGCTTTTTAAAAATAGTTCTCAAATAATCTGACTTTTTGTTTTTAATGAAGAATTCTCTGGTAAACTGTCTTGTTTCAAATGTTGGTGACAATATGGGATCACAGCTCTTGTTGGTTAGAGAGAGACTGAAATCTGTAATAAACAGCCTTTTATTTGGAAACAAAATTTATTGCTGCTTTAGCTGGATTCTCTTTCAGTTAGATGGATGATAACCTTGACCTTTTTTCATAATGTTTCATTTTATGAGTTTAAGTGACAAGAATATTCTATGGATTGAACCAACTTTAATGGAAGTTTTTTTTTTTAAACTGGTGAGTGGTATTCTATTGTATACCACATTTATTTCTCCATTTTTATGCTGATTAACATTTGGCCTGTTTTCAGTTTTCTTATATTACACACAATGCTGCATTTGTGAACGGAAGTTCTTGAGAATGGGTTTACGAGTTTCGCCAAGGCAAACTCAGGAGAGGAATTGTTGGAATTGCTAGGTCTGGAATATGTGCAGCTTCAACTTTACTAGTAAAACCAAATCCACTGCTGTCAAGTCACTTCCGACTCATGGCAACTACATGTGTGCAGGTTAGTACTGCTCCATAACACTTTCAAGGCTGTGACCTTTCAGAAGCAGATTGCTGGGCTTTTTTTGCATAAATGAGGTTTTTTGAGTAGACATAACTCTCATGAGGAGCCCTGGTGGTACAGAGGTTAAGAGCTAACTGCTAACCAAAAGGTCAGCAATTCGAATCCACCAGCTGCTCCTTGGAAGGACTATGTGGCAGTTCTACTCTGTCCTATAGGGTCGCTCTGAGTTGGAATTGACTCCACAGCAACAGGTTTGGTTTGGTTTTGGTTACCTCTCATTAAGGAACCAGTTAACAGTTGTCAGTGCCTTCATATCACTGAATGGCTGGTCTCCATGGCAGGAAAGCATGTCATCATTGTATTAGTTTCCTAGGACTGCTGTAACAAATTTTCTTAAAGTGGATGGTTTAAAACAACAGAAATGTGTTGTCTCACAGTTCTGGAGACTGGAAGAAGGAGGGCAGGGTGTAGGCAGGACCATGCTCTCTCCCAAGGCTCTAGGGGAAGATCCTCATTTTCTCTTCCAGTTTCTGATAGCCACCAGTGTTCCTTGGCTTATGGAAGCACACCTCCAGTCTCTGCCTCTTTTTTCACATGGCCATCTGTCTCAGTCATCTAGTGCTGCTATAACAGAAATACCACAAGTGGATGGCTTTAACAAAGAAACGTTTATTTCCTTACAGTAAAGTAGGCTAAAAGTCCAAATTCAGGGCATCAGCTCCAGGGGAAGGTTTTCTCTCTCTGTCGGCCTTCTTCTCGTCAGTGTTCCCCTGGACTAGGAGCTTCTCTGTGCAGGGACCCCAGGTCCAAAGGATGCGCTCTGCTCCTCGCACTGCTTTCTTCATGGTATGAGGTCCCCCCACTCTCTGCTTGCTTCTCTTTCCTTTTATCTCTTGAGGGTAAGGGTGGTGTTACAATCCCACCCTAATCCTCTTTAACATAAAATTACAATCACAAAATGGAGGCCAACCACACAATTCTGGGGATCATGGCCCAGCCAAATTGATACATTTTTGGGGGGACATAATTCAAACCATGACACCATCTTCCCTCTCTGCCTCTTCTCCTCTTCTTAGTAAGGACAGCAGTCATACTGATTAAGGCCTACCCTAGTCCATTATGACTTCATGTTAACTAATTACACCTTCAAAGACCCTATTCCGCATAAGTTCACATTCACAGGTACTGGGAGTTAGGACTTAAGCATACTTTTTGTGGGACAAAAATCAACCCTACCAGTCATATACTTGATACCCGTTGCTGTCAAGTAGATTCTGACTCATAGCGATGCTATAGGACAGAGTCAAACTGCCCCACAGAGTTTCCAAGACTAATCTTTATGGAAGCAGACTGCCACATCTTTCTCCCACCGAGTGTCTGATGTGTTCGAACCACAGACCTGTCGGTTAGCAGACCTTTCGGTTAGCAGCCAAACACTTCACCATGGTGCCCACCAGGTCTCCAAAGTAAATTAAGCTTTAATATACTGAGTTTTAAAAGCAATAGGAAATAATCCTACTTGGGGATGATGAAAATATAAAAGCAAAATATTTTTGTGTTTAAGTATTTTCCTCTTTTTAAATGACTTAGCCATTTGAATTTCTGTAGTTTATTGCTCTGGGAAATCCTGCCTAATATTTTTTGGTTAATGAGTCCATACATGTAAAACTCATTAACTAGAACGAATTATAGAGAATCATCTCTGGAATATGTTCCAAGTTTTAAAGTGGTAAATGAATGGAACTTAACCATTCATTTGTTGCAATAGCTGTAACTTCTACCACTCGATACAATAGTCAACCTCCGCAAACTGAGGTACATTTAACAAATGCTAAAATGCTTTTTAGTCTTTCTTTTTTGTAAAGCATGATGGCTTAATATGTTATTGAAACAGGAGAATGATTCTGAGAAAATAGAGATAGCCAATAACCATTCTTCACTGTCTCAGTATTTTGAACACATTAAACTCTTCTAGACCCAGAGAATTAGCTGATAAGAAATTCAGGCCATCTTAAAGTAATAGATAGTGTGCTTCAGGCAACAGTGAAGTAATAGACGATTAAACCAATGTAGTGGTTTTCATTTGTCACCTGGATTATGTTTTTTTCACCCTTGCTGCTCTGAGGATCTTAGATATTTAGATCAAAATATAGGGAAAGATACAGAAATGCAAGTTTGAGTAAAACACGTTTTCCCAAACAAACTTCAGAACCTTTTATAGAGCTAGTTCATGAAAAATTTCATAGCAAAGGCAGCTTTTGAGAATTAGGGAGTAGTATTCAAGTTGATTAGATCTAATAGACCGTTGATTCGTTTCTGATTGAAACGTGCGTAACAGACGTCAGCTGCAAATGCAAGTTTAATGAACAACAGAGGGTACTGTATTTTTAAAAAAACAAGTTTCTTTTTTCTTATTTCAGAAGTAATACAATGTATGAATATTATAGAAAGATTGGAAAAAATCTAAAATAAATATAAAGGAGAAAATAAAAACTGTTAATACCACACAAATAGGTAAATGCTTTGCTGTATTTCCTCCTTCCAGTCTTTCCCTATGCATATTTTACCACAGATGAAGTTCAGATAAAATTATGAAATCATATGCAATTTTGTTTTCTGCTTTCTTTAATAGCATTATATTATAACCAATGCATGGATCTGGTATAAATTACTTTAATCTTCCCTTAATGTTGGACGTTCTATTTCTTTCCAAGTTTTTATGGTTACTAAATATCACTAAAAAGGATAGTGTTGGCAATAATAATAGCTTACACAGACAGGTGTTACTCTGTGCCAATACTCTTCTAAGTGTTAAATTTTCTAATCCTCAGAACAGACTTATGAAGACACTATTATTGTTATCCCATTTTACAGATAAGGAAACAGAGGCTAGAGAAGTTACGTCACTTGATCAGGGTCACTTGGTTTGTAAGTGGGGACATGAGACTTTAGCACCAGGCGTTTAACCGCTAAGCTCTATTGCTTTTCCAAAAACTTTTTTTTTTTTAACATTTTCTTATAAGTCAAATGATGTGAAGGTTTTAAAGCTCATGGTCCATTTGCCACATTGTTTTCCAGACAGTTTTTACAAATTTTTACTCCCTCCAGCAGTATAGGTATGGGCACTCTCTTTAACTTCAAGTGAATTTAAGGCTTGCTGTGTAGTTTATTATATCTACATGGTAGTAGTCATTTTTTTTTTAATGGGTTGCACTCAACTTCAGACACCAGAATTGAGGCAAAATTAAATGAGTTAATTAAACCTTGCAAATTGCATCTTGCAAGTAAATAGGGGCTGCCATGAATTACCTTTGGAGCCCTGGTGCAACAGTGGTTAAGAGTTAATGGCTGCTAACCAAAAGGTTTGCAGTTTGAATCTATCAACTCCTCCTTGGAACCCTATGGGGCAGTTCTACTCTGTCATATATGGTTGCTATGAGTTGTAATTGACTTGACAGCAACGGTTTTATGAATTACCTTTAGCCTATTTAGTCTTCAACAAAAGTGTTAATAAAATATTATATGGCATTTTATATTAGGACTTACAACACAAGGAACAACTAATATGGGTGCTTGCTGATATCTAGGATTTCATGCAGTTATTTCAAATGGATAACAATAATTTGGAGTACTTTTATTATCTTTTGTTGTTATACAGTTGCTTTACAAAGGAGGCACTATCCTTAAGTATTCTGAGATGTTTGGGGGTTGACAGATGTTTCACTTTTTGTTATGACTGATGAATAGAGAAGCTTCTTGAATTCTTTACCAGGCACAAAATTAGTGAACTGGACAATGGTGTCATATGTATTTTATAATTAGATTGCTTATATTCAGTTTAGTGCTGTTGATTGTAAACCACCCCCTCCCCCATGCATAAGGAGTACAAGAAATGGCCTTATTCCAGAATCCTGTTTGTTGCAGGGTTTTTTTTTTTTTCCAGTTTAATATGGATAGAAATATTTTCATTATATTGAAAGTTAGTTCGTTAGGAGGAGCCACTCTCAGTTAATATTTCTCATAGGACCTGGGAACCCAAATTCAGCAGTATTTCAACTATAAACAAGGGCCAGAAAGTAACATTAACTGGAATGGGAAAATAAAAAGACATACCAAAGTAGAGGCCAAATCAAAGTAAGCTTACAAGGTAGTCTGTCAGCTCTGGACAGATGCTGCCTTACACAGCATTAGCTGTTTTCCTCTAGGCATGGAAGGGAGGACATGAGGATTCCAAAGGAATTAGCTCCCATACCCCACGTTCTGGTAAGAAATATTACATTTGTTAGGACAGAACTTTCATTTATGACCTTTATTTTCTCTCCTTCTGCTTTGATATTTTGATATCTGTAATAAATGTTTACCTGTAGAATGATTGAAGTGAGTCAAATTACATAACCCATGTCAATTCAGTTAATTATTATGGTGTTTGACATGCCATGAATAGATTTTCAACTACAGATAACATATGCCGTACTTGGGAAAGCAAATTTGATGTTTTTTAACAGGTTCTTTTCTCTAGTGCCGCAAAAGGTAACAAGTGTATATTGTTCCCTTTCAGAATATCAGTTCTCATCCCAAGTTTCAAATGTATGTTTATGTGACAGAAAAATACCTGGTTAAAAAATATTGGCCAAATCAATTGCATTCTAGCATCTGTGGCTCTTATTATTATTTTTTTCCCATGTCACAAGCCCCTTTGAGAATATGATAAACGTTGTGGACATTTCTCCTGGAACAAAAGCTCATATAAACATAAATTTTTGCACATATTGTGGGAATCTTGGATGGGTGGGAATGACCAGGTAAAGAGACAAAACAAGTGATTCCTTGCCTTTTTTTTTTTCCACTTTTAATTTTCAGCTAATTGTTTGAGACCCAGCTCCATAATTTTCAGGGTCAATAGTCTTGACTGTACAAAAAGGAAAAAAAGAAATATTGATTGCTGTCATCTAATGTTTTTTATTCCGGTGTAGAGCCCTGGTGGTAAACTGGTTAAAGAGCACAGCTTCTAACCAAAAGGTTGGCAGTTCAAATCCACCAGCTGCTCCTTGGAAACCCTATGGGACAGTTCTACTCTGTCCTGTGGGGTCGCTATGAGTCGGAATCAGCTTGAAGGCAACAAGTTTTTCAGGTGGAGCAAATGGGTAGCTTATCAGCAATTTACTTCTCTTCGAGGGACTCTGGTAGACATAATCTCAAAATAGAAAAAAAAATTTATGTATGCATCTGTAATGGTCAGTCTGTAGAATGGTCATGTGTCTGAAGCTTAACTCTCTTATTCATTGTTTCTTATGATGTGTGCCAGAGTACATCACAAGGACAAACTCCTTCCAGAGGTCATTGTAAATTAAGTTTGTTTCTTCTTCTTAGAAATGATCCTAGGGGCAACATTTTGCTTTGCTTTGTTCAGTTATTTTTCTGATTTCTTCTGTGTGACATTAATTTATGAATTTACTTAAGAAAGATTTATTGATTTCTTGATATGAGTAAGACGGTTGCTGAAGACTGTGAAGGATGCAAACATGAATAAGCTTAAGGAACTACCCTTGAGAAACTTCCATCTCTAGTAGAGTGAACTTCACCTCTAGTAGGGTGTGATAAGTTACTCTAAAGCCATGTAGAATGTGTAAAGGGCTATACCAGTTACACATAGAATGCAAAAATGGAAGAAACATTAATCTTTCTTTCTATATTAGCTGATTTCTCTTTAGTTAACACATTCTAAACTCTGCTTATTAAGACGTGTAGTGATTTCTGTAATGATACAGTGTAGTTTGGGGAAGTGAGAACAAGTCTTTCAGATTCAAACATATGTTATTTTCTTATTCACCTTAGAACATTATACTTAGGGATATGTTAATACATTCTAAAATTTCAACAGATATTACTAATACCAGAAGTTACTTTTATGAAACAAGTCTCCCCTAAGGAGAAGCTGTGTTGCCAGAGAAATGGGGATACATTTGAAAACAATCAGCAAATGAGTTACTATTCTCTTTAAAATTTGTTAAAATAATTCATTAATGTTTTATATTTAAGATAATATTTTACAGATGTATGATTTCTAAATTTTAATTTAATTTGAGTAAAATATCTGAAAAAAAAGACAGATCTGCAAAAGACAACAACTATTTACTTTTGATTATAGTGATAATACCATAGAAACAAACAAACAAACCCATTGCCATCGAGTCAGTTCTGACTCATAGCGGCCCTATAGGACAGAGTAGAACTGCCCCATACAGTTTCTAAGAAGCACCTGGTGGATCTGAACTGCCGACCTTTCGGTTAGCAGCTGAACTCTTAACTACTATGCCACCAGGGTTTCCAGTACTATAGAGAAACCATAATTAATTGAAAATACTTCATAATTATAAAGCCCAAACATAAGAGCTAAGTTTATTTGTATTTAATTCTATACAGAATAAAATCTAAATTTGATTATTCCGTTATTGCATAGCTTAATGTTTTTGGCTTATCATCTCTTTCTTTTTCTTTACTTTTTTTAACCGTAGGAGAATTTTGTGACTGTTATACAGTAAAGTGGGATAGTGTAGAGGGTTAAGATCTGAGTGCTTTGGTTCCAGTTCCAGCTCTGCCACTAACTAGCTGTGTGATATTGGGCATATTACTTAATCTCTGTGTGCTTTTATTTCCTACTTAAAATGACAAAGATGATAATAAAATTACTTACCAATAATATTATTCCATGTACAAAGTGAGCACTGTATACATATTTCTCATTATTCTCTTTGTTATTTGAATTTTTCTGAGCCTTTTTATTAATTTATTCAACAAATAACTTAATTAACACCTACTGTATGCCAGACAGGAGTTCCTGGGTGATGCAAACAGTTAATAAGCTGGGCTGCTAATCTAAATGTTGGAGTTTGAGTCCCCCAAAAGGTGCCTCCTAGTAAAGGCCTGGAGATCCATTTTCTTAAAAAAAAAAAAAAATCAGCCATTGAAAATCCTATAGAGCACAGTTCTACACGTCACGTATGGGGTAGCCATGAATAGGAATCGACTTGATAGCAACTAGCTTTTCTGGTTGGGTATGCCACGCATTGTCTTAGTTTTAGGTACTGTAGTGGAGAATGAAACATAACATTTCTTCATGGAGCTTACATTCTGGGTGGGCAGGGCACGGGGAAGACAGATCAACATGATACGTACCAAAATACATCAAATATTAGAATGTGACAAGTGCTATGAGATAATAGCAGATTATAAATGGATGAGCTGAGATAGGAGGAGGAGTTTTAAATAGGGTGGTCCAGACTAGGCCTTGCTGAGAAAGTGACATGGTGTCATTGGAGAAAAAGGTTGAACATGAAGGAGCAAGCTGCTGTATGGGTTTCTGTTGTTGTGTGCCATTGAGCCGATGGCGACTAATAACAACCCTATATGGCAGAGTAGAACTTCCCCATAGGGTTTCCTACACTGTAATCTGCGGGAGCAGATTGCCAGGTCTTCTCTTCCAGGGAGCAGCTGATGAGTTCCAACTGTCAACCTTTTGGTAGCAGCTGAGTGCTTAACTATTGTGCCATCAGACCTCCTTATTGGCATCCAGGGGAGCACTTATCAATGTTGCAGGAATAGCCATCCAGGGGTCCTACGGCGAGCAAGTATCCTGTATATCTGCAGAATAGCAAGAAGGCCAGTGTGGCAGGAGTGTGCTAAACAGGGGAAGAGTAGTAGTATTAGATATGGTCAGAGGGGTATAGGGAGATTTTTGTCAACAGGATTTTGACCTATACTCAAAGTAAAATAGGGAGCCTTTGGAAGGTTATGAGCAAAAGAGTGACCGAACCTGATCTACTTCCATCCCTTTCTCTTTACCTTTAATTGCTAGCTCAGGGTTTCTCAACATCAACACTATTGACACTTTGGGCTGGATAATTCTTTGTTGTAGGGGGCTGACCGGTGCATTGTAACACATCCCTGGATTCTACCCAGATGCTAATTGATGCTATCTAATAGATGCTGTTAGCATGGAAAACTGTCATTGGGACAGCCAAAAATGTTTCCAGAGATTTCCAGATGTCTCCTTAGGGACATAGTTGCCCTGAGTAGAGAACTACTGCTTTAGCTCTTCCCTTTTATTCCGTATTACTTAATATTGCTTTCTTTACTCATCTTTTTCTTCTGCTTTTATTCAGTGTTTATTCATCAAACTTTAGGTTGTTGTTGTTAGTTACATTGAATTGGCTCTGGTTCGTGGTGGCTTTATGTATAACAGAAAGAAACATTGCTCAGTGTATGATCTTTGATATGTCTGAGACCATTGTTGAGGCTATTGTGTCAGTCCATCTCACTGGGTGTTTTTCTTGTTTTCCCTGACCCTCTGCTTTACCAAACATGATGTCCTTCTCTAGAGATTCATCTTTCCTGATGACGTGTCCAAAGTAAACAAGATAAAGTCTGGCCATCTGCACTTCTAAGGAACATTTTAGTTTTATTTCTTCTAAAACTAATTTGTTTCCTCTTCTGGCAGTCCACAGTATATTCAGTATTTTTGGCCAACACCACAGTTCAAAATGTCAATTCTGTCTTCTTTATTCATTGTTCAGCTTTCACATGCATATGAGGTGATCAAAAACATCATGGCTTGGGTTAGGCACACCATATCATCGAAGTGACGTCTTTGTTTTTAGAACCTTAATGAGGTCTTTTGAAGCAGATTTGCCCAATGCAATATGTCCTTTAGTGTCTTGACTGCTGCATCCATGGGTGTCTATTGTTGATCCAAGTAGAATGAAATCCTTGTCAGTTTCAATTTTCTCTCCAGTTATCATGATGTTGTTTATTGGTCCCGTTGTGAGGCTTTTCGTTTTCTTTATGTTCAGGTTTTTTTGTATCTTTTCTAGTCTTATTCTCTATCTAGTTTTTACACACCATTAGCTTTTTTTTCTTACCTTTACTCATTCTTCATCCCTTGACTCAACCTAGTTTTAAAATTTACTTTCATATTTCCATCCACTACTTCCCCTATCTTGTTTTCCATTTATCACAATGAAATAATACTGAACTGAAAATTTTCAAGGAATTTAAGTACATATGTGTATTTTAGAATTTAAGAAAAAGAAGAGAAACTCAGGAAGGGATGAAGGAAGTGGCCAAGATTGAGCCATGATTATTTCGTGAGTGAGTTCAGTGGCAGCCTTGAGTGTAATGAAGGATTCTTTGTCTGATCCATCAATCTGTATTATCTGTCTCTTGCATCTTTCATTTCTGTAGAGACATGAGAAGTTAGAATGGTGTTGCTGATCTGTGGCATGGCCCCAGTTATGATCATCATCATAACTAACATCTGTTGAGTGTTCCCTGTGTACTAGGCACTATTCTGAGTCAACTCATTTATTCCTCACAATCACCCTTTGAGATTATTAAAATTATTCTGTAGATGAGGAAGCTGAAGCAGAGAGATTTACTGATACAGAGAGCAAGTGATGAATCTGGACTCTTGATATTTCTCCCCTTAAGTCATTACCCATTACCAGCTTCTCCATTTCCAGCAGCAACACAATTTGCTCCCATTTCCCAAACTTTTCATTCAATGTAATATCTATTTCCTTCCTCCTCTTTTACCTCCTATACTTAATCTGTCTTCTTCCTTTTTATTGTTCTTTGCCTTCACCTTCTGTTTTTCTCTTCCTTTTTTCTTCTTCTTCTGCTTCCTCCTCAGCTTCTTTGATATACCTCCTCCTCTTATTAACTCATTAAAGAAAAATTCTTTGAATCTGTTTATATTTAGGGCACTGTGCTAGGTAACACAGATACAATAATGAGCAAAACTTACGTAGTCCCTGCCCTCTTGGAACTTACATTCTAGTGGGGAGACACTATTCAGATAATCACAGAAATAATATTTATTACGGGGTGTTAAGGGCTATGAAACAAAAGAAAATGATGCAAAAAGAGCATACAATCACTGATAAGTCTTGTTGATTTTTTGCTGGGAGACACTATTCAGATAATCACAGAAATAATATTTATTAAGGGGTGTTAAAGGCTATGAAACAAAAGAAAATGATGCAAAAAGAGCATACAATCACTGATAAGTCTTGTTGATTTTTTGCTAGAGGCTTTCAGATTGGCTGCCTTCTCCCTTCCTACTTCCACCTCTCTAGTCCCTCTTACCCTCATAGACGATGTTTTGATAGACCTAGAGCTAATCTCTCTGTCTCTTATTTTCCTTCTTTCTTCCTCTGCCAGTTCACTCTGTAAATACTGCCAGATTAATCTTCTTAATGCACTGCTTTCTTCAGGCCACTCCTCTGCTTAAAAGATCACATAGTATCCTCCTGTTACTTAAAATGTCATGACCAAACCCAGCCTTCCAGCCTGACATCCAGGGTCTCATCTTTCTTATTTGTCCTTACTTCTGTCTTCTCTTTATATGACACCATCACAATTTTTACTCAACTTGAAATTCTGTACCCTTCATAGTCACTATGGCACTACCTTGTAATTGCATATGCTGCTTAACAATTGTTTCATTTGTGCCTTTTTCTTAAATCTAATGATGATTCTCTGTTGGCTACTAGGAGGCCTGGTGGCACAGTGGTTAAGTGCTTAGTTGCTAACCAAAAGGTCAGCAGCTGGAATCACCAGTTGCTCCACAGGAGAAAGATGTAGCAGTCTGCTTCCATAAAGATTACAGCCTTTGAAACCCTATGGGGTAGTTCTGTTCAGTCCTACAGGGTCAGTGTCTTAGTTATCTAGTGCTGCTATAACCGAAATACCACAAATAGATGGCTTTAACAAATAGAAATTTATTCTTTCACAGTTTAGAAGGCTGGAAGTCTGAATCAGGGCTCCATCTCCAGGGGAAGGCTTTCTCCCTGTGTTGGCTCTGGGGAAAGATCCTTGTCATCAATCTTCCCCTGGTTTAGGAGCTTCTCAGTGCAGGGACCCAGGGTCTAAATGATGTGCTGTGCTCCCAGCTCTTCCTGCTTGGTGGTGAGAGAGAGAGAGAGAGATTTATATTAAGGAAATGGCTTACTTGGTTGTAGAGGCAGAAAGTCCCAAGTCTGTGGGTCATGCTGGAGGTTTCCCCTGACTCATGTAGCTGCAGAGGCTGGTGAACCCAAGATTAGCAGGTCAGACAGCAGGCTTCGGGCTCACAGACTGTGGAGGGTGATGAATCTCAAGATCGGCAGGTAAGCTGCTAGCTCAAGTCCCAAGAGCTGGCGATCAGTTGATCAGGAGCCAGCTGAAGGATCCAGAGTGAGCAAAAGCCCACAAGCCTTGCCAGAAAGTCCATATATATTGGATGTAGGCCACACCCCCAAGGAAACTCCCTTTCAACTGACTGGCTGCTCATAGCAGATCTCATCATAGAGGTGATCACATTATATCAGATCTCATTATAGAGGTGATTACATCATTACATAGTTGCCAGACTACATCATGATTGCCAAACTACTGAGAATCCTGGCCCAGCCAAGTTGATACACAGTCTTAACTTAACCATCACAGTCACTGCGAGTTGGAAATGACTCAGTGGTGGCAGGTTTTTTTTTATGATTTGGTGGTTACTAACCATGTAATCTTCAGTGCTACACTTTTAAAGTCTCATTATTTGATGAGAACTTGAACTTGAGGATTTAGTCCCAAGTAATACTTACTAAGGCTTTTAAGGGCTAAAGATCAGTCATTCTGTTTGTGAATGAAAGCCCATTCCTTCTCATCTACTCAAGAAGATCACTTTTGATAATTCTCTATCTTCATATTTACTCTCTCCAAATGATTTCCATTAGCACACAAACCAAACCAAGTAATAGTAATAATAACAATAATAAAAACCTCTTAACCTCACTTTTCCTGAAAATTACCATCCCATTTCTTAGCTCCTCTTAGCAAAAAAAAAAAAAAAAAAAAAAAAAACTCAAGAATTGTCTGTACTTGCTATCGCCTATTTCCTCCCATTCTTCCCTGAACCCACTTCAGCGAGACCCATACTCTCACCACTACACTAAAACTGCCTCTGTTAAGGTTGTCATTGACTTCCATGTTATTTAATTCAATAGTCAATTGTCAGCTCAAATCTTATTTAACTTATCAGCACCATTTGAAAATCTCTGTAGTAATCTTTCTTCACCTGGCTTCAAAGACACCATACTTTCCCGCCTAAGTGATTTTCTTTCTCTGTTACCTTCACTGGTTCCTCCTCTGGGATGTCTAAACTAAGATCTTGGTCCTCTTTTTTCTTCTTTATTATTTACACTCACTCTCATGTTGTTTTTATTAAATTTTGTGGTTAAATGCAGTTTGAAGGCCCATGACTCCCAAATTTATATCTCCAACCCTAACCTCTTAACTTGTATAGCAGACAGTTATATCTCCACATTTCTACTTGGATATCTAAGAGACATCTTCATCTCACCTTGGCCAAAACTGAACCCTTGATGTTCGCCCACCCCCAAAATTTAATCCACTGCAGCATTTCCTATGTCAGTTGATAGCATCTCCATCCTTCCAGGCCTTGGAGTTATTATCGACTCCTCTTTCTCTCCATACTATATCCAATTCATCAGAAAGGTTTATGGGCTCTACTTTCAAAATGTTTCCAGACTGACCAATTCTCATCTCCACCACTGCTACCATCCTGTTCCAAACCAGCATGCTCTCTGATTTGGATTTTTATAATAGCCTCCTAAGTGATCACCTTCTCCCTTGCTCCCTTAAGTCTTCTCTCACTCAGCAGTCAGGGTAAAGTTAGATCTTCCGAAATCCCTGTTAGCACCTCCCCATTTCACTCAAGGTCCTTACAATGGCTATAAGACCTTGCAAGATTTTCCCCTCTCATGTTCTCTCTCTCACCTCTTGTCTTTCTCTCTGTCTCTCTCTGCTCTAGCTGCAGTAATTTCCTTGTTATTCTAGAAATGAATGTGCCCTGTACATTTTCATGGCCAACTCCACTCTTTTGGCTAACCCTTTCACCTCGTTCAAGTTTTGTTCAAGTGTCACCTTCCCACCAAGGACTATTCTGGCAAGTCTGTTTGTTCTCAGATACTCCAGAACTCCCTATCCTTTATTCTCTGTTTTATCTTTTTTTCTTAAGATTTCTCAGCTTCTAATATATACTAAACAATTTATTTATCTCTAGTTTTATTATTTGTTCCCCCCATCCCCTAAGAATGTCAGCTTCTGGAGGTCAATGACTTCTGTTTGTTTTTTTCTTATCTCAAGTGCTTACAGCAGTGGCAGGCATGTGATAGGTGCCCATTAAATGAATTAATGAACAGACAGATCTCTTTCAACTCTAAACTTGTCCCACCAAAGTTTTCCTGCCTATTACATTTAATGGTGAGTTGTGGGTTGGCTAGAGGGAATGCTTACCCTGCATTTGATTCCATAATCTACTGTCATCATTAAACCCATCTTATGATATTCTTATTTGTTGAAATGGACAAAATGTCTCTTAGAAAAGCTAATAAATTGAGTACTTACTATGAGTCAGGCACAGTTCTAAGTATTTTAAAAATATTAAATCATCAAGCCTTCACCCTCCTTACACCCTAACCAGTGGCTCCCAAATTTTCCCTCCCCTATGGAAATTCTAAGGAGCCCTGGTGGCAGAGTGGTTAAGTACTCGGATGCTAACCAAAAGAGTGGTGATTTGAACCCACCAGCTGGTCTGTGGGAGAAAGATGTGGCAGTCTGCTTCCGTAAAGAAATCATATGTAGCAGTTCTGCTGTGTCCTATAGGGTCTACATGAATCGTTATCAACTCGACAGCAACATATTTTTTTTTTTTTTATGGAAATTCTGGAGACATCCTGTCTATAAGGCCCTAGATGTGTGACCTGAACCTCAGGACTTCACCTTCAGCCAAAGATTTGACTCTGATTTGTGAGTGTCCATTTTTCTTTTTAAACTCTTTGACACACTTAGAATTGTATCTTTTACATCAGAGATAATTATTTTTTCTTCTGATTGAATGTGCAAATTAAAATGAGGAAAGAGTATGTCTGTTTTTTACAGCCTTCACTATACTTTTCTGCTTCTTGAATATCGTACATTAAAACCAAACCCCTTGCTGTGGAGTCGATTCTGACTCATAGCGACCCTACAGGACAGAGCAGAACTGCCCTATAGGGTTTCCAAGAAGTGGCTGGTAGAGTTGAACTGCCAACCTTTTGGTTAGCAGCCAAGCTCTTAACCACTGAGCCACCAGGGCTCCTATTGTACGTTAAAACCCACTGCCTTCGAGTCCATTGTGACTCATAGCAACCCCATATGGTTTCCCAGGCTGTAAATCTGTTCAGAAGTGGACTGCCACATCTTTCTCCCGTGGAGCTGCTGGTGGTTTCAAAATGCCTACCTTTCCGTTAGCAGTCAATCACTTTAACCACTGTGCCAGCAGGGCTCCTTGATTGTGCATTAGTCATTACAATTTTAAATTAACTGAAAAATGACTTGTAAGAAAGATTATTATGTACTGCTTAATTACATTCAGCATATCCACTTAGGTGCAGGAGAAATATGGTAAGGAGTTTGGTGCAAAGCTCTGTATTATGTAAAACACTCAGGAACTGTGTAATATCAGTGTTTGGCTTCCTTTCTTCTCTTTTTCTTTTATATACTCCCTCTAGTGTTCAAAAATATGGGTACTTATAATTAGCCTATTCAGATACTAAAGAACAGATGTTAATATTAGGACCTTTTAGGCCAGTATTATTTTGTTCTAGTAAGGAGATTATATTTTCCAGTTACTGAACTTTAATCCTATTGCATTAAAAACACACTCTCTCTCCACATGGCTTTGGGGATCTGGTCATGTCTGGCCTTTTCCTATGTATGTTTTCACTTCTGTTCACTTCACAGCCAGGCGGGCTACTGTGCTTCTGTCTCTAAAGATCATGCCATGTTGCATACTTTCTCTCATTTTTTTAAAATTGAAGACTAGGTTAAAGTTTTATAGTTTGCATATGAATAGAAACCTTCCTAAGTGCTAAGTATGTGCAAAGTGAAAAACACAATCAATAATCTTAACTAGATAGAGGAGTATCATTGAACATGGAAATTAAAGCATTTAAATAATTAGCATCATTTAGCTTTAATACATTGAATAATTGTAGCAATACACAGGTTCCAAGCTTCTTTAAGAAATAACAAAAATATCCCTAAGAATAACCAACAAAAGGAGAAATATATATATACTATTGTCATTTAATATAGAATATTAATGACTGCTAACACATGTAGAAGAGGAGATAATCTTAAATTGAAAAGTCAGTTTAATTATTACTGGTTACTGGCTTTTAAAAATCAGAGTCTAGTGTTAGAATTTAATTTTTCTTAGCTGATTTATGCTTTATACTTTTCAAACTAGTTTGATGCTTATTGTTTCAGTTGCTCATCCGTAGTGAAGTAAAAGTCAAATAGATAAAATAAATTACTTTCAGTTGAAATTACTTTCAAAAGTAAATAAATGTTACTTTCAATTGCTTTCAAATAACGAGACATTGTTTTCTAATCTCTGTCCTTTCCCTGGAAGTACTTTGGTGTTACAAAGATTAATGCACTTTAAAATGGAACTCAGAATTCAGCATTCATATTGTCCATTTTTTCAGGGAGGTTTGTATTCGATACTTAAACCTTATTCATAATAGGCTGTGCTGTATGCCCTTGGGGAAATCTAAATTTTTTTCTTTTAAAGAATAATATGGCGTATCATGCATGTTTGCGGTTATTTCACTAATCACAGTATGCACCAAAATGCTTGAAAGTTAAACCTCTGTTTCATGAAGTCAGTGTTCATAAACATAATGTTTGATGAATTCCATACCTCACCCACAGCCTGTTGAGGTTACCTAAGTTCTGATGCACTCTGCATTGAATACTGGATTGTCCAATAACATTTCTAGAATTTCTTCCTGGGAATAGTTATCTAGAAACTACCTAAAGAATTCTTATTCATAATGCTTTTCTATTTGTCACTCCATTATAAAGTCCTATCTTTTATATTGATAATTTAGTATTACTTGTTTGGGTTACCTCTTTTTTTTTAATTAAATTAAATTTTTTTACTGTTGTAGTTTAGATGAAGTTTACATTTCAAGTTAGTCTCCCATACAAAAATTTTTACATACATTGTTATGTGACCCTAATTGCTCTCCCCAAACTGTGACAGCACACTCCTCCTTTCCACCACTGATTCCCAATGTCCATTCAACCAGCTCCTAACCCTCTTTGCCTTCCCATCTCACCTCTGGACAGAAGCTGCCCGTTTAGTCTCTTGTATCTACTTGAGCTAAGAGGCACACTCCTCACGAGTATCCCTTTATGTCCCACAGTCCAGTCCAATCCCTGTCTGAAGAGTTGGCCTCGGAAATTGTTTTAGTTCTGGGCTGATAGGGAATCAAGGGGCCACGCTTTCCGGGGTTCCATTGGTCTCAGTCAGACCAGTAAATCTGGTCTTCTTACTAGAATTTGAGTTCTGCACCCCACCTTTCTCCTGCTCCATCAGGGACTGTCTGTTGTGTTCCCTGTCAGGGCGGTCATTGGTGGTAGCTGGGCACCATCTAGTTCTTCTGGTCTCAGGCTGATGAAGTCTCTGCTTTATGTGACCCTTTCTGTCTCTTGGGCTAATACTTTCCTTGTGTCTTTGGTGGTCTTCATTCTCCTTTACTCCAGGTGGTTGAGACCATTGATGCATCTTAGATGGCCACTTGCAAGCTTTCAAGACCCCAGATGTCACTCACCGAAGTAGGATGCAGGACATTTTCTTAACAAGCTTTGACCTAGATGTCCCCTGAAAGCATGGTCCCCAGATCCCTACCCCTGCTACTCTGTCCCTCAAAGTGTTTGATTGTATTCAGGAAACTTCTTAGCTTTGGTTTCGTCCAGTTGGGCTGACTCCCCCTGTAGTGTGTGCTGTCCTTCCTTTCACCTAAGATAATACATGTCTACTATCTAGTTAGTGAATAACCCTCACCCTCCCTCCCCACTCTCGTAACCGTCAAAGAATGTTGTCTTCTGTGTTCAAACCTTTTCTTGAGTTCTTATAATAGTGGTCTTACACAATATTTGTCCTTCTGTGACTAACTAAATTCACTCAGCATAATGCCCTCCATATTCCTCCATGTTATGTTTCATGGCTTCATCGTTGTTCGTTATCACTGTGTAGTACTCCATTGTGTGGATATACCATAATTTGTTTATCCATTTGTCCGTTGTTGGGCACCTAGGTTGTGTCTATCTTTTTGCTATTGTGAACAGTGCTGCAATGAATATGGGTGTGCATATATCCATTGCTGTGACAGCTCTTATTTCTCTAGAATATATTCCAAGGAGCAGGATAGCTGGATCATATGGTACTTCTATTTCTAGCTTTTTAAG
>NW_004443983.1:475607-477046 GCF_000243295.1 Trichechus manatus latirostris | reverse complement strand
CTCTGTTTCTACTTGTTCCAGTTGTAGGGTTAATGTTTTGACTATGGCCCTTTCTTCTTTTTGGATGTGTGCGTTTATTGCTATAAAGTGACCTCTGAGCACTGCTTTTGCTGTGTCCCAAAGGCTCTGGAAGGATGTGTTTTCCTTCTCGCTTATTCTACGAATTTCTTTATTCCAGCCTTAATTTCTTCTCTAACCCAATAGTTTTTGAGCAAGGTGTTGTTCAGTTTCCATGTGTTTGATTGTTTTTCCTTGCTTTTTCTGTTGTTGATTTCTACTTTTATGGCTTTATGGTCAGAAAAGATGCTTTGTAATGTTTCGATGGTTTGGATTTTGTTAAAGCTTGCTTTATGACCTAGTATGTGGTCTCTTCTGGAGAATGTTCCATGTCCTTTGGAAAGCAAAGTGTACTTGGCTGCTGTTGGGTGGAGTGTTCAGTATATGTCTATGAGATCAAGTTGGTTGATTGTAGTATTTAGATGTTCCGTGTCTTTTTTGAGCTTCTTTCTATATGTTCTGTCCTTCACCAAAAGTGGTGTATTGAAGCCTCCTACTACTATTGTGGAGATGTATATCTCTCTTTTCAGTGCTGTTAGAGTTTTTTTAATGTATTTTGTAGCCCTGTCGTTGGGTGTGTAAATATTTATTATAGTTATGTCCTCCTGGTGTATTGAGCCTTTAATCATTATTTAGTGCCCTTCCTTATCCTTTGCGGTGGATTTTATGTTAAAATCTATTTTTTGAGAGATTAATATTGCCACTCCTGCTCTTTTTTGAGTGTTGTTTGCTGGATATATTTTTTTCCATCCTTTGAGTTTTAGTTTGTTTCTGTCTTTAAGTGTAAGTTGTGTCTCCTGTAGGCAGCATATAGATGGATTGTGTTTTTTTATCCAATCTTCCACTCTCTCTTTATTGGTGCATTTAGTCCATTCACATTCGTGTAATTATTGGTAGGTATGAGTTTAGTGCTGTCATTTTGAAGTCTTTTTTAGTGTGTTGTTGACAGTTTCTTTCTTTCAGTTAATTTTCTGTGCTGACTCGTTTTTCTTTATGTATTTTCTTTTCATCTTTTTCATTGTTGTTGATTTTGTGTTTGCTAAGTCTTTATATTTTTCTAGTTTTTTATTTTGAATTGTAGGATTGTTAGTTTCCTTTGTGGTTACCTTAATATTTACCCCTATTTTTCTATGTTTATACCAGTCTTTTATTTCTTTATATCGACTTGACTTCCTCTCCATATGAAAAATCCATGTCTACATTTTTTAAGTCCCTCTTTTTTATTTTAATGTTGTCATCTTTTACATATTGACATCTGTTTCCCTATTTTCAGTGTTTTAGCTTTGATTTGCTTTGTGACTTCCGTATCTGGGTTGATATCTGGTTGCACTGTCCTGTGTTCTAGTCTTGAGTTGTTATCTGATGTTACTGATTTTCTAATC
>NW_004443983.1:461679-475437 GCF_000243295.1 Trichechus manatus latirostris | reverse complement strand
CTTCTTGCCTGCATGGTTTCTGCTGAGTAGTCTGAGCTTATTCTAATTGACTCTCCTTTGTAGGTGACTTTTCATTTATCCCTAGCCGCTCTTAAAATTCTCTCTTTATCTTTGGTTTTGGCAAGTTTGATTATAGTATGTCTTGGTGACTTTCTTTTGGAATCTGCCTTATGTGGGGTTCGATGAGCATCTTGGATAGATAAATTGTCATCTTTCACAATATCAGGGAAGTTTTCTGCCAACAAATCTTCACCAATTCTCTGTTTATTTTCTGTTATCCCCCCTCCCTGTTCTGGTACTCCAGTTACTCTTAGATTATTCCTCTTGATGGAGTCCCACATAATTCTTAGGGTTTCTTCATTTTTTTTAATCCTTTTATCTGATTTTTCCTCAAATAAGTTGGTGTCAAGTGCTTTATTTTCCATCTCACTAATTCTGACTTCCATCGCCTCAATTCTGCTCCTATGACTTTGTTTTGAGTTGTCTAATTCTGAAATTTTATTGTTAATCTTCTGGATGTCTGATTGCTGTGTCTCAATGGATTCTTGTAGCCTGTTAAATTTGTCATTATGCTCTTCTGTAATCTTTTTAATTTCTTCTATTGCGTGTTCTGCATTTTGCTTAATTTCCTTCCTAATTTCTTGAGGAGTTCTGTATATTAATCTTTTGTATTCTGCCTCCAGTTATTCCAGGAAATTTTCCTCCTCTGGAAAATTTCTAGATTCTTTATTTTGAGAGCTTGCTGAAGCCATCGTGGATTGCCTCTTTATGTGATTTGATATTGACCGTTGTCTCTGAGCTATCAATAAGTTATTATATTTATTTATTTTATGTTTGCTTACTGTGTCCTAGCTTCTTATGTTGTTTTGATATGCCCAAATAGGCTGCTTGTATGAGCTAGTTGGATTATTGGTACCTTTGAAGCTCTAATGTCCTGTCACCAGGTAGTTAGATCTGTTACTAGGTATGTGAACTCAGGAAATCGGCCCACTCCTCCTGTATGATTCAGCACAGGTGCCCAGGTAGATAGCCACCAAGTGTGTGGTGTAGACTCTCACCTACATTCTTAGACAGGCATGGGTGATTGTTGTAGGCACAGGCATCTGGCTGCAGCAAGTGGACACACTCTGAGCAAGGCAGGGGGCTGTTGGCCACCCCCGAGTGTCCAGGAGGAAGGCATGTCCCTGTTCCCTAGAGTGTGTAGGTAGGTGGGTTTCGCAGACAGACTATGAGCACCCACCTCTTATTCTTGGGCCCCTATCACAGGTGGCTAGATGGCGTGGGTGGAGCCACCAGTCCTCAGACCCCTGATGTGGGTCGGTGAAGACCCTGCCTAATGGGCAGAGCAGTGTCAAATGTCATGAACCTGCCACTTCACAGCTGAAACAGTTGAGGTTAGAGTTCTGGTATATACCCTGTTGTACTGCCGTAGTGAGGGACTACACTGTTGAAATGGGCCCACACAAGTCTCTATAGGAGGAAAAGCTCTCAAAGTCCGTGGATCCCTTATGCATGTGCTTAGGCAAAGGAGCTGTGTCTACCCTGGGTTCCTGGCTTAGGGGAGCTGGCAGTTTATTTTTTCCCCTGTTTGTTAATTTGTTCACTCTCTAAGGCTGGGAGAATGGCTCAGGGCGTGTAATGGATTCTACTTCTGGGCTAGGGGATTCGGCAACTGGCAAAGCCTGTCTGGGATGCAGTGCAGAGCAGGGAACTGGGAGGTAAATGGGAGAGAAGTTTTTCCCTAAGGGTGGTATTTTTGACCCGCATGGTAGGCCGTATGCAAGTACTTACCTTTCGCCGATCCAGGGCTGCTTCTCTCTGGTTCTGGGTGGCCGAGTAGAGTCTCTGGTGCTGGGTCTCTCCGGCGTGGAGAACATACCTCCTGAGCACTGCTGCCTGCCTGCCTCACCGCTCACCCATGAGCTGATCAGTCCTGAAGGTCTCAGGCTCTTGTTGGGTCATGTCTGGCAACTCCTCACTGCTTCCAAACCATCTCTCCCTCCCACTGCCACTCAGTCTGGTTCCTCAACTTTGCCTTAGATGTTCAGGGCTCCTTGATTGTCATATATAATTGATTTACTTGTTATTTCGGTTCTTTGTTTTAAAAGGGTCCACCGGAAGCATCTGACTACTCCGCCATCTTGGCCCTGCCTCCAGGGTTACCTCTTATAGTGTAAGATTTAACTCTTAGATTTGAGATATTTCTAACCATATTATTTTCTTGTTGATTCCTGATAATTTGTCTTTTTCTCTCAGGAAGATCGATGAAGAAAAGAGTTTGAATGGAAAAGCACTGATGCCTGAACTGTTTCAGAGAGAAAAAAAAATAGAGCAAGGGTTATTGCTGAATGGAAAATATAGTAGTAATCTTGTTTTAGAGTTTATTAGAGTTAGGAGACAATTGTTATAGTAATAAGACACTATTGTTATGATAGTATTCCTTTGTGGTGGTTGTTGTGTTCCATCAAGTTGATTCTGACTCATAGCAACCCTAAAGGACAGAGCAGAACTGCCTCATATGGTTTCTTGGACTGTAATCTTTATGGGAGCAGGTCTTTTCTCCCACGGAATGGCTGGTGGGTTTGAACTGCCAACCTAGTGGTTAGCACCAAGCACTTAACCATTCCCTGGGTAGTGCAAATGGTTAAGTGCTCAGTTGCTAACCAAAAGGTAGTGGTTCGAATCTACCCAGAGGTACTTAGGAAGAAAGGCCTTGTGATCTACTTCTGAAAAATCAGCTATTGACAATCCTGTGGAGCAGAGTTCTACTCTGACACACATGGAGTCGCCATGAGTTGGAATTGACTCCACAGCAACTGATTTGGTTTTTGGCATTGTTATAATAATTAGTGAAACTGAGGGTAGCTTATTATTTACTAAGTTCATAAAATATGATGATTGTCTTAATTTGTGAGGAAGGCTAAACCAATTGTTTTAGTATATTTTAATAAAAAATTTTCATCTTTAGTTCAATTAGAATATAAAACATTTTTATTTCATTGTATATTAACAGTAAGTACATGAGGACTGATGCAATTCATGTCTTTAAAAGTTCTCCTATAAACCACACTCTAGTAGTACTCATCAACTTGGCATTGACCTGAAGTACTTTTTGACAAAAAGTACATGGCAGGCAGCACTTGGGCTTATATCTGTTACTTAAAAATTATACACAGCTTATTTACCAAAATTAAAAAAAAAAAAATCATTATAGAAATTGTTTCCATTATTAATGTAGGAAAGGTATTTAGTACATATCTGTGTATTATGTAATTCTCTTAGAATTGTTTGGCAGAGCTTTTGTTTTTTGAAACAGAGAAAAAAATGTATTACATTAATATTTTTCCTGTAAATTGTGGAAAGACGTTACTTTTATCACTATAATTAGAAAAATAATGCATTAAGGTGGCTAGAGTATAATTGAAAAATATGATGTTTCTATAAATTAAGAGGTGTTTCCTAATAAAAGCATTGCTTCATGTACAGTTCCATAAAAAAAAAGAATTTACTTGGTGAAAAAGAAAACCTTAATTATAGCATTTCTATGATATTAAGTGAAATTTTTTCAGTTTACCTAGACACTGATGCTGAGCATTTTTCTGTTCTAAATTTTTAAATACTTTAATGATTGTGTTCAAATAGGTTTTGACTACTAAAGAGAATCAAGAAATATCCAAATTTGATTTAGTATCCAATCTGTTCTAACAGACAATGGGAAATGGCTTATTTTTTGTTGGTATTACTGCCATAATTTTAAAATATTTTAAAATGAAATTTGTCTTTAGAGCAAAAATTACAGATATAATTATCTAATTAGAAAAATGGAAAATTGCCATCTTTTTTAAAAAATGACCGTATTACACACTAGGCATTTTTTCCTCTTACAGTCAGTATTGAAGCTCCATGAGAAGAGGCCTTTGCGTGTCTTTTATATTACTTTACTTTCTTAGAACAGTGTCTATTTTGTAGCACCCCTGCAATGTATATTTAAGGAAGACTTATGAAAATAAAATTTTAAATTTGTTTCTTGACAGGTATATTTAGCTAATATAGACTGAATAAGGAATTTTTAACATCTGACCAGCTAATTTTAGTCTTAGATCCCCCTTTGTGTTGCTTCCATGATGTGTTTAACTTTTGATTGGTTAGGATAGGTTAGGTTATGCTGCAGTAAAAAAAAATTAACCCTGACATCTTAGTGGTTTAACTCAACAAAGGTTTATTTGTACAGAATACTATACTCTCCAATGCAAGTTGGCAGGGAGCTCTACTCCAAATAGTCACTCAGGGACCCAGGCTCTTGTGATACTGCTTTATCAAGGCATGGTTTCCAGGGAAAAAAGAGTGCAGATAGAATTCATTCCTACTCTTCTGTGTTTTAGTCTGAAAGTGACACTGATTTCCTTTGAATACAGAAGCTTAGTGTCAACCTAAATACAAGAGGTAAATGAAACCTTATGAACCCATGATGAAGAAAATCAGTTGGGACCTCATGAGCCTGGTATTGTCTTTGCTGCAACTTTATTCTTCCTAGATTTGTGCTTTCCAGAGTAAGGTTTATGGGATGCTTATTCCATTGAATGTTAATAAATTTCAAAAAACACACACACAGACACATACTTGTTTTTCACAGAGGATTTGTCAAATTCAGTAAGTTTAGCATTATTTTCCAAGCTTATTGGGATAGGGATTCTGCTTTTCGGAGACCATGTGTCAGGACTAGTGTGCTGTGGACCAATTTTAGAAACAACTGTTCTTAATCAAATGCATTCAGTAAGTGTTAGAATGTGTCTTAAAAAGAAGAACCTCACTTTTAGAGGAGTCTTTTTGTTGTTGTTTTTAGGTGCTCTTGAGTCAGTTCCGACTCAAAGCAATCTTATGTACAACAGAACGAAACACAGCCCGGTCCTGCACCCTGTTTAAGCCCATTGTAACAGCTACTGTGTCAGTCCATCTTGTTGAGAGTCTTCCTCTCTTTCGCTGACCCTCTATTTTATCAAGCATGATGTCCTTCTCCAGGGACTGATCCTGTCATGGATTGAATTGTGTCCCCCAAAAATATCTGTCAACTTGGCTGGGTCATGATTCCCAGTATTGTATGATCGTGTAATCTGATGTGATTTCCTTATGTGTTGTAAACTCTATCACTATGATGAGATTACATGTGATCTCCTTATGTGTTGTAAATTCTATCACTGTGATGAGGTTATACTGATGAGGCTGACAAGATTAGGTAGTGTCTTAATGCAGTCTCTTTTGAGACACATGGGAACCTCATACCACCAAGAGAGCAGTGCCAGGAGCAGAGTGCGTCCTTTGGATCTGAGGTTCCTGTGCAGAGAAGCTCCCAGACAAAGGAAAGACTGATGCATCATGAAGACATTTCTTCCAGAGCTGACAGAGAGAGAAAGCCTTCTCCTGGAGCTGATGCCCTGAATTTGGACTTGTAGCCTACTGGACTATGAGCGAATAAATTTCTCTTGTTCAAAGCCATCCACTTGTGGTATTTCTGTTGGATTAGCACTAGATGACTAAGACAGATCCCTTTTGATTACATGTCCAAAGTTATCATTAAGTCTCGCCATCCTCGCTTCCCAGGATCACTCTGGCTTTATTTCTTCCAAAAGTCTTTTTAGCCTACACTAAATTTATGGATACATCACTTTTCATTGTGTCTGTCAATGAAAACAGAAATAGAATAATGATGTGCCATTTAATTTATCATGAGATGGTTTCTGACCACCTCAGATGCCAGAGTATAGTCATGAAACTGAAATTAAGTGGGGGGGGGGGGGAATGGTGCCTACAATTGATTTAAGTGACTCAGCTAATTTACTCAAAGATCATGCACTAAAACCAATTTGCTGTATATCAGGCAGTTCCTACTTAGTCTCAGTTGGCACAGAATCTTAGCAATATTAGTTTTCAGTACATTAAAAAAAAAAAAACCCATTGCCTTCGAGTCAGTTCCGACTCAGAGCGACCCTATACATAGGAGGTTATAAATCCTGAATTAGATAGGGTTAGAAGTCTCCCCCAACTCTAATAATTGTACATTGAAACTAGTGTGAACCAATAGCATACAGCCCAACAATAAGCAAAATTCCAGCATGGATGTTAAAAAACAACCAGATGCATAACAACGACAATAACAACGACTGACCATATTTTTAGCAGGCGCCATTTTAAAAGGTGCAAATATCTCTCTACCTCAATTATCCAAGTCATCCAAACACAGTTGAATTACTATTACCATACTCTGTTTTTAAACGACGCAAATGCATAAAAAAATTAATGAATTTCAATTGAAGTGTTGAAAGTAAAAATAAGCCTTATTTCTTAATACTGTAAGCTTTAGAAATACGGACTTTTCAGAAAATATCCTCTTCACCATCAGTGTTGAATCAGAAGTCAATGGTATAATGCTGTCTTGAATTTGTAGAATAAAATGTACCACATAGATTTTTTTATTTCTCATTTTCTCTCTTAATAAAACTGTAAAATAAGTAATTGGTGATTAGTCTTATAAATAGTTGTGTTGAATTGCATATATTTGGTATAATTATATAATTTTAATTGCATGTTATATAATTTAAATATAATTATCTAATTTTATCTTTTATAAATGATACTTTTATTGGTAGAAATATGTATACTTGTAGTGGAGAAGGGATATTTAAAATTTTTCTTCCCTGATCTTAAGGAAAGAATCTTTATGCTGATTTAAGTAATATAGCTGACTGTCTGATTTGAGTATAATCATTTCTTATATATGATTTTTTGCTAACATTTTAAATGAGTAATTATGTACTTCTGCTAGTTTACAGTTGCAATAAATCTTAACTTACTAAACAGTTATGCTTTATAATTCTTAGCCCATTTAGAAGAGTTCATTTAAAAGTATTTCCCAATATCCTGTATAATAATTGTTCTTTTATAACAATTTACAACACATTTTTTAAAATTGTTTTTCATAATTCCAGAAAAAGTATGAAGATAAATACTGATTATCCTCAGTTTGAGACATTTTATTAGTGAACATATCTAGAAGGACTATACATATAATCAAGCCTACTTTTCAGTATATGTTTGTTGGATTTAGGATGATGGCAAATGCAAACATTAAGCAGACATTGACATCATTATCGACGTTCTTATAATATCAGCTTATTTGTACCTGCTGAAGTTCTCTTAAATGGCAGAAAAGATGTATGGTGCAAAGTATAGGCTGAGTTTTCCTGAGTTACTAGTGAGCATTTTGCACATGCTGGTATATATTATGCCTAGATTTAGCTTTTAGCATTTTCTTATCACATTAAGCATAGCATAAGAAGTCACTTGAAAAGACTGGAAAATGACTAAGCACATTCATTAATTTTCTTAGAAATCTGTTAGACTAATACTGAAGACACATTAGAAATACTGTAATTTAATTTAAACATTCTCTTCTTGTATCTTCTGCATTTATTAACATAGATGTAAAACCTAAGGGGAAATAGACTCTATTTTTATTGCTATTCATTTCGTTTTTTTAGCTGTCTGTCAGTTGAAGGGAATAATGTTACTTCCTAGGATTAGGAACATTTGATGAGTCAGTGAGTTTGGAATGACACAATGACCAGGGAAGTAGTATTACAAAAAATAGAAATGGAATTAATAAGTCATAGTATTCAATCTCTTTGCTTACTTTTATTTTTAATTCACGTGTGGAAAACAAATTAAGTTTTCAATTATTATTATTATTGTTTTTTTTTTAATTTTTAGTTAAAACAGCCTTTAACAATTGTGTTAGGTTTCTTTGTACTTAAGTTGTTGTACTTTAGTCTTTTGTCTTGTTTTTCCAGTCTTCAGAAAGTTGGTATCATTTACTTTTCTTTAACTAAAATTTTTGTTTTTAGGTAATTGTAGATTCACATGCAGTTGTAAGAAATAGTACAGAGAGATCCTGTGTACCTTTATCCAGTTTTCCTCAATGGTAGTATCTTAAAAACTGTAGTAAAATGTCACAAACAGGGTTTTGATGTTGATAGAAGAAAGATACAGAACATTTCCATCAAAACAAAGATCTTTCATGATATCATTTTATAGCCACACCCACTTCCCTACTGCCCCCATCATCTCCTTAACCCCTGGCAGCCACCAATCTGTTCTCCATTTCTATGATTTGTCATTTTAAGAATGTTATATAAGTGGAATTATACAGTATATAACCCTTTGGGATTGTCTTTTTTCACTCAGCATGATTCTTTGGAGATTTATCCATATTGTGTGTGTCAATAGTTTGTCTTTTTATTGCTGACTAGTATTCTGTGGTATGGAGGTAGCATATTTTGTTTTTGTTGAAGGACATGTAGTTCTTTTCCAGTTTTTTGCTATTATGAATAAAGCTGCTATAAATATTCATGTACAGGTTTTTGTGTGAACATAATTTTTATTTCTCTGGGATATATACTTAAGAGTGTAATTCCTGGGCTGTATGGTAGTTGCACGTTTTGTTTTATTATAAGAAACTGTCAAACTGTTTTCCAGAGTGACCATACCATTTTACATTCCCAGTTGTAATATATGAGTGATCCAGTTTCTCTGCATCCTTGCCAGCATTTGTTGTTGTCACTACTTTTATTTTAGTCATTCTGATAGCTAGGTAATGATATCTTATTGTGATTTTAATTTGTATTTCCCTAATAACTAATGAGGAAACCCTGATGGTGTAGTGGCTAAGTGCTACGGCTGGTAATCAAAAAGTCAGCAGTTCGTAATCCACCAGGTGCTCCTTGGAAACTCCATGGGGCAGTTCTACTCTGTCCTATAGGGTTGCTATGAGTCAGAGTTGACTTGATGGCAATGGGTTTGTTTTTTTTTTTTGGTAATAACTAAGGATGTTAAACATCTTTTCATATGCTTATATTCCATCTGTATATCATCTTTGATGAAATGTCTATTCATATCTTTTATCCACTTTCAAGTTTCATTGTTTGATATATATTTTTATTTATTTATTTATTTTTTTCTGTTGAATTTTCAGAGTTCCTTATAGATTCTAAGTTCTAGACCTTTGTCAGATCTATGGCTTGCAAATATATTCTCCCAGTCTGAAGCCTTTCTTTTCATGTTTTTAACTGGGTCTTTCATAGAGCAAAGGATTTCATATTTGTCATATTCAATGAAGTATCACTTATCAGATTTTCATTTTATGAATCATGCTATGGATGTCAAGTGTAAGAACTCTTTGCTTAGCTGTAAATCCCAAAGATTGACTCCTATTTTTATTCTAAAATTTTATATTTTTAATTTTATGTTTAAGTCTGTGATCCATTTTGGTTAATTTATGTACAGGTTGTGAGACTGGTTGCGGTTCATTCTTTTGCTTGTGAATACCCACTTGCTCCAGAACCATTTGTTGGAAATGCTGTCTTTCCTCCATTGAATTGCTTTTGTGTGTTTATCAAAAATCAGCTGGGCACATATTTGTGGGTCTAATTCTTGGTTATCTGCTCTATTCCATTCATCTATGTGTCTATCCCTCTACCAATACCACACGGCTCTGATTACTGCAGCTATATATTAGCCATTGAAATTGGATAGACAGATTGCTTCTTTTTCAAAATTGTTTCTATGTATATTTTAGAATAATCTTGTCTACATCTATAAAATATGTTTTGGGATTTTGATAAGAATTGCATTAAACCTGTATATAAGTTTGGAGGCAATTGTAATATTTTCAAGGTTGAGTTTTCCAGTAGATGAACATGGTATACCTCTCCATTTATTTAGATCTTATTTGATTTCTTTTCATCAACATACAAGTTGTCAGCATATAAATTCTATATGTGTTTTGTTAGATTTATACCTATTTGTGTTTATGTGTGTCTGTGTGTGTGCACATGCACATGTGCAATTGTAAATAGTATCATAATTCAGATTTTAGTGTTCATCTTCTGCTCATTGCTACTATATAGAGATAACCAAACCCAAACCCGTTGCTGTTGAGTCAATTTTGACTCACAGCAACCCTATAGGACAGAGTAGAACCGGCCAATAGGGTTTCCAAGGCTGTAATCTTTACAGAAGCAGACTGCTACATCTTTCTCCCATGGAGTGGCTAGTGGGTTCAAACTGCTGACCTTTTGGTTAGCAGCTGAGCACTTAACCATGGTGCCACCAAGGCTTCTCAGTATATAGATAGATAATTTTTTTCTTTGTATACAGTATTTTATTGTGTTTTTGGTGAAACTTTACCTAGCAAATTAGATTCTTATTTTACAACGTCTATGCAAATTGTTCAGTGACATTAGTTACGTTTTTTTACCATGTGTCAACATTCTCATTAATTGCTTTCTGGTTGTTCCACTTCCAATATGCTGCCCCCCTTATCTTCTCATCTTTGCTTTAGAGTAATTGTTGGCCTTTTGAATGTTTTTTTATGGAGCCTCACACTCATGGGTAATATCCTTTATATGGTGTGCCAGTCTGTTATCTTGCTAAAAGTTGAGCTCAGGGGATAGTTTTGGTTCAGTATTTAAAGAGTAGCTCAGGACAGTAGTAGTCTCAGGGAGTCCTCCAGTCTCAACTGGTTCAGTAAGACTGACTTTTTAAGAATTTGAGTCTTCTGTTCTATCCAGGTCTATATATTGTGGCCCTGATCAGAACAGTTGGTAGTGGTAGCCGGATTCCATCTAGTTCTTCTGATCTCAGGGTAGTTGAGAATGTGGCTTGTGTAGGCTGTTAGCCATGTGGACTAGTTTCTTTTCTGAGACTTTGGTTTCCTTCTTTCTCTTTTCCTGCTAATGAGTAGACACCAACAGTTGTATCTTAGATAGCTGCTTGCAAGCTTTTAGGACCCCAGAGACTACTCACCTCACTAGGATGCAGAACGTGAACTTTGTGGTGGCAGTTGACTGAGTTGTCCCGTGAAACTAAGGACCTAAGCCTTCAAACTCAGAAAACCATTCTTGCAAGGTGTTTGGTTATGTCTGAGAAGTATCTGTAACTGTGTCATCTATGAAGATGTATGCATGCACACACATCTCTTTACATACACATTCCTGTAGTTACTTCTATCTGTGCACACAGATGCACTCACCTGTACCTGCCTGTACACATATATGTATATACACCTACATAATGTGATCATACACTAGTTTTGGGGTTATTGTCGGTGTTGTTGCAAAATTATATGTGTCGTATTCTTTAGCTCAAACATCTTTGTCTTGATATATTTGATTTTTATGTTACCATTTTGTATGCTGTGACCTTGCTGAACTAATTTATTATTTCTAGGAGTTTTTTTTTTTTTTTAAAGATTGTTTGGGATTTTCTACATCAACAATTGTCATCAGCAAATAGACAGTTTTATTTCTTTGTTTTCTATCTGTATGCCTTCATTTCCTTTTCTTGCCTTATTTCACTGGCTAGAACTTGCAACGTTATGTTGAATAAGAGTGATGAGAGCAGATATCCTTGCCTTGTTCCTGATCTTAGAGGGGAATGTATTAAGTCTTTCACCATTAAAAATAATGTTAGGAGTCTTCTGGGCAACGTGGTGCTATAGACAGAAGCACCATGATGTCCCTCCACAGCAAAGATCTGAAAAACTAAGTCAAACAGAGTCACATGTCAGTCCTGAAACCCTAAGCATCAAATGAAGAGATGAACTCAGCCAAGCACCAAATGGAGTAAGAGACTGACCAAGAACAGAGAACTAGGAGAGATACATGCAGAGGTCCCCTATCAGCTACCACAGCACGGATCTGCCAACTTGGACTCCTGTTGGAGATCATCGAACAGGGGCTATGAGAAAGCAGCTTCACGGAGGTGCCAGGAGGAGACAGAACAACTGATAACCAGCGATATATGCTTTCCCACCCCCCACCCTTCCTCATCCCCACTCAGCATCTTCTGCTTCCTGCAGCCACAGTTTCTTGGCTGGGAAGCACCAGTTTTACTCCAGTGTCACTTGAATTCCACCCACCTGCACTGGCTAGCTCCCTGAGTGCCATTTGTTGGCTGCTAGTGTTGCTTTTTTCCACTTCCTTAGATTTCTTCCTTACCTCTCACCATCTCCCCCTCCTTTCTCTCAAATACCTGGCTCTGTGTGCCATATTTGCTTCTTCCTGAAAGACTGCAAAACACTGTTTGACTGTGAAACTGCTTCGTGGCCCGTGCAGCCATGCTAGTGGGAACCCGGGGCTTTTGTTGGTTTGTTTGTTCTGTTTTGATTTGTTTGTTTTCTTTTTCTTTTCTTGGCTTGGGAGCCCCTTCTAGCCAGGCAGTGCCATGCGGATTGGAAGCTACTCCCTTACTCTGAGAAGATGCACAGTGACATCCCTGGGGGCATTTCTATTTTTGTGTGCGTGTGTCTTTGTTTTGTTTTCTTGTATTTTTCCCTTTTTGTCTTTCTTCATTTCCAGTTGCTTGTCTCTCTATACTTACCTTCTCTTCCTGTCTCCTGAATACCTGGTGCTGTGTGACACCTCTATGCCTTCTAGCCAGGCTGTACTTCACAGCCTGGGAGCAACTTCCCCAGTCCTAGCAGCCACACATGTGGGATCCCTATGGGCTTTTCTTTCATTCTTTTTTCCTCCAATTTTTATTTATTCATTTTTTTCTTCTACCTTTTTTCTTTTTTTTTTTGATTTTTGCTTTTCTCCATTTCTCAGTCTCTCATGTCTCCATTCCAATAGCAAACTCCCTTAGCACTGTTTTTTGTTTGTGTGTATGTTTTTTGTCCCTGTTAACTCTCTCCTCTTTCCCATACATATCTTAGATCCCCACATCACAAACTCCCCCTTCCTTCCTGCCTACCTACACAGTACACTGAACATCACACTTCCAAGCAGTACAGGCACGGCCTATCGGAACCTGCCCTGCACTGACTCCCAGTCTGCCCTGTTGCCCTAGTACATGCCACAAACAACCCATCCCAACAACTCTCCTTCAGCTGGACCTGCCCTGCTGTATGATATCTGAGTGACTGACCCCGCCCATTGGAGAAGGAGGTGAAAAGTATTGTGCCCACAGACAAGCAAACAACAAAGAATGAACAGCCTGCCTGCTCAGACATAGACAAATGAAACAAAAAGCAAGATGAAATAAACAAATCTACAGTCAATAAACGAGGAAAATAACTACTGAATGCCCTGAAGACAGCATACAATATCAAGACATATACAAAAACAGGACAAGATGGTTCCAATAGGCATCCAAAATAAGACACCAGATGACTTTCCAGTAGAAGAAAAGGCACTAGAACTACCTAAAAGGGAATTCAGATCTCTAATAATCAGAATTATCCAAGAGTTGAAGCAAAAAGCAGACAAAAATGAGATAAAAATAGACAACTTAATGGAAAAGGTAGACAAGTTCATGGAAAAGGCAGACAAATTCATGGGAAATACAGAGAGAAAGATGGAAATAATATAGGAACAAAATACTAAAATAAATTCACAACTAGAAATCGTGCAAAAACAACAATTAGAAATCCAAAACATAAAGAACAAGATTTCAGAAATGGACAGTATCATAGAAGGGCTGAGGAGTAAGTTTGAAATGATGGAAGACAGGATCAGCAAAATTGAAGACGAACACTTGGCTACAACTCTTAGGAAAGATCAGAAAAAAGAATGAAGAAATCCTGAGAATGATGTGGGATACAATCAAAAGCAAAAATTTTCGAGAGATCAGAGTTCCAGGACAGGGGGAGAAAACAGAAAACAGAGAGGATCATTGAAGAACTGCTGACAGAAAACTTCCCCAATA
>NW_004443983.1:459572-461026 GCF_000243295.1 Trichechus manatus latirostris | reverse complement strand
AATTCAGCATCATATCAAAAAAATAATACACCACGACCAAGTAGGATTCATACCAGGTATGCAAGGATGGTTCAACATTAGAAAATCAATCAGCATAATCCACGACATGAATAAAAGGAAAGAAATGAATCACCTGATCATCTCAGTTGACGCTGAAAAGGCATTCGACAAAGTCCAACACCCATTCCTGATAAAATCTCTCAATAAAATAGGTACAGAAGGGAAATTTCTCAACATTAATAAAGGGCATCTGTGCAAAACCATCATCATCATTCTTAATGGAGAGAAACTGAAAACGTTCCCCTTGAGAACAACAACAAGACAAGGATGCCCTTTATCACCACTCCTATTTACCATTGTGCTGGAAGTTCTAGCTAGAGCAGTAAGGCAAGAAAAAGAAATAAAGGGCATCCAAATTGGTAATGAAGAAGTTAAACTGTCCCTGTTTGTGGATGCTATGATACTATACATAGAAAACCATAAAGACTCCACGAGCAAACTACTGGAACTAATAGAAGGATTCAGCAGAGTAGCAGGATACAAGATAAACATACAAAAATCTGTTGGCTTCCTATATACCAATAAAGAGAATGATGAAAAGGAAGTCAGGAAAAGAATACTGTTTATAATAGCCCCTAAAAAAATAAAATATTTAGGAATAAATCTAACCAGGATGTAAAAGACCTGTACAAAGAAAACTACAAAACACTACTGCAAGAAACCCAGAGGGATCTACATAAATGGAAAAACATACCATGCTCATTGATAAGTAGACTCAACATTGTGAAATGACAATTCTACCCAAAGCAATTTACAAATACAATGAAATCCTTATCCAAATACCAACATCATTCTTTAAAGAGACGGAAAAACTAATCATTAACTTTATATGGAAAGGGAAGTAGCCCTGGTTAAGTAAAGCTCTATTGAAGAAGAAGAATAAACTAGGAGGACTCGCACTACCTGACCTCAGAACCTACTATACAGCTCAGGTAGTCAAAACAGCCTGGTACTGGTACAACAACAGATACATTGACCAGTGGAACAGAATTGAGAACCGAGATGTAAATCCATCCAGCTATGATCACCTGATCTTTGACAAGGGCCCCAAATCCATCAAATGGGGGAAAAGACAGTCATTTTAACGAATGGTGCTGGCAAAATTGGATGTCCATCTGCAAAAAATGAAACCAGACCCACACCTCACACCATATACAAAAACTAATTCAAAATGGATCAAAGACCTAAATATAAAGCCAAAAAATATAAAGTTATAGAGGGAAAAATAGGATCAACGCTAGAGGCCCTAATTGACAGCATTAACAGGATACACACCATAACCAACAACACACAAACCCCAGAAGATAAGCTAGATTACTGGGATCTTCTAAAAATTAAACACTTATGCTCATCCAAAGACTTCACGAAAAGAGTAAAAAGAGAACCTACAGACT
>NW_004443983.1:456707-459472 GCF_000243295.1 Trichechus manatus latirostris | reverse complement strand
AACACTTGGATACAACTCTGTTCAAGGAAAACTCAGAAAAAAGAACAAAGAAAACTGAAGAGACACTGAGAATTATCTGGGATACAATCAAAAGCAAAAATTTTCAAGTGATTGGAATTCCAGAACAGGGGGAGAAAACAGAAAACAGAGAGGATCATTGAAGAACTGCTGACAGAAAACTTCCCCAATATCATGAAAGACGAAAAGCTGACCATTCAAGAAGCTCAAGGAACCCCATATAGGATAGACCCCAAAAGAAAATCAGCAAGGCATATCATAATCACACTCACTAAAACCAAAGATAAAGAATCCTGAGAGCAGCTCGAGAAAAACAAAAAGTCACATACAGAGGAGAAACAATAAGACTCAGCTCGGGTTATTTGACAGAAGCCGTGCAGGCAAGAAGTAAATGGGATGACATATATAAAATCTTGAAAGAAAAAAAATTGACAGCCAAGAAAAATATATACTGCAAAACCCTTGTTCAAATATGGTGGTGAAATTAGGTCATTTGCAGATAAACAGACGTTAAGGAACTATGTAAAAACCAAACCACAAGAATCATTAAAGGGAATCCTTTGATCTGAGAACAAACAGCATCAGACCACAGGCTGAATCTAGGACACAGGATTATACTAGCCAGATACCAACCTAGGAAATGAACTCTTAAGGACTGTCCAAAACCAAAAGAATTACAACAGAGAACCAGAGAGGTTAATCTGTAATTGACAACAGCATCAGAACAATAAAAGAGGGAATAAACAGTATAGGTATAGAACCTTCTAATGGAGAAGAAGGCAAGGCGATACAACATAATAATAGACTGGTTGAAACCTAGGAAAATAAGGGTAAATTTCAAGGTAACCAGAAAGAAAGTTAACAAACCTACTTATCAAAATAAAGAGGAAAAACATAAAGTCTTAGTAAAAACAAGACCTACAAAAACAAAAGAAATGAAGAGAAGATCCACAAAAAAAATGAATTCAGCACAGGAGACTAAGAGGAGCAAAGAAAACGTCAGCACCACAAAAAAAAAAAAAAAAAAAAGCACTAGAAAATGACAGCAATCCACAAACACCTATCAATAATTATACTGAATGTAAATGACCTAAATGTACCCATAAAGAGACGGAGTGTGACAGAATGGACAAAAAAACAGGATCCATCAATATGCTGTCTACCAGAGACACATCTTAGAAAAAACGACATGAGTTTATTAAAAATCAAAGGTTGGAAAAAAATATCAAGCAAACAGCTACCAAAAAAGAGCAGGAGTGGCAATACTAATCTCAGATAAAAGACACTTTGAAACAAAATCCACCATAAAAGACAAAGAAGGACACTATATAATGATTAAGGGGACGATCCATCACAAAGACATAACCATAACATCTACCCATCTAATGAGAGGGCTCCAAAATACATCAAACAAACTCTTAACAGCACTGAAAAGAGAACTTGACAGTTCCACAATAATAGTAGGAGACTTCAACACACCACTCTTGGTAAAGGACAAAACATCTAGAAAGAAACTCAACAAAGGTATAGAAGAACTAAAGGGCACAATCAGCCAACTTGACCTCGTATTCATATATAGAACACTCCACCCAACAACTGCAGAGTACACATTCTTTTCCATGCACATGGACTGTAATCCAGAATAGACCACATCTTAGGCCACAGAGCAATCCTCAACAAGATCCAAAACGCTGAAATAATACAGAGTATCTTCTCTGACCACAGTGCCATCAAGGTAGAAATTAACAACAGGAAAAGCAAGGGAAAGAAATCAATTACGTGGAAACTGAGTAACACCCTGCTTACACATCACTGGGTAATATAAGAAATCAGAGATGGAATCAAAAAATTCCTAGAATCAAATGAGAATGAAAACACATCATACCAAAACCTTTAAGACACAGCAAATGCAGTGCTCAGAGGACAATTTTTACCAATAGATGCACACATCAAAAAATAAGAAAGGGACAAAATCAAAATGTTAACTACAGAACTCGAACAAATAGGAAGAGAACACCAAAAAAAGCCCACAGCCCCTAGAAGAAAGAAAATAATAAACATCAGAGCAGAAATAAATGAAATAGAGAATAGAAAAACAATAGAATCAACAAAACCAAAAGTTGGTTCTTTGAAAGGATAAACAAAATCAACAAGCCACTGGCCAGCCAGACAAAAGAAAAAGAGGAGAGGACACAAATAACCCAAATAAGAGATAAGATGGGGGACATTACAACAGACCCAACTGAAATGAAAAGGATTATAACAAAGTTTATTATGAAAAACTATACTCCAACAAATTGGAAAACCTAGAGGAAATGGATAAGTTTCTAGAAACACACTACCTACCCAAACTACCACAAACTGATGTGAAAATCTGAACAGACCCATAACAAGAGAAGAGATTGAAAAGTTAATTTAAAAAAAACTCCCCAAAACAAAAGTCCTGGCCCAGATGGCTTCACTGGAGAATCCTACCAGTCAGAGAAGAGCTTATACCAGTGCCACTCAAACTATTTCAGAACATAGAAAAGGAAGGGATTCTTCCAAATTCATTTTATGAAGCCAGCATAACCCTGATACAAAACCAGACAAAGACACCAGAAAAAAAGAAAATTACAGACCAGTATCTCTCATGAAGATAGATGGAATAACTTCTCAACAAAATTCTAGCCAATAGAATTCAGCATCATATCAAAAAAATAATACACCACGACCAAGTAGGATTCATACCAGGTATGCAAGGATGG
>NW_004443983.1:421671-456607 GCF_000243295.1 Trichechus manatus latirostris | reverse complement strand
AAATGCTATGGTGCTTGCTTAGAAAGCTAGAAATAGAAATACCATACGATCCAGCAATCCCACTCCTAGGAATATATCCTAGAGAAATAAAAGCCATCACACGAATAGACATATGCACACCTATATTCATTGCAGCACTGTTCACAATAGCAAAAAAATGGAAACAACCTAGATGCCCATCAACAGATGAATGGAGAAACAAACTATGGTACATACACACAATGGAGTATTATGCAATGATAAAGAACAATGATGAATCTGAGATCAGTTTTCTCTCATAATGTCGATCAAACTGGGGGACATTTTGCTGAGTGAAATAAGTCAATCACAAAAGGACAAATATTGTCTGAGACCTCTACTGTAAAAACTCATGTAAAAGTTTACACACAAAAGGAAACAATCTTTGTTGGTTACAAGGGATGGGAGGGGTTGTGGGGGAAAACTAAATAGAATATAGATCAGTGGTAACTTTGATAAACCATAAGACAGTACACAGTACTGGGGAAGCCAGCACAACTTGTACAAGGAACAGTCATGGAAGCTCCATAGACACATCCAAACTCCCTGAGCGACCGAATTGCTGGGAAGAGGGCTGTGGGGACCATGGTCTCAGGGAACATCTAGCTCATTTGTCGTACACAGTTTATAAAGACAGTGTTCTACGTTCTACCTTGGCGAGTAACGTCTGGGGTCTTAAAAGCCTGTGAGCAGCCATCTAAGATACTCCACTGTTCTCACCCATTCAGGAGCAAGGGAGAAGGAAGAGAACAGGAGACAAGGAAAAGTTTAGTCCAAAGGACTAATGGACCACAGCTACCACGGCCTCCACCAGACTGAGTCCAGTACAGCAAGATGGTGCCCGGCTACTACCACTGACTGCTCTGACGGGGATCACAACAGAGGGTCCTGGACAGAGCTGGAGAAAGACGTAGAACAAAATTCTAACTCACAAAAAAGGACCAGATTTACTGGCCTGACGGACTGGAGAAACCCCGAGAGTGTGGCCCCCAGATACCCTTTTAGCTCAGTGGTGAAGTCACTTCCGAAGTTCACTGTTCAACAGGGGATTGGACAACCCCATAAAACAAAACAGGATTAATGAGGCATAGCAGTCCAGGGACAAGGGCTAGAAGGCTGGAGGGGACAGGAAAGCTGGCAATAAGGAACCCAATGTTGAGAAGGGACAGTGTTGACATATCGTGGGGTTGTTAACCATTGTCATAAAACAATGTGTATACTGTTTAATGAGAAACTATTTGATCTGTAAACCTTCATCTAAGATACAAAAAAAAGAAAAAGGAATTATTTATGTGAGATCAAATTGGCAACAGCAACTCAAAAGTTTTGATGGGAAGCCTGGGGGTAGTGAGTTGAGGATAACGGTGATAGAATAATGTGAAAAAGGATAGTGAGAATAGCAGCACTACTGGAAGAATGTAATTGATGTCACTGAATTGTACGTGTAGAAACTTTTGAAATGGTGTGACTTTGGCTATGTATATTTTCACCAAAAATAAAAAAAAGTCCTCCAAGGTCGAGAAGGGAGAGTTTTGACATGTCATGGGGTTGTTAACCAATGTCATACAGCAATGTGTGTACTATTTAATGAGATACTATTCTGTAAACCTTCATCTAAAGTACAATAAAAAAATAAAAATAACGTTAGTTGAAGGTTTTGTGCAGATTCTCTTTATCAAATTAGGTAAATTCCCCTCTAGTCTTGTTTTTCTACATCAACTTGTAAAATCATGTGATTTTTTCTTCTTTAGCCTGTTAATATTGTGGATTGAACCAGCCTTAAGTTCCTGAAGTAAAACCCAATTGATCATTTAGCATTTAGCAGAATTCTACTATCTTTGACTGATTCTGGTACTAGGGTTATACTAACTTCTTAAAATGAATTGGGAACTGTTCCCTCCTCTTCTATTTTCTGGAAAAAAAATATATACAATTGATGTTAATTCTTCTTTAAATGATTGGTATGATTTGCCAGTGAAACCATCTGAATATGGAGATCTCTTTTTGGAGGGTTTTTAAATTATGAATTGAGTTTCCTTAATAGTTATAGGGCTATTTGAATAGCTAGTTTTCATACTGGGTAAGTTCTGATTGTTTTTTTCAAGGGATTGGTTAATTTCATCTAAGTTGTCAAATTTATGTGTGTAGATTTTCATAGAGTTGCTTCTCATTATTCTTTTTATGTCTTCAGGGTCAGTAATGGTATCTCCTGTTTAATTTCTGATATTGGTCATTTGTGACTTCTATATTTTTTTCTTTGTTAGTCTTGCTCGAAGTTTGTCTATTTTATTGATCCTTTCAAATAACTCATTTTTTATTTCCTTGATTTTCTTTATTGTTTTCCTGTTTTAAATTTCATTGGTTTCTTCTCTTTATTATTTTCTTCATTCTACTTGCTTTAGTTTTTTTTTTTTTTTTTTTTTAGCATTCTTGAGGTGGGAACTTACTGATTTGGGACTCTTTTCTAATGTAAGCGTGTAGTGTTCTAATCTTTCATCTCAGCATTGATTTGTCTGTGACCCACATATATTGATATGTTGTATTTTCATTTTCATTCAGTTCACTGTAAATGTATGTACATATATATATAATTGTGGGACACAGGTATAGTTGTGGGACACAGATAATTTACCTCAAGATATCCTCTTTGACCTATTATGTTTAGAAGTGTATTATTTAGTTTACAAGTGTTTGGAGACTTTCCTGTTCTTTCGGTTATTGATTTCTAGCTTGATTCCATTGAAGTCAGAGAAGACACTCTGTATCACTTCAGTTCTGTTAAATTTGTATGGGTTTATTTTATGGCACAGGACGTGGTCTATCTTTGTATATGTTCCACGGGCACTTGAAGTTAATGTGCATTTTGCTCTTGTTGGGTGAAAAAAAAAAAAAAAAATCTGAAAACAAACCAGTTGCCATTGAGTCAATTCCAACTCATGGCAACCCCATGTGTTGCAAAGTAACACTACACTCGATAGGTTTTCTACAGCATGACCTTTTGGAAGCAGATCACCAGACCTTTCTTCTGAGGCACGTCTGGATAGGTTTGAACCACCACCCTCTCAGTTAGTAGTCTAGTGCTTAATTGTTTGTTCCATCCTCAGATTTCATTGTTCCATAAATGTCTATTAGATCCTATTCGTTGATGATATTGTTTAGTTCTTTTGTGTACTTGTTGATTTTCTAATTGTTCTGTCTGGTTGAGAGAGGGTTGAGAGGGGGGTGTTAAAGTCTCCAAATATAATTTGTTTTTATCTATTTCTCCTTTCAGGTCTATCAGCTTTTGCCTCATCTATTTTGAAGCTCTGTTGTTTGGTGTATATGCATTTTGAACTGCCATGCCTTCTCGGTCAACTGGTCTTTTTATTATTACATAATGTTCCTCTCTGGCTAATGTAATTTTTTTTTTTTTCTCTTTAGTGTACTTTATCAATATTAATGCAGCCACTCCTGCCTTTTTGGATTAATGTTTGCATGATATATGTTTCTCCATTCTATTCATCTATGTATATGATTATATATGAAGTGAGTTTCTTGTAGATAGTATATAGTTGGATCATCCACAGTACTAATCTCTTGTTTAATTGGTGTATTTAGACCACTTATATTTAATATAATTATTGATATGTTCAGGCTTAAGTATGCCATTTAGTTTTTGTTTGTTTTGTTTGTTCTCTTTGCTTTTGATTTGTTTCCTTTTTCCTGCCTTCCCATGGGTTACTTGAATGTTTTTTAGAATTTTATTTTGATTTATCTGTAGTATTTTTGAATTTATCTCTTTGTAGGTATTTTTAATGGTTACTCTAGGTATTACATTATATATGCATAAATTATCACTGTCTACTGATGTCATTATGTTATCATTTTGAGTGAAGTATAGAAACCTTACCTTCTTTATGGCTCTTTACTCTCCCCTGTTTATATTTGTTTTAAACATTTTCTCTACATACATTTGGAACCACATCAGATTATGTCATAATTTTTGCTTTCAGCATCAAACAATTAAGTAAACTGAAGAGAAGAAGGAATAACTATTCTATTTTTGTTTACCATATTCTTTCTTCCTTCCAGATGGTCCATGTTTCCTTCTTTTTTTTTTTTAATCATTTCTAGTCTTTTAGAGAACTTCTTTTAGCTATTTTATGGTTAGTCTGCTGGTGACAAATTTTCTTAGCTTTCCTTCATCTAAGAATGTCTTGGTTTTTTCCTTTATTCTGAAGGATATTTTGGCTGGATGTAGATTTCTGGGTTAAAATTCTTTTCTTTCAGCACTTAAAAAATGTTGTGCCACTTCCTTCTGACTTCCATGGTTCCTGATGAGAAATTTACTGTCATTCAAATTGTATTTCCCTTATAGGTAAGGTGTTATTTCTCTCTTGTTTTCAAGATTTTTTTCTTCGTAGTTAGTTTTCAGAAGGTTGAATATGATGTATCTTGGTTTGAATTTCTTTAGGTTTATTCTGTTTGAGGTTTCCTAAGCTAACTGAATCTGTATGTTTACATCTTTTGCCAAATTTGGGAAGTTTTCAGCTAGTATTTCTCCAGGTACTTTTTCATCCTGCTCTTTTCCCTCTCTTTTTCCAAGACTTCAATGACATGAATGTTAGATCTTTGGTTATTGTCCCAGAGATCTCTGAGGCTTTATTTCTTTTTACTTGTTTGTTTGTTTTTGTTATTGTTTTGTTTGTTTTTGTCTTAAGTCTGTTTTCTCCATGTCATCCAGATTGGATAATTTCTACTGTTTCATCTTCAGGTCACTGATTCTTTCCTTTGCCTCATCCATTCTGCTGTTTATCTCATACACTGACTTTTTTCTTTTGAATATTGAATTTTTCAGTCCCAAAATTTATGTTTAATTCTCCTATATTTCCCTTGGTGGTGTAGTGGTTAAGAGCTTGGCTGCTTATCAAGAGGTCTGCAGTTTGAATCGACCAGCTGCTCCTTGGAAACACTATGGGGCAGTTCTACTCTGTCCTATAGGGTCGTTATGAGTCAGAATCAATTTGATGGCAATGGGTTTGGTTTATATATCTTCTGTGTCTTTGCTCAGACTCCCTATTTTTTTGTTGATACCTTCTATGTTTTCATTTGTTTAAAGCATGTTTGTAATTACTCATTGAAGCATTTTCATGGCTGTGGCTTAAAGATCTTTGTCAGATAAATACTTCATCTCTGTCATCTCATTGTTGACATCTGTTGATTCCCCCTCCCCCCTTTTGTGATCCTTTTGAGCTCTTCTTGGCTCTTGGTATGATGAGTGATTCTCAACTGAAACTTGAACATTGTGGGTATTATGTTATGAGAGTCTAGGAAGGGTGTCTGACATCTTTACTGCCAGGCATAGGTAGATGTCTGGTTTCCCTACTCTTCTTTGTTGACAACTGAGGGGATGTGTGAGGGGGAGATCCTCTTACTACACAATATGGGTGAAAGTCCTGGCTCCTTTACGTATCAGTCTTCTCTAACACTACTCCAGTGGGGATGTTGGAGCACTCTCATGAGGGCTGAAGTCTAGGCTCTCATTTGGCCTTTGCTGGCCTGGGTGAGGATGGGCCAGAGTTTTTTCTGTGGTATGTGCTTAGAGTAGAGCAGTTCTTGTCTAACAGTTTTGTTTTGTTTGTTTGTTTGTTTTTCCTTGCTAGGCCTCTCATTTTCTGGTTCTTTGGCCAGAGAGAGAAAGCTTTCATTGAGTGGTTTCTTTCTTTTCTTTTTTTTGTCTGCTTCTCTTGAAATTTCCAGGTTGCCAGATTCTTCAGCTTTATATCTGGGATATATGAGGCAAAAATAAAATTCAGGGAACACAACATTTTTTCTTCCCATAAGTTTCAAGGTCCATGGCCGGTGTGCATGTTTTTCCCGCTTTCAGAGTCTTATGTTTGTTTATGTATATCAGTGATTTTTAGTTGTATTTAGCAGGAAGAATAGGGAAAATATGTATTCCTCATCTCTCTGGAAGCGGAAGTCTTTGATACCATTTGCTTTTAAACCAGAGCATTAAACTACTTTTGTATTTAATAACATAACCATGATGTAAAGTCAAACCCTTTTTTGGCTAAGATTTTAAATTTGAATCACAAAGCTTAAAAATTTGACTGTCACTAAAAAACAGCATTTATTTTTGATTTTTTGCCTATTCCTCATTAAATAATGGAAATGACACATGGAGTTTTGGATTTTCTGCTCATCCCATTAAACCAAATTCAAATACAGAAATGACACTAATGACCATAATTTATTATTGGCCATAACATATTTTTTTTTATTTATAGAAGTGATCCATAAGCATGCTAAAGAAAATAAGTCTATGAGAGGAGAATCATAATTATTTAAGTTCATGGTAAATTCTGTTAATTTTATATTCTTTGTTTATCTTATAGGTTTAATACAATTTAGTGCTTATGTTTATTTTTCTGACCTTATCCTTATATAATAACAAAAATCATGATGATTGGCTGACATAAAAGACAGAAAAAAATGCAAGAGGAAAAAATGAAGTAGTTTCCCCTAAAGAATTTAGGGAGGAGAGGCATTAAACTTGTTAATTTGAAATAATATAAAAGGATTTGCGTAAATAGGTAGATGAAATGTGTAAAGAGCTTTAAAAAAAGTATTGTTGTCGAGTCAATTCTGACTCATAGCGATCCTGTAGGACAAAGTAGAACTGCCCCATAGGGTTTCTAAGGCTGTAAATCTTTATGGAAGCAGACTGCCACGTCTTTCTCCCGCAAAGTGGCTGGTAGGTTTGAACCACTCACCTTTGGTTAAGAGCTGCGTGCTTAACCACTGCACCACCAGGGCTCCTTTATAAAGGGCTTATGAAGGTAGAAATATCTGGAAATGATTTAATAAATAATGCTTCAGAATCAGCTTTACTGTTTGTGGGTAACACACTCAATTTAGTAACATGAATCAAATTAATTAAACATTATTTTTGAATCCCACCAGTAACTTTTAAGTAGAAATAGATTTAGCATTAATTTAAACATTCACTGTTATAGGAATGTGGGGTGGGGGGCGGTGAGTAAGTATATCCATCAAAAATTTAATTAGGTGTCAGGTATTTCTTTTGTATAGAAAGAAAAGGTGGCTTGTAGATATCAGCACACACACACACCAAACTGATTCATGGTAAGCAAAGAATAACTTCTAAAAATAAATCTTGTTTAACATGAGATGATGAAAAAGTAGTTATTTACCGTCTTTTCTAGCACTTGCTTTTTCAAGGGAACATCTTTTATAAATCATATATTTTCTATGGTTGAAAGAACTTTTACATTAGGACTATTTTTCCATATTTGGTAGCGGTCTCATAAAAATGAATGGAACTATCAAAATTGAAAAATGGGCAGAAAATGTGATCAGGCAGTTCATAAATGAAGAAAATAATGGGGAGTATATTTTTGAAAAATCACTGTGGGAGGTAGGGGAGAAACAAGCACTCTCAAAACAAAGCTAATGAATGTGTGAATTGGAACAATATTTCTGGAGGGCAATTTATCAATATGTATTAGAAGCCTTGTAAACTCTTTGTCTCAGTAATTACACTCCAAAGAATCTGTCCTAAGAAAATAATCAGAGAAACACAGAAAATTTTATGTAAGGGAGTATACATCATAATATCTACAGCAATTCTTTGTTATGAATTTTCTTCATTTATTTATTATTTTAATTTTCTTCACCATTCTGCTCTTATCTATTTTTTTTAATAGTGGAGAACCAAAAGTATTACTTTTGTAATTAGAAAGACAATAAATATTATTTTCAAAAACATATATTAAAACTAGAAAATTTACCTATTTGTACCAAATGTAATAGCTCAACACTGGTTAAAAGTTCTTCTCATTGTCTTTGTATTCCTAGGTAGAAAGATAGTTTAATTCTCCCTTATGTCTGTGACAGGAATGTTTTACATGGTAAAAAACAGAAACTGTGATAAAAGGACAGCTGATAGAAAAAGAGGCTCTGTGTGCTTAAAATGCAGTCAGTGTGGGAACGCAGAGGTCTTGGTTCTGATTCCAGCTCTGTCACTAACCTCAGGCAAGTCTCTTAATTTCTCTCAGAGGCTGTTTTCCTTTTATTTCTCAAAACATATGACATTACCATTTTTGCTGATTAAAAACAGTTAAATACCAGTAATTTCTGGTTCTGCACCTATAAAATGAGTAATAGACTTTCTCCTAGCACCAACAATCTATGGGTCTATGGTGGAGATAATGCCGTATTGTTTAAACAAGAAGTTCTTTCTTATTTCAGTGATCTACCTGTAGCAGACAAAGGAGCCACTCTGGACATTCAAGAACCTTCTCATATTAACTAGTGAAATGGAGGCATAACCAACCTAGAACTTATCTTTCAGTATAAGAAAATATTTTCCTGGTTCATAATCCCATGTTAGTTTGAAGCACATAGATGAAACAGTAGAGGACCATGAGGTTAAGAAGAGTTAATTGTTAAAGAAAAGCAGATTTTACACAGTTAGTTAAAGACATCAAATTCTAGCAATAAATCCAAGAAGGTTTAAAAATAATATGAGTATTGAGTATTTTTATAAATACTATATAAAATCCAAAAGAGTTGCATCATTTTCAGACTCTAGGGCCTAAAATATTTCATGCCTGAAAAAATGAGGTAGAAGAGAAAACACAAATTATAGAAAAATATTTACTTAAAAAAGGATGCAAATTCCAAGATTTAAAGGTTTGTTTTTGTTTGTTTTAGTAATACTGTTCCATTCAGTTACAGTTTTTTTTAAGTGCCATAATTTTGTATGATTCATTTTAGGAGTAGGAAATATGAATTTGTTAATATAGTGGCAATGCCCTAAGAGAAATAATAACAATGGACACGGAGTCATTGCAGGGAAAATTTGGAATGCAATTGCTATACTCCTAAGGTAATAATGAAAGAAGAGGCCAAGGGGATTCAGATAACCATCGTGAGCTGAGAACATTTATTGTCCCTCAGGTAAGACCCACATTTCTTTGGGAAAGACCTGTTTGTGAAATAATGTAGCTGTTGGGGACACAGTGGTATTTGGTAGAGCTTCCAGCCCCTCAGCAGTTCTCTTCTTTGCTCTGTACTGGCCTTGGTTCTCTGATTGTGCTGGAAATAAACACCAAAACATGTTACATCATCTCAAGCTGGAAAATTGTCACTGGCAACACACAAGAATCAGTAGACGTGCGTTAAAAAACAAACAAACCCGCTGCTGTTGAGTCGATACCTACTCATAGTGACCATATAGGACAGAGTAGAACTGCCCCATATGGTTTCCAAGGAGCACCTGGTGGATTTGAACTGCTGACCTTTTGGTTAGCAGCCGCAGCTCTTAACCACTGTACCACCAGGATTTCCAGAAGTGCATTAGGTACCTTATATTATATTCAGATCCTAGTGGACCAAAAAGGATGATCATAATTTCTTTTAATTCCTACTAGCTGTTTCTTACACATGGAGCTGAGAAGTTAGTGAAGAAATCATGGGGATATATCTAAAGTCAAGAGCGAATATCTTTATCACCTTGAGACTGTCTGTTTTGGAGAATTCTGTCATGTACTGGGCTGACATATTAAAGCCTTTTGTTCCAGTCTTTGAGAAGTACTTCCAATTAAAAAAAAGGAAAAAAGATGGTGAGTCACCCTTTATAGGATTTAAATGGGAGATGGTCATTTGATCCTAGAAAGGCAGTCTCTGGAAGAAAACGAAGATGTTGTTATTAGGGAGGAGCTCACATGGGAGTTCAGAGAAGGACACAGAGCCAGTTCTCAGCCACGTAGCTGTCCATACCTTCAGCCACAGGGAACCCCTCTGAAGCCAAGATTCTGAAGGGAGTGACAATGGCTGTGGCATTTTCATGCTCCTTCCTCAGCATATCAAATGTGAATGCCAGAGGGTTGCAACTCTGGGATTACCTTTGTTGTCACATTAAATCCTCCAAGGGCCATAGTCACAAATCTACATGCAAAAAATTCTCTGCATCTTCAAGGATTTGATCCCACTAACTCATGGGAACAGGAAGAAGCAGCTGATTATAGAGGACAGCAGCACTTGTGCTTGATATTGGCAGCTTTTATTGTAGCATCTCTCCAGGTTCTTAGAGATTCTCTCAATTTGGAGATATTTTTTTTCCTATACTTTTGGAATAGAGTCTGGAGAATCAAGCTGTGTTTCATTCGTTTCAAAAAATAATACTAAAAAAGAATTCTACCTGATTAACTTAACTCCATCCTGTCCTCTCCCCTCTCCTTCCCTTCTCTCCGCTCTCCTTCCCTTCTCTCCCCTTTCCTTCCCTTCTCTCCCCTCTCCTTCAATCGTCTCCTCACTCTCCCCCCCTTCCCTCTTTCTTCTCTCTTTACTACCACTTTTCTGACTACATGCGGTCTCTGGATTAAAAATGAGTTCCATTCCTAAGTCTGTCTTTAAGTCGAATTTGTACATAAATTGGAACAGTTAGGTACGGTTTATATCTAGTGTTAGTAAAATGTCCATCTTAGTACATAGTATATAGTGTACCTTTCTATTCATAAAAAACATTCAAGAAACACTTCCAGATACATTGAAACATCTTTATCATAGTAATACAGTAATAATAATGGTAATGTTTTGATGCAAGTCTCGAAGTAGCACGCATTTGTTATCAGGAACCATTGTGTGTACCTTGAATTTTTAATATAATAGGTTTGTGTGGGTTGGTTTGTAACTACAGGTTGTACATAAGTTGGACGTTCCAGTACATACATACCTGGGAACTGCCTGTACTGGAAATGAGTTGTAGGATAATGTAAACTTAATGAGGCTTCTCATAAGTATTTGGGCTGAAAATTTTAATGCCTAAAGAAATACCGATGAGGTCCTAACAATTTCCAATCCATTTGGTTATTAAAGTATTCCTGCAAAAATGCTTAAATGTGTCTGAGTCCACTGTTGTCATTTGCTTGGGCAGGTATCCAGTCAGAAATGGGTTCCCAAATGGGCTTCTTTGTACCCCACTTATCAGATGGAGAGGACTCGAGTAGCTAAAGCTGAAATTCCAAAACTTGGTTCTAAAAATGTACTTTGAGCTTGTTCATCATAAGAATTATCAGGCTATCCATCACCCAAGGATGAGGGTTTACATGCATCTGGCAATTGTACAAATGTCAGTTATTTTAATGGAAAACGTAGTATGGAATGTTCTGCTTTTCTTTTACGATATATTGCTAAAGTGTAAAGTATTTTTTTTGTTTGTTTTTAATTGTACTTTAGGTGAAGGTTTAAGAACAAATAGTTTCTCATTAAACAGTCAGTACACATATTGTCGTATGACATTGGTTAACAACCCCACGACATGTCAACCCTCTCCCGTCTTGACCTTTTTTTTTTTTGGTGAAAATATACATAGCCAAAGGTACACCATTTCAAAAATTTTTACATGCACAATTCAGTGACATCGATTACGTTCTTCCAGTTGTGCTGCTATTCTCACCTTAGATGAAGGTTTACAGAACAAAATAGTTTCTCATTAAACAGTACACATGTTGCCCTATGACAATGGTTAACAACCCTACTGCATGTCAACCCTGTCCTTACTCAACCTTGGGTTCCCTATCACTAGCTTTCCTGTTCCCTTCTGCCTTCTAGTCCTTGACCCTGGACTGCTGTGCTTCATTATTCCCATTTTGTTTTATGGGGCTGTCCAATCCCCAGCTGAACGGTGAAGCTCGGAGGTGACTTTACCACCGAGCTAAAAGGGTGTCTGGGGGCCATACTCTCGAGGTTTGTCCAGTCTGTTTCAGGCCAGTAAATCTGGTCTTTTTTGTGTGTGTGTGTGTTAGAATTTTTTTCTACATCCTTTTCCAGGTCTGTCCAGAGCCCTCTGCTGTAATCCCGGTCAGAGCAGTCAGTAGTGGTAGCCGAGTACCATCTAGCTGTACTGACCTCAGTGTGGTGGAGGCCTTGGTAGCTGTGGTCCATTAGTCCTTTGGACTAATCTTTTCCTTATATCCTGTCCTCTTCATTCTCCCTTGCTCCTGAATGGGTGAGATCAGTGGAGTATCTTAAATGGCTGCTCACAGGCTTTTAAGACCCCAGACGCAACTCACCAAGGTAGAATGTAGAACATTGTCTTTATAAACTGTATTATGCCAGTTGAGGTATATGTTCCCCGAGACCATGGTCCCCACAGCCCTCTGCCCAGCAGTTCAGTCCCTCAGGGAGTTTGAATGTGTCTATGGAGCTTCCAGGACTGTTCCTTGTACAAGTTGTACTGGCTTCCCCAGTATTGTGTACTGTCTCACCCTTCACCAAAGATATCATAAAGTGTAAAGTTTTAAACAGGTTGAAATGTTCTGTGGCCTTTCTGTTTGAGTAGTCTTTCAAAAGATGTAAAACAAAAATTGTTCTTGAATTATTTGGCATGTCTGCTTTAAACTCCACCACTTGTCTGTCAGTTTGTTGCTGTGGTGGCTTGCATGTTGCTGTGATGCTGGAAACTACATAGAGTAGCTAAAGTGAAAGGAAGAAATGATGAAGTAGAAGAACGGAACAAAAAATGTCAAAGGGCGGCTAGAGAAGACAAAGTAAAATGTTACAATGAAATGTACGAAGACCTGGAGTTAGAAAACCGAAAAAGAACATGCTTGGCATTTATCAAGCTGAAAGAATGGAAGAAAAAATTCAAGTCTCGAGTTGCAACATTGAAGGATTCTGTGGGGAAAATATTGAATGACACAGGAAGCATCAAAAGAAGATGGAAGGAATACACAGTTACTGTACCAAAAAGAATTGGTTGACGTTCAACCATTTGAGGAGGTAGCATATGATCAAGAACCAATGGTACTGAAGGAAGAAGTCCAAGCTACACTGAAGGCATTGGCAAAACAAAAAGATTCCAGGAATTGACAGAATACCAATTGAGATGTTTCAACCAATGGATGCTGTTCTGGAGGTGCTCATTCATCCATGCCAAGAAATTTGGAGGACAGCTGCCTGGCCAGCAGACTGGAAAAGATCCATATTTGTGCCCATTCCAAAGAAAGGTGATCCAACAAAATGTGGAAATTATTGAACAATATCTTTAATATCACAAGTAAGTAAAATTTTGCTGAAGATTATTCAAAAGTGATTGCAGCAGTACATCTACAGGGAACTGCCAGAAATTCCAGCCAAATTCAGAAGAGGACTTGGAACAGAGGATATCATTGCTGATATTGGATGGATCTTGGCTGAAAGCAGAGAATACTAGAAAGATGTTTACCTGTGTTTTATTGACTATGGAAAGGCTTTTGACTGGGTGGATCATAACAAATAATAGATAACATTGCAAAGAATGGGCGTTCCAGAACACTTAACTCTGCTCATGAGGAACCTGTACATAGACCAAGAGGCAATCATTTGAACAAAACAAGGGGATGCTGCATGGTTTAAAGTCAGGAAAGGTGTGTGTCAGAGTTCACCATACTTTGTCTGCTGAGCAAATAATCCAAGAAGCTGGACTATATGAAGAAGAACATGGCATCAAGATTGGAGGGAGACTCATTAACATCCTTTGATATGCAGATGACAAAACCTTGCTTGCTAAAACTGAAGAGGACTTGAAGCACTTACTGATGAACATCAAAGACCACAGCCTTCAGTACAGATTTCACCTCAACATAAAGAAAACAAAAATCCTCACAACTAGACCAATAAGTAACATCATGATTAATGAAGAAAAGATTGAAGTTGTCAGGAATTTCATTTACTTGGATCCACAATCAACACCCATGGAAGCAGCAGTCAAGAAATCAAAGGACATTGCATTGGGCAAATCTACTGCAAAAGACCTCTTTAAAGTGTTAAAAAGCAAAGAAGTCACTTTGAGAAATAAGGTGCACCTGACCCAAGTTGTGGTATTTTCAGTCACCTCATATGCATGTGAAAGCTGGGCAATGAATAAAGAAGACCGAAGAAAAACTGACGTCTTTGAATTACGGTGTTGGTGAAGAATATTGAATATGGCATGGACTGCCAGAAGAACGAACAGATCTGTCATGGAAGAAGTACAGCCAGAATGCTCCTTAGAGCGAGGATGGCGAGACTTCATCTCACATACTCTAGACATGTTATCAGGAGGGACCAGTTCCTGGAGAAGGATATGATGCTTGGTAAAGTAGAGGATCAGCGAAAAAGAGGAAGACCCTCGATGAGATGGATTGACTTAGTGGCTTCAAAAATGGGCTGAAGCATAACAACGATATTGAGGATGGCGGGGGAACATCTGTTGTACACAGGGTACAACATCATTCTGTTGTACACATGGTTGCTATGAGTTGGAACTGACTCTACGGCACCTAACAACAACAACTTTAAACTGATATTATACCTACTTTTTAAATTAATTACTTCTCTTCTGAAAGCGTGTGTGCGTGAGTGTGTATCCTTTTGTTCTGTATAAGGTGTATCCTGTTTCATCCCATTCACTTACAAATCCATGTTATGTGACAAAAAATTAAAAAAAAAAAAAATTTTTCTTCCCTTGAGATCTTAAAAATACTGATTTCCCAGTAATGCTACTTTTAACATAAGCAAAGAAACAGATAAACATATACTCTGCTAAGGTTATTGGAATACTTTATGTGTATTATCTCTGAATGCTTTCTTGATTTAATTTGAAATTTTGACAGGTCACTTGTAGGTGTTTGTTACAACTATTTCCATTTATACTTCTTTTAAGGAAATGATAAATACAATCTTATTTTAGAAGAAATCCCTGAAAACCAAAATTAAAATTAATATATTAGAGTATATTTTGATTAAATATTTCAAAAATCAAAAAATATTATCAGAGATATGTTTTGTTCAATGAATGCATTTGTGACATAAACTGAATTGGTTTTTATCCTTTATGAGTATGTTCAGCTGCAGATAACAGAAAACCTAGTTTACTGTAGCTTATACATATGGTGGTTAACTTCTATGTTTAGCCAGAAGTTCAGGGGCAGGAAGTCCAGGTGTAAAGTAACAGCTCCATAGTGTCATCAAGGTCCTAGGCATCTACTATCTTTCTATTTATCCATGTCGTGCGGTTTTTCCATTAAGGTGGCAAGATGGTTGCTGCCCCTCCAGGTGAAACATGAGTTTCCGGGCAAAGAGAAGAGCAAATGACTAAAAGGTGCTAAGAAGAGCTTGTTAGCTGAGTCTGTCCTGTTAAAAAAGTTTTCCCATCTGTTCAAATCTCACTGGTCCCAGGTGGGTTTCATGACCATAAAGGAGGCTGGAAAGGGGAGTATGTTAACTTTCTGGCTTCAGTAGAAGGAGTTAAGGAAACTGTGACTGACTTTCCGGGAGTGAATTCGGTGGTTGCCACGCCATTCATTTCAACTTCCTGTCAGGGGTCATACCTCGCTGAAGAAATACAACAGGAGAGACCCCCCGTTTTTTTTTTTTAAATCTAGCCAGGTAGCTACTGCATTTTTAATCTGTCCTGTGAATAATTTGTCTCAAAGGAGAATCCTATTTTTATTTCTGAGAATATATCTAGACACTCAAAAAAAAAAAAAAAACAAATTAGAGACATAGGACACCTCCCCCCTGCAGTATGTCATAATTGCGCTTTTTATGAGACATAATATGCAATATTTACAATCTTAAATTTAAAGATTTATGCTCTCTAAGGCATTTTTGTGTTATATATAGCTATGCTGTCAAAGCTAAAATGAACGTTAAAAATTTACTTCTATTTTTGATGAAATATGTCCAGAACATACTTACTCAAATTATGAAACAAACTTTTTAATGATCATCATTCCTAATTTATGAGCAGTTTTTCTCAGTGTGAAAAAACTTGTAGTTAGCAAAAATGCAAATGTGTGACTGAATGAAGAACAGATGATATACCTCAATGATTTAGTTTGGTCATCTTACAGAAAAGTATGTTTCCCTCAGGATTAGTATGTGGGTCCATATCTGTCATGGAGACAGCAACAGTGAATTGTCAGACCAATGTGATGTAGGCATAGTCTGATGCGTGTAATTTAATATTTTGGTCATTATTATTTTATTTTGCTTTGTTTCACGTACACACACACACGAACATATAAACACAAAAAAAGCACCTTTATTTTCTTACTGAAAATTACAAGCCCATGTCTGGTGATATAACTTAAACTTTGGACTCAGATAGTCATGGGTTCAAATACATTCTTTGCCACTTATTTTAAGATATCTCAAGTTACCAAGTGAGAAGTGTTAGCTTTCCCAAAAATAGGTTGTTAGTTTAGATTATATAGCTCTGTCTTGTTTTATGTCACCGTGAATCTAGATAGTGAATTTCTAATTAGCTGGCAAAATGCAGTAGTGCAGTAAATCCTTGTCTTTTACATTCACGAGTGTTTTGTGTTTCTTGTATTCATCTTGTAAATACATTAACTCACATCTTTATGATCACCATAGGGCTGCTATGGGGTAATCATACATCTGCAGGCCAGATTTTCCTTTTGGTTTCTGTTGAGTTTTCTGCATACATCTGTGGGTTTGCTTACAACCATATGCTTTTGGTATCATGCCAGGAAAAAAGGTTTTGCTGAGACCACCAGAAGATGGGGGAGGTAGGAGGGCTACCCATTCTAGGCTACTGAAATGTTTCATTTGGGGGCAGTCACGTCCTGGGGAGTGTGCTGGATAGCTAAGGCTCTGTTTTCCTTTTCCTCGGAGGGGGGCACAGGGAAGAATGGCTAATAGTTTTTACACTGAGGGCTTCTCTATTGACAGTTTCTCTGGTCATTCCTCATAGTTAGGTGTAGTAGCATCTAGGTACTAGTTGGCAGTAGGGGATTTAAATTAGTAAAGAAGATGCTATTAATTTTTGGCTGTTGATGGTCATTGAATTTTTGTTGTCTTTAAATGTTAAAGGCAGCAGAGTTTGCCCTATAGTACTTGCATTAGAGTGAGGGAAAATTAATGTGGGATGAATTGTCAGTTGAATATCAAGGCAGTTCTGTTTTTGTTTTACCTATTTGTACATATTAGGTTCCTAGGGCTGCTGTAACAAAGTGCCACCAACAAGTTGGCTAACAATGTTAGAAATTTATTCTCTCACAATTCTGGAGGCTAGATGTCCACATTCAGGGTATTGACAGGGCCATCCTGTCCCTGGAAGTCTGTAAGGGAAGATCTTTCCTTGCTTCTTCCAGCTTCTGGTAGCCCCAGGGTTCCTTGGCTTGTGGTAGCATAACTCCAATCTCTGCCTCCATTATCACATGGCTGTCTTCTCTTTGTGTCTGTCGTTTCTCCTCTTCTTATGAGGACACTAGTCATGTTGGATTAGGGCATGTCCTATTTCAGTATGACTTCATGTTAATTTAACTAATTACATCTGCAAAGACTCTGTTTCCAAATAAGGTAAAATTCACAGGTATCGGGGGTTAGGGCTTCAACATGTCTTTTGGGGTGCCCAATTCAACCCTAACGTTGTTTAATCAGAAAATTTTGCTAATAGAGTGCATAGCCTTCTAAATTGGAGTTTTGTGTCAGCACTGAGTAATATTTAATCCATAATGGCCTGTTAGTATTTCAGGTCCTTTTATTGGAGCATTTGCCTAGTTTGACATGCTGGGCTTCTGGTGTGATAAGACAACTGATTCTCTACTCATTGTATTGCCCTTCACATGTACATCTTTGGACTAATGCATCAATAAGGCTTTTCTGCTAGCCCAGGAGAACGCTTCAAATATAGCCAGTCAGACGTGTTAAAAGGCCTTTATGGAAGAATGGACAATACTGTGTATTTACATGTCTTGTTTTAACTGGGCTTGTTTTTAAACTGCCCTGAGTTTTGTCATTAACTTACTCTGACTTAGTGTTAATTTCTCAACTGTTAAAGTGAGAGAATGATTTATGCCTGCCATCAAAGAGATGGTGTTATGAACATAGTATTCATGATTGGCAGAACACTTTGTGCTCTCAGAAAGCTACTTAAATCCTAAATAATAACACTGAATGTGCTACATAGGAGCTTGTTAATGTATGTTAGAATACAGTTCATAATGGAAATATGAGAAATGGATAGTTCTTGACAGCTGAAACTGCTCCTCAGTTGAAATTGCTAAAATGAAAAATTACTTTCTGACATGCATATCATTGTTCGATAGAACCTGCTGTCTGTGAGGAATTATTTTGCACTTCCTATCATTTGTAGAAAAGGATCATGTCTCGTGAAATGCCACCTGTACCGACACTTGAATGTTAGACATGGTGTGATGCTGCCATTTTAAAAAATTATCAGAAGTAGCTTTACACATAGCAGATGAAAAAGGAAAAAGAATACATTGGGTGATAAGAGGTTTGAAAGTGATTCAATTAAATATAAGTGAATTCTACTTAGTCTGGTCCCCAAATTGGAATGTCTAAAGGAAGCCTGTTTACCCCAAATCCTGGAATTTAGATGCAGAGTCAATGAACAAATAGTGTGTTACATGCATTTCTAATGCAGTAACATTGTGATGGAATGAAAAGTGGACGAGGAACATGACGCCCAGATTCTGGTCTTGGTTCTGTCCCATATGACATGATGGGCCGTGTGGTCTTGGTTACGTCACTTGTGAAATGTGTTTGTTGCCTCTTCCTTACTTGTATGGAAAACTAATTTCACGTGGATGAGACTGCAGGACAATATTTGTGGTATGGTCTGGTTTTCAGCCTTACCACTTCAGAAATCTGATTTATTAGCATTCTGAATGTGGATTTGTCTCTCAGTATCCCACATACAAGCTTCCAGAAACTGATGAATAAAAGCTGAGTTTCAGTGTATTAATGTGTAATGAGAAATAGCACTACTAAAGGGACCGTCATTCTTTGGCTAGCTGATTCTCTCCCTAAAGGCAAACTACTTGGGCAGCCAGAATATAATTAAAAGCTCCTATGAGTTGCATGAAATCAGTTTAGGTAGCATGACATCAATCTAAGATGCTTTAATCATGCAAAAAAGATTTTATTTGCCCCTGGAACCAGAGACCATATCCTTAGGCCAAAGCCTCCTCTCACTTGGCTGGGCCTCTGAAAATGTTCATTTCCTACATTTTTTCTAAACTTTCATTGCTGACTCTCCTTCTGACTAATTCATTATTATTGATTTCAGTCACATTATAGTCTAGTTTTGCATGTATGGGATCCATTTCTGGCTCTTCAAAATGACTCACCTTCTCTCTCTCTGGCCTATTATGTGGTGATTTTATAATTTAATTTTTAGAGAAAAACGTTATCACCTCTATTTCTAACTTTCTAGGTGGAATTTCTCACTGTTGCCCCTCCTCTGCCATCACTGCCTATGTTAGGTTAACTCAATATTTGCAGAATTCAGATCTAGGGCAACTTTCTACATAAAACTGATGCCTTCAAGTGGTTTTCCTACTCATAGCAACCCTATTGGACAGAGTATAACTGCCCCATAGAGTTTCCAAGGAGCACCTGGTGGATTTGAACAGCTGACCTTTTGGTTAACAGCCTGAGATCGTAACCACTGTGCCGCCAGGGCAGTTTGCACGTCAGGACCGCTACCGACCTCCACCAGAGTTTCCTCTGGCTTTGCCCTGCCCAGGCATTGTTCACCATCTTTGGAGTCCTAACACGTGCACTCATATTCCACCTTCCCAGTGAGGTGGGCGAGATGGTCCGCTTGGCCCTTGGCAGCCTGGAGAGGCCTTGGGATCCCACCTCAGCTGAGGAGTGAGGCCGGGGCAGCTTTCGTGCGAGCCCCTGACTCGCACGCATGTTAGACTCCTTGGTCCATGTTAACATAGTTAATGTATTTATTTTGGGAGTTCTTGGTATTTAAGAGGCAATTAGAATTTTGATATTTTACTTTCATCCTATAGAAAGAAAAAATCCTTTGGAACACTAGTTAGGCAGCAGAAGAGAGAGAATATCTTTTTGACAGTCTGAAATCAAGTAGGAGTCCCTGGGTGGTGCTAACAGTTAACACGTATGGCTGCTAACCCAAAGATTGAAGGTTCAAGTCCAATAGCAGCTTCCAAAGAAATGCCTCCTGATACGCTTCTGAAAAGTCAGCCATTGAAAACCCTATAGAGCACAGTTATACTCTGATGTACATGTGGTCACCATGAGTTGGAGTCAACTCAATGACAGCTGATAACCTGGTGAGTGTCAAGAAATGTGACACACCTCCGCCCTCCGCCCCCCGAAATCTAGAGAAACTGCTCCATATAGAGGAGCTGCTCCAGATGTGTCATCCTTGTCAATTTTAGTTACCTTGAAAAAATGAGAAGACTTTCCCTTTCAAGGGGTCTTCTGGAAAATGAAGAACCATTGATTTTAAAAGTTTTAGGGAAAGAGAAATCAGTTTCAAGTCCCTGAAACCCACCAGTAAATCACTCAGTTGTACCATTTACCCCAGCAATTAAGTAATGTTTTATTAGTAGTTAAGGAGCCTGAGAGCAAAGGAGTAATAGAGTTTCAAAAGCTTTCCCCACCGCAGCTATGCTGAATGTCAGCACTGCCCCACATGTAGGCATCTGCTGATGAGCTTTGCAGGCTCCCAAATCTGCCTGGAACCCCGTGTTGTTCCTGGAGTCCCCTTTCATTGAGCTTGCTTCCCTCCAGATAGAGGGGCAGGTTCAGGATACACATCTCTCTTCCGTCTCTCTCCCTTCCACTGTCTCTAACTTTTCTGTGAAGGATGACTTTCCATTTCTCTGCAACTTTGTAAACACGAGGGCTGAGAGGGCTCCAGGTGATCATTTCCATGAAAGATCATAATCATCTGACCTTGGCTCTGTTCCTAGCTAAAAAAGCAGCAGTCGTGGTGGTGGGAGGGAATGAAGGACTACCAGATAAAGCTCAGATATCTCTGATAGAATTTGGTAGATTGAAATCCCTTGTTCTGGGAAACTTACTTCTGGTTATTGTTCCCAGACATTTGGAAGGGGTAGATGAATTACATCTTGCAGGTGATTGGTTTCTGACAGCAGAAAAAAATTTAATCTGACAGAATTAGATCCTTCCCTACCTGTGACAAGAAGATGGAATTTAGAATGTCCGTAAAGATTTGAGATATCTGATTACTTTGGGATGTTTGCAACTTTGGGTGATACTTGTTATGAATTGAACTGTGTCCCCAAAGAATGTGTGTCGACTTGACTAGGCCATGATTGCCAGTACTCCGTGATTGTCTACCATTTTGTCATCTGATGTGATTTTCCTAAATGTTGTAAATCCTACCTCTATGATGTTAATGAGGCAGGATTAGAGGCAGTTATGTTAATGGGACAGGACTCAGTCTACAAGATTAGGTTGTATCTTGAGTCCATCTCTTTTGAGATATAAAAGGAGAGAAGTGAGCAGAGAGACAGGGGGACCGCCTGTCACTAAGAATGAAGAACCAGGAGGGGAGAGCGTCCTTTAGACCCAGGGTCCCTGTGTTGAGAAGCTCCTGGATCAGGAAAAGATTGATGACAAGGACCTTCCCTCAGAGCCAACAGAGAGAGGAAGCCTTCCCCTGTAGCTGGCACCCTGAATTCTGACTTTTAGTCTCCTAGACTGTGAGAGAATAAATTTCTCTTTGTTAAAGCCATCCACTTGTGGTATTTCTGTTGTAGCAGCACTAAATAGCTAAGACAATATTCATGCTCTTTCCTACATGCACTTTCCAAACTGCCCTTTTAAAACTTAGATCAAGTCATTCTTCTGCTTCAATCTTTTTCGATGACTTTCAGAGATGAACTTACAATACAGACTCCTCATGATGGCTTCTGTGATGGTTAAGATTGTGTGTCAACTTGGCTAGGCCATGATTCTCAGTGTTAATATGTGATCACTCCCATGATAGGATCTGCTGTGAGTAGCCAGTCAGTTGAAAGGGAGTTTCCTTTGGCATGTAGCCTGCATCCGAATATAAGTGGACATTCTTGGTTTTGCGCTCTCTGGATCCTGCAGCTGCCTCTTGTTTGTTTGACCTCCAGTTCTTGGGACTTGAGCTAGAAGCTTACCTGCAATCTTGGGATTTATGGACCTTCACAGCCTGTGAGCAAAAGCCCTGCTCTCTGACCTGCCAATCTTGGATTCATCAGCACCTGTGGCTATGTGAATCAGGAGAAGCCTCTATCCTGATCCACGGACTTGCGACATTGCAGCCTTTATAATCTCGCGAGCTGTTTCTTGATATAAATCTCTCTCTATATATATGTATTTATATGCTTTACTGGTTTTACTTCTCTAGAGAACCTAGTCTAAGATAGCTTCTAGAAAGATTCATCTGATTGTTGCCTTCTGTTCCCACCTTTTCTCAAACCACACTCTCCTTTGCTTATTATGCTCTAGCTACACTGTCCCTCTTCCAGTTTTCACATAATTCGTACTCTCAGGGCTCGAGGCCTTCACACAGGCTGTTTCTTCTGTCTGGAATTCTTACCCTTCTGCAGTTCACTTGACTCCTTCTCATCCTCAGACATTGGTTATCACTCCTTACTCCCTACCCCAATATTCTCTACTACTACACAACATTTTCCTTCTTCATAGAACTTGTCTCTATTTGGACTTCCATATTTATTTGTGGTTTTATTTAATGTGTCTCATAATTGACAGTGAGACTTAAGGAGTTAGAGGTCATGTCTGTTTCATTCACCATTATATACCCAGCATTTAACATCATGTCTAGCCTATAGTAAGTGCTCAATAAGTATTTTTTGCATGAATGATTGAATAAATGAACCTAAGGATATTGTTTCCAGCTTAATGACTTACTGATTTTCTATGCCACAATCTAGAATGCTTGGGCATTCAGTCAATCCAAGAGTTCAGTTCAATGTTGTACAAAGTTGAATGCTCTTCTTAAATTCGTAATAAAGGAATATTCATGTATTGTCTTTAGTATTAATTGCCAAAAATTTACATACCTAAGGAGCCCTGGTGGCGCAATGTTAAGTGCTTGGCTGCTAACCCAAAGGTTGGCACTTGGAACTCACCAGCTGCTCTGAGGTAGAAAGATGTGACAATCTGCTCCTGAAAAGATTTACAGCTTTGGAAACCCTATGGGGTCACTATGCATCAGAATCGACTCAACGGCAGTGGGTTTGGTTTTGGTTTAGTTTACATATCTAGTGTTTCTGTTGTTGTTAGTTGCCATGGAGTTGATTCCAAATCATGGTAACCCCATGTGTACAGTGCTCCATAGAGTTTTAAGGCTATGATCTTTTGGAAGCAGATCTCCAGGCCTGTCTTCCTAGATGCCTCTGGGTAGGTTTGAACCACCAACCTTTCAGCTAGTTGTCAAGCACTCAACTGTTTGAGCCGCCAAGGGACTACTCCCCTATAATGTCTTCTAGGAACTACTCAATATCCATATGTTATCTTTCTTGTTTTTTAAGTAGGGATAACATTTTAAATGCCCCATCCCATTTTCAACCATAATCTCTGTCTAAAATAACCTCTTTTGTTTAAAAAAAGTGATCTGTGATTAATAATATGGATGATGGTAACACTGGTGATGGCATAAATGAAGGGAAACTTGTATAATGTAGCTGAGCATGGCAACTTTCTTTGCAAGTTGCTTGAGTTAAACAGCTTCAGGGATTTTTTTTTTTTTTTAAATTGAATTTTTGGTGAAAGTTTACATAGCAAATTAAGTTCCAATTTAACAATTTCTATACATGTTGTTTAGTGACATTGGTTACATTTTTCACAATGTGGCAACATTCCCATGATTTCCATTCTGCTTATTCTTTTTCCATTAATCTAACTTCCCTGCTATCCCTTACCTTCTTGTCTTTGCTTTAGGGTAAATATTAACCATTTCATCGCATATATATAATTATTTAAAGGAGCACAGTACTCACAGGTGATATTGTTTATTTTATGGGCCAGTCTATTATTTGGCTGAAAGGTGACCTCCAGGAGTGGCTTCAGTTCCAAGTTTAAAGGGTATCGCAGGGCGATAGTCTTGTGGGATCCTGTAGTCTCTACTGGTCCAGTAAGTCTGACCTTTTTTAGGAATTTGAGGTTTATTCTACATTTTTTCCCCATTCTGTCTGGGACTATCTATTGTGTCCCTGGTGAGAACAGTCCTTAGTGGTAGCTGAGTACCATCTAGTTCTGGTCTCAGAATAGATGAGACTATGATTCCTGTGGGGCTGTTAATCCTGTAGACTAGTTTCTTCTTTGAGTCTTTGGTTCCTTCTTTCTCTTTTGCTCCAGATGAGTACAGCCCAATAGTTGTATCTTAGATGGCTGCTCGCAAGCTTTTAAGACCCCAGATGCTACTCACCAAACTAGGATGTAGAACAATATCTTTATGAGCTATGTTATGCCAGTTGACCAAGTTGTTCCCTGAGGCTGTGGTCCTAAGCCTTCAAACCCAGTAAACCAGTCTTGAGAGGTATTTGGTTATGTCTAGGAGGTATCCGTAACTGTGCCCCCTATGTGCCTTATTAAGTGACTATATATGCAGCACAAATATGTATATGCATATGCCAACAGAAATACCAATACGTGCACACCCATATACTCATATGTGCCTTCTTATACACACATATGCATACATATCTACCTATATAACCACACACATATATTTTTCAGTTGTTATTACTGTTGCTGCAGAATTGTGTATGTTATAGCACTTACTAAAATTGTCCTTTATTCTTGTGTACTTCTTAGTGTCTTCATTTATCTTGGTCAAGTTGTGCAGACTTCACCCATATTGGATATTGCCTTTCCCATCACCAAAAATAGCAAGTGTCTACTATCTAGAGAGTGATTCCCCTTCCCTCCCCCTCCAATCCATGGTAACTATCAAAGAACGTCGCTTTCTGTGTGTATACCTATTCTTGTCTTTTTATAAAAGTGAGATCATACAATATTTGCTCTTTCGTGATTGACTTATTTCACTCGGCATAATGTCCTCCACATTCATCCATGTTATAATTTGTTTCAAGAACTCATTATTGTTTATAGCTGCATAGTATTCCATTGATTGTATGCAACACAGTTTGTTTATCCATTCTTCTGTTGATGGACATTTACATTGTTTCCATCTTTTTGCTATTGTGTATAATGCTGCAGTAAACATAGGTGTGCATATGTCTATTCATGTCACTGCTATTAGATCACCAGGGTATATACCTAGGAGTGGGATTGCTGAATCATAAGGTATTTCTATTTCTAGCTTTTTGAGGAAGCACCATACCATTTTCCATAGTGGCTGTACCATTTTACAACCCCACCAACAGTGTATAAGAGTTCCAGTCTCCCCACAACCTCCCCAGCATTTGTTTTCCATTTTTTTGATCATTGCCATTTCTGCAGGGATGAGATGGTGTCTCATTATAGTTTTTATTTGCATTTCTCCAATATCTAATGGTCATGAGCATCTCTACATTTATCTGTTAGCTGTCTGAATGTCCTCTTTAGTGAAGTGTCTGTTCATGTCCTTTGCCCATTTTTGATTGGATTATGTATCTTTTTGTTGTTGAAGTTTTCTATATATTTTGGAGATTAGACACGACATATGCTGTTCCTGAAGATTTTTTCCCAGTCTATAGGTTCTCTTTTTACTGTTTTGATAAAGTCTTTTGGTAACATAAGTATTTAATTTTTAGGAGGTCCCAGTTATCTAATTTGTCTTTTGTTGTTCCTGCAGTTGTAGTTGTAGTCTATTCCTACAAAAAAATTAGGTTCCATAGTTTTGTCCCTATGTTATCGTCCAGGAACTTTATAGTTTTAGCTTTACCATTTACATCTTTGATCCATTTTGAGTAGTTTTTGTGTATGATATGAGGTATGAATCCTCTTTATTTATTTATTTTTTTGCGAATGGATACTCAGGTTTGCCAGCATCATTTGTTAAAGAGACTATTCCTTCCCCATTGAATGGACGTTGACCCCTTGAGGAAAATCAGCTGCCCATAGATGGATAAATTTACTCTGGGTTCTCAATTCTGTTTCATTGGTCTGTGTGTCTGTCATTGTACCAGTACCAGCTTGTTGTGATTACTGTGGCTGTATAGTATATTTTGAGATTGAGAAGTGTCAGACCTACTGCTTTGTTCTTCTTCAATATTGCTTTCACTCTTTGGGACCTCTTTCCTCTCTATATAAAGTTGGTGATTAGTTTTTCCACTTTAGTAAATAATGTTGTTAGGATTTGGATTCAGATTGCATTGTATCTGTAGGTTGCTTTGGGTAGTACTGACATTTTCACAATGTTAAGTCTTCTAATCTATAAGCATGGAATATTCTTCCATTTATATAGGTCTCTTTTAGTTTCTTGCAGTTTTTTTTTTTAATCTTATCTCCACTCACCTGAAAAACTAGGTTTATAAAATATTGTACACATCTTTGATACAGTCTACACATGTGTGTACACACTGATTCACACAATATATACGGCATGTTTCTCCCATCAATTTCAAGCAATCTGTTATGGAAAGTTCACCCCAAGAAAGAGTTGTACAGTGTGTCTTCTGTGAGTTCGGGTTATGCAAAGATTCCCCATTCATTACCTTTTTAGTGTTTATAAATTCTGAGATTGGTTAGACTTCATTCAGTTGAAAGGCATTTTTGTATATCTTATAGAACTTTTTTCTTTAAGGATCTCTTGTCCAGGAGAATCTGACCAATACTAAAGCTTCTGTCAAATTTTAATTGGTGGTACGTGTTCTCCTCATTGAGAAGTTTCTGATGGGTGATTTTCACTTTCCTGAAAAATCTCGTTAGTATACTCACCCCTTTATATTGCTCTCCCATTGCAGTTCCAGACTGAGAATTTTCTGTTAGGAAGACAAAAAGTCTTTTGATATTACATCTCAAGAGGGAGGTACACCTACCCTGGCAGTTATAAGGCTTTTATATTGAACTTTAAAATCATTCTATCACAACAATTGTGTCTATAGAATATTAATGTCTGGCCTTCTTCCAATAAGTGGTTATCTCAGGACACCAATCAAAGAGGCAGAATATATTGAAAACACTATTTGATACATCACTTATTTCCATGGATATTGGGCAATTCAAAGGCAGGGATGTTTTGCACCATAGACTGATGCTAATTCTACCATGTCAAGGGAAGCTAGTGGCTTCAGAACCTGCTGCTTTATTTCCAGTTTTAGCAGTTTCCATATGGCTCATATGCTACCTACCAGCAGGCTTTGCCAGGCAGGACCACGGAGTCACCCGTGGCATTTTGCACATCCTGCTGGGTCTGTATCATAACCAAGAGCAATTTCTATTATTAGCACATTCTGTGAGAAAACCTCCTGAGGTAGGTGCAGCCCAAAGAGGAGACTTCTTTGGGGTTTCTCTGAGCCAGAGTAAAAAAAATGGTGAGAGGGAATCTTTGGCAGCAGATCCTTCTATACCACTGTGCTGAAGAAGTCTGGGAGAGAAAGGTTGCAACACAGAACATACTGGGGCTGATTTGCATCCTTTTGGGAAGCCTGCTTTTCCTGTTTTAAAACATTAATTTTAATATTTTATATTTTATTGGAATTATACAAGCAATACCTGAATTCATTTCATCCTTATTTAAAATAAATTAGTACATTGAAATTGAAGCAGAAATCTACTTCAGCCTCCCCCCAAGCAATGTGATTCCTCCGCTTCCTCCTCTTCCTCTACCCCCGACACCCACAAATCCTTGATATCCCCTCTTAATTCTTTATTTATATTCTTTCCAATCTTTTTTTTTTTAAATAAATTTTTCATATACGTATGTGGATTCCCACAGAAAATTTATAGGTTTTTTTTTTTTTTAAATAGAAACAAAATAAATTTTCTATAGTGAAAAAAAATATCCTGGGAAATCTCTAGGGTTTAAATAATAACAAGAATTTCATAGATTGCCTTTCTTTTAGAAATAAGCCAAAGTTTTTTTTAGAAATTTTTCTTCTTTCAAAGAACCAAATACTCTGGAATATTCATGATTAATATTTTGTAGTTAATAGAAGGGTGTTGCTAGGTAAAACTTGGCTTTGTATCTATCTCAGTTATTCTCCACTGTATTTCGAAAGGGAGGGCTCAGTGTGAAGTGGTGGCCAGGTGCTGTTCTGAGAACCAAGAGACCTGAGTTATAATGTCTTCTCTGCCATTGTTATCTGTGTGATATTTCACCTAGGTCTCACCTCTATGTGATCTACAAGCCTTCCTCAGCTCTAAAGTTCTGAGATTCTCTATAATGCATCAGTATGTTTGCAAGTAGAAGAGGGTATCTTGGCTGGGACAAAAGTTGTGTGTCAGTACAGTGACAGATGGGTGACCTCATAGAGCTGTGGGCTCTGGAGGCAAATTTTCTGGGTTTGAATCTCTGTAGTCTGCTTACTTGGCATATGACTCAGGACAACTTACTTACCTTCTTTTTACTTCCTTTTTTTCATCTAGAAAGGGGGTGAAATAGTATATACCTTAGAGGCAACTTAAAAATTAAATGAAATAATTTATGCAGAGCACTCAGAAGATTCAGTGCTTAATACATGTTAATTCTTATTAAGTTTTACAGTCAACTGTTCACATATTTGACTTACAGGAGCACAAGGTACTTTTTGGGACAATGATTTTCCCAGTTCCAATAATTTGATGTAATTATCTATAGATATTTATAAAGAAATAGGGTGACTCTATGAGAACCGAATTATGAGGATGAAATGTGGGGCCCTTGAGGAGGAATTCATTGTAGAAGAAGGAAACCAAGCATGAGGCTTACACACAGGCTCCAGGAGTGGCAGGGGAACTGGTACCGTAAGCATCCTGATCCAGTAGCCCTTGCAGAGCTTGCTCACTCTGCAGAGAAAGAGAACTGTGTTTGTGAACTAAAAAGGTTTCCTTATTAAACTTTTTGCAGAGGCTGTTAGTTGGTTCACCTTTTCATAGAAATAGAATTTTTCTTGGACCTGCAGCTTCCAGAATAAAGAGCACATTTCCCAGCCAGCTTTTCATTCCTCCTTGGCCAATGAAAGTGAACAGAGATGATGTTTGCAGTTTCTCTCCTTCGCTCTCAGGTGAAATGCATGTGACCTTCTCTTTTACACTTCCTGCTGGCTGGCATATAAATGTGATGTCTGGAGCTAGAGGAGCCATACTGGACTATGAGGTAGAAGTCATTCATTAATGATGCTCAAGCCACAAGATAAAAGAAGGCAGCATCCCTGACACTGTGGCACAGCAATAATTGCCACGGACTTTTATCTGGACGGAAACCCTGGTGGCATAGTGGTTTAAGAGCTATGGCTGCTAACCAAAAGGTCGGCAGTTTGAATCCACCGGGCGCTTTTTGGAAACTCTATGAAGCAGTTTTACTGTGACCTATAGGGTCGCTATGAATCAGAGTTGACTCGACAGCAACAGGTTTGGTTTTTGGTTTGGTTTTATCTGGACAGTTATATAAGGGAGAAATAAACTTCTATGTTATTTAAGCTATTGCTATTTTGTTTTATTAGTTAAGTCTATATATTAACTAATATATAATAGTTTGGGGTTATATAAACCAGTGCAGTAGTTTGGGGTTAAATAAACCTGATAGTGACCCAACCCGTCACTCCCAACTGAATATAACCTGGAGGAACAGAGTATACTTTTCTTTCTTCCCAGTAGACTATTGAGTTTTCAGCACATGGTATCTAGAACCAGGAGGTAGAAGAGAATTAGTAGGTATGTGCCCTTCAAGAGAAAGATCTACTACAGTGTTTACTGTCTGTTGAGTAAAAAAGTTAGCTTTGCATGTGCTAATGACAAAGATGGAAAATGATATGCTATGTAGTGATAATTGTATAATAAAAAGGAAAAATGCCAATTTATTAGATACAACTGATTGGAATCTGTTTTATGAATCTTTACCTTGAGTGACAATATAAACCATTTTATTTGTAGCAGTTTTATAACATATGAAATTATTTTCCATTATGAGCATTCTAATCCAAATATGAAGCTTTCTGGAGATCAATCCACTATTTTTACCAACAAAGGGTCCGTTTGATGTGATGTTAAAGGGCCTAGTTGTTTCCCTGATGTTAACTTTAACATAAGTTAATTATGATTCTTTCATTTATAGTCTTAAATTCCTTAGGGACCTATTTGTTTTCTCACCTAAAACACCTCCTGTACCAACGGTGAAATAGTAGCTGCATTTTTGGTCTCATTTATTTTAAAAAGAAAAGATGTGCCAGATGTTTTGCTAAGTCTTTAAGATTCTGGGCAAACAACACAAACAAGATCCTTAGCTTCCTGGAGCCTTACACAAACACTAAACAAATAAACATTGCAACTATATGACAGGCTGCAATTGTTATGGAAGGAAAGAGTTTGATGCAATTAAATAAGAGGATGTGCTTATTGAGTCAGGGATACCAGGGCAGGTTTCCCTGAGGAACTGACATTGAAGCTGTTTAGGGATGGGTTAGCTGGGGCAAAGTTTTCTAGGAAGATAGAAGGCTGTGTATAAAAACTCTTAAGATAGAGCTTTGCATAGTTGAGAAACTGGAATTAGGCTATTGCAGTAGCATAGTGAGCTAGGGAAGGAATTGAAAAATGAAGCTGAACAGATTGTAAAGAACTCTATGAGAGTGGGAAGTTCATCTGGTATTGCTCACCATTGTATCTCTAGACCCCATTCTACTAAATGAGTGAACAATTAGCAAATAAGCACCTAGATGAATGAGGTTGTCAAAATGGGACAAAAGGAGCTGCCAGTAGGTTAGGAGGACAACCATAAGAGTGTGATGTCACAGAATATAGTAACAGGACATTTTTCCAAGAGGGAGGGCATGTTCATTTACTGCTGAGAATTGAAGGAAGGTGAGGATGCAAGGTGCACATTGGTTTTAGCAGCATGGTGGTCATTGTAACCACGTTGAGAGCAGTTGCACTGGGTGGAGTCAGAGGATAGGGGCCAGATTTGAGTAGGTTGTCGTGAATGAAAGTGGAGAGCATGAGTACAGGATGTAATTTCAACTCTTTTTTTCAGAAGTTGAAGAGAATCTTTTAAAATGGAAGATGGAAGATTCTATAGAGCCTTTGAATGCCGAAAGGCGTGATCCCATGAGAAAAAAGAAGATAGATCTAATGTAGTAGAGGAGATATATCAGGGAATTTTATGTGTTGAGTTGGTGAAAAAATAAATTTTATGTTTGTTGCTCTTGTATTTTAGCACTTGTTCAAGTTACTTTTCAGCTTTGTCTTTCTATATTAAAGGAACTTAGCCTTTTTAGTTTGCTATTCTTGGAGTCCTGGTGGCACAGTAGTTTAGAGCTTGGCTGTGAACCAAAAGGTCATCAGTCTGAATCCACCAGCTGCTCCTTGGAAACCCTATGGGCCAGTTCTACTCCTTCCTGTAGGGTCGTTACGAGTTAGAGTTGACTCAACAGCAATGGGTTTGGTTTTGATTTTTGGTTTATCCTACAGATATATCCCTTAACTAAGCCCTTTAATTGTTCTTTTCTGAATCTTTTTTAGATATAGTTAACCCAGAATATTATTATTAAAAAGGCATTCAGGTATGGATGCACTGTAGGCTTATGAAAGAGTAGAATAAAATTTTATATTTTCTTGTGTGAGGAATTCCAATATTTTATTAGAATTTTGCCCATAGAGTTTCATCCTATTCCTGAAATTAGAGTAAGATTCCAATAAAATGGAAGCAAGGAGAAAGGTCCTTGAAGGTATATGATATTTTTCCTTAAAAAGAATCCAGGCTGCGGGTTATCCTTCACCCAAGTTTTGGTTCATATTGGTTCAGTATTTTTTTTATTGTGCTTTAGGCAAAAGTTTACAGAGCAAATTATTTTCTTATTAAACAATTAATACACATTGGGAATTGCTGCTAGAAACCCCTATAGGGAATGAGGGGAAGCAGAATTGGACAGAGGAAGAAGTTGAACTGCATCACAGTTGCAACAATGGGCTTAGTCAATTCCATTGGGAGCTATGAAATTGATACGGACCTTCAGAGATACCTGATCTGAGGCAACAACTTGGTAACTCTCTAAGGCCTTGGAGGGGGGTTTCCCCCAGAAAAGGGATATAACCTTGAGCAAGGCGGCTCTCTTTGGTTGAGAAAAGTGCCTGAGAAGAGACTCAGGTGTGAGCTATCAGCTAGCAACACTCCTGGCAGCTGGGGGCATGAGTTTCTCTATTCTGAAGGAAGGATGTAGGCGGCACCCAGAATTAAAATCTGTAACACTTATAGTGAGGGAAAGGAGAAAGATACACTAAATAACAAATGAGTTTAAGGAGAGAGAAAACAGAAATAAAAGTTTGTCAGAATGAGTCCTCTATTTTGTCTCTTCAAAGTACCCCATGTAAGGCGTTATAAAAAATGTGTCTCCGATGGGATTATTAATTTTTCTTAGAATAATGAGAAAAAACAAACCTTTAGTACTACAATTTTTTATGCTATAGATTTCTGGATTTATTATTGTTATTGTTATTAACTCTAGTGGAATATGTGCACTTTGATTCTGCATGACATAGATATGTACCAGAACATAACCACAAAGTATAGTCTGGCTACCTTTATGCGGGAGTCCCTGGGTAGTGCAAATGGTTAACACACTCGACTGCTAACTGAAAGGTTGGCAGTTTGAGTCTACCTAGAGGCACCTCAGAAGAAAGGCCTGGTGATCTACTTCTGGGAAATCAGTGATTGAAAGTCCTATGGAGCACAGTTCTACTCTTACATGCGTGGGGTGTTGGAACTGATTCAACGGCAACTGTTTTTTTTAACTTTATGGGATTCATTTTTGTGATTAAAACCTTGAGGCTTTTCTCAGCCTTTTGACTTAATTTAGAATCATCAAGCATGAATCCCAGTCATTATTAGTCTAAATTAATGTCAAAAGAGCGACTGGAGTGGTTTGCTTTTAAGACTCATGTGTTTGTTTCCATCTTGCAGAGATGGGCTTCATTGCCTGTACATTTCTAGAAAATAATGCATCTTCTCATTACATTATTTACAGTTTTAATCTAATTTAATAATTAGCTCTACATTGGTGTCACAAAAATATGTGGAATTTTTTAAGATAAAATTGTCTGTAGAATTCATACATTCCAATAGGCAGACTTAGTTACAGCATGGAGTATTAGTGTGTTATTTAATATCCAGTATTATTATTAATGTGTTTTTACTAGTAGGGCAAGTACTGTTTTGAATTGTAGACATGAATTTTGCCATAGACAAATAAGCATAAAAATGCATTTGTGTTTGTGAATATTATAGCTAAATACCATTTAGTAATAATGTTAATAAATATGGTTTATTTTGTGTATACAGTTTAATTTCTTTTAACTTTAATTTGTAGCAACACTATTCGATATAAAATTATTTAATTAATATTTTATGGTTTTATTTTCATTTGAAAGATTTTTTTGCAGAGGGCTTTATAATTTACTGCAGTCATTACTGCCTTCAGCTTGTGATTTATCATGCTTGAATTTATAAATATGTTTAAATAAAATATATATTTCCCAGCAGTATTTATTCACTCATTGATTTTTTTAACCACAACTTGTATTACAAAAGATTTGAGATTATATCCAAAATATTCTATCTAATAAAAGTGGAATAAAGTAGAAGTAGAGAATTAAAACCAAGGGAAATATAAAGAAGTAATAACTGAAAACTAGAGGAAATAATATTAATATGTAGGCCATAAGGGTCAAAATGTTTCCTGAAGCCGAGCTTCCAACTTAGCTCTGCGTTTTACAGCAGACAAAATAGAAAGAGATAACTCAGTTAAATAGTTTCATTGTTGTTGTTGTTTGCCCTCCAGTAGATTCCATCTTAGAGTGACCCAGCAGGACAGAGTAGAACTGCCCCGTAGGGTTTCCAAGGCTGTAATCTTTAAGGAAGCGTTCGGCTGCTAACCAAAAGTTCAGCAGTTCGAATACACCAACAACTTCTTGGAAACGCTATGGGGAAGTTCTACTCTGTCCTGTAGGGTCGCTATGAGTCAGAATTGACTAGATGGCAATGGGTTTGGTTTTGCTTTTTTGGTAATCTTTATGGAAACAGACTGCTACTCTGCATCTTTCTGCTGTGGAGCGACTGGTGGGTTCGAACTGCTGACCTTTTGGTTAGCAGCAATGCGCTTAACCACTGTGGCACCAGGGTGCCCAAGTTTCAGTGTTAGAGAGGGTAATACTGTGATTTTCAATTATCACATAAGGAAACTGAGACACAGAAGGTTATGTAACCTGCTCAATGTCGCATGGCCTGTGGGAACCAGGATTCTGATACACTTCAGCTTACTCCTGTGTCCAAACTCTTAATCCTTCTTTATGAAAGTTTTAAATATCCCCCTCCCTCAAAATTCCTACAGAAAACACAGTACTAGAATCTAGAGTTTCTTATAGATGCATTACCATTCTGAAAAAAGGTCTTAGTGCATTTAATGATAATTAATAACATGTCTTTGTTTATACTTCTTCCGAAGTGAAGACGTAACATGTTGTCTTTGTTTCCTACTACTGCATTAACACAAATACCACAAATGGGTGCTTTAAAGAACAGAAATTTATTTTCTCACAGTTCAGAAGGCTAGAAGTCTGAATTCAGGGCACTGGCTATAGGGGAAGGCTGTCTCTCTTTTGGCTCTGGAGGAACATTGTCATCTCTTTCAGCTTCGGTTACCCTGACATACCTCGATTCCTTGGTGATCTTCACATGGCATCGATCTATCCTCTCCACTCACCCCCACCCCCATTTGTGCTTGCTTGTGTGTCTAATCTGCTGTTTCTATAACTCAGAAATGATTAGATTTAAGAGTCACCAGATACTGGTATGGCCTCATTAACATAACAACAAAAACTTTATTCTCAAATAAGATTACATCCATAGATATAGGGTTTAAGATTACATATATATTTTGGATTCCGGGCAAAATGGCGCTCTAGGCAGAAGCACCACGCCGTCCCTCCACAGCAAAGATCCGAAAAACTAAGCCGAACAGAGAATACAACAATCCTGAAA